>NC_142652.1:84732391-85038586 GCF_055504915.1 Nelumbo nucifera | reverse complement strand
ACTCCCTTAATTCTGAGCACTGAATTAGGAGCACTACACACTGCACACTACACACAGACACTTCATCGAAATCTGCACACTGATTTCAACAGCTGAGAACTGCAACACCACAAACCCTACTCACCGAAGTCTGTACACTGATTTCAGCAGTATTAAATGCTGAAAACCACACTTGTAACACCACCAACATTAATCCACAACTATAGGAAGCTTCACCATTAAGTAGACACTATTGCCATTCGAATCACACACAAACCAGAATAAACCCTAGCATAAACCCTAGCATACTGCAATCTGAGAACCCATCATGCGAACTGTACTACACCTCTCATGTATTCCATAACAAAAAAAATATATAAAAAAAAACTTTACCTCATCGCCTGAAGGCCAACCATACGAAGGGCTGAGACACCACTGCACCACACGTACCAGCCCTAACTAGGGCTTAGAAACCACAGCAACCAATCACCAACGACACAATCGGAGGCATAGAGACCTCCTAGGGAAGAGGGCGATCACTCCTTTTCAGCCCTTTTCCCAGTCTCCAACTCACAACTGAGAACCCCAAGTGAAACCCTAATTCGAATGCGCAGAAACAACAATATATTAATAAAACTCAAATGACTATTCTACCCTTCTTTAGTTGACACTAACAAAGAGTGAAGGAGAAGCAGAAGGGTTCAGAGGAAGAGAGGAGAAGAGATGGGAAAAGAAGGGGTTAGGAGAAGAGAATGATCGAACCACTATCCTGCCCCAAATTGTACAACATGACAGGATTACCCTTAATAGGGTGGCTGCATAAATAGGACATAAAGAAAGACTGTAGGCCCATTAACATGAAATTAAAAGAAAAGAGAGAAAACATGACTGACCCAACTACTTAACACTCCCCCTCAAGCTGAACATAGATGTTTTTTTCTTTTTTTTGATAATTGAATAAATTTTATTAGATATCAAAGATAAGAAGTACAAGAATCCCAAGGAGAGGCACGAGATGCAACCTCTCTAGAATATTCAGATACAGCTTTCCCTACTTACTAGAATAAGTTACAAAATGCCCAAAAAAAGACCTTCCTTGGATACCCCTTGGCCAAAGAATCAGCCAGTGTTTGCCAACCTGCTTACCCATTTAACATCCACTCTCATAGTTCTAGACAACCACTTCACTCTTTTGAGATCTCTATATCCCCATATGGCAGTGTTTGGATTTAACAGCCACCCTACTACCACCTGAGAATCTCCTTCAATTAGAAGATGTTCCACCCCAAGCTGGTTAGCAACCTGAATCCCTTGAACAACAGCTAGTAACTCAGCTCTTGTAGAGTCTCTCACTCCCACTCCCACTGGTCTTGAGAATAATGAGATAATGTTGCTGTCCTTATTCCTTGGCACACCCCCTACACCTGAAGACCCAAGATTACCTGGGCTGCTCCCATCAAAGTTCAATTTAATGACACTGTTGGGTAGCTGCCCAATTCAGTTCCTCTTCGTGGGAGGATAATCTCTAGAATAGGGGAAAGTGAGAGTGAAGAGAGAAAGAGATCAAATGTTCTTATTATTCCCTTATTGTAAGTACACCTCTGTATTTATATTCAATCTTGCCTTCAATGTAACTGATTTACAACAAAATTATAACAACTTGCCAACTTGTTTGATTCAGTTAACTCCAACTTGAGTCAGTTAACTCCAGCTGTCTTTGCACTGGCTTCCTTATGCTGAGGTGGCCTTCTCCTCCTTCTAGAATATACTTGTAGTTCCTGCCCCCTTGTGCCTCTAACAGACACCTTCTGGGGGAGGTTCCCACTCTACCACACTTCTATTCTTTCTAGTGGAAGTGCTAGCCACTTCTAGCCAGTTTCTCCAAAGATCATCGAAAGAGAATTCAGCAAACAGGGACAAGTTCTTTAACCAATGGATTACTCTAGTTAAGATACAGTCCTTCACTTCATCCAAGCTTCTTTACTTCTCTAGGAAGGTTCTAGCATTCCTTTCCTCCCAAACAGTCCACAATATAGCTTCCCTGATACACTTCCATATGATTTTACCTCTTCTTGTGTGCCACCCAAAGGTAGACGGATTAAACAACATATTTACATCAGACGGTGGGTTCCACCTACACCCAAATAAATTAAAGCTCCAACTCCATAAGGCTGTAGCAAAGGAGGAAGAAATCAGTAGATGGAAATAGTTCTCATTCTAGGCCTTGCACAGGAAGCACCAATTAGGGGAAAGGCATAGATAAAGTCTCTAATTTTACAAGTTTTCCAAAGTATTGATTTTCCCGTAGAAAACTTCCCAACAAAAAACAACAATTTTGGGGAGAGTAGGTTTTATCCAAATTTCTTTAATAGGGAACACCCGAGGGTTAGGATTGGCCATGAGGGATTTGGTCCAAACTCTTTGATCAGATTTAGTGGAGTCCAAACAAACCGATTCGAGTAAAAGAAGAAACTCAGAAACACAAACCAGTTCATCATCCCTTAATCCCCTACGAAAGCCAAAGTCCCACCTTAAAGGCAAAGGAAGTATTGGACTGTAAAGGGAGAGAGAGATGGGAAAAGATTCTTGAGAGGTTGGTTACCCACCCAAACATCCTCCCAGAAATGAATAGAAATGCCAGAGCAAGCTTCGTACCTGATGAACTTGAGGAAGTGAGGGAGAATACCATGTGTAGCCTTCCAAGGTGTTTTGAGAGTCGCACGATGAGATATCTCGGCATCCCAACCATTCTCTGAGCAGCCATGTATGCTTGACACCACCTCATGCCATACTCTCTCTCTCTCTCTCTCTCTCTCTCTCTAGAGGCCATCTCCATAGCCACTTCCCTAAAAGAGCTTCGTTCTTATGAACTATGTTCCCTATCCCTAAGCCCCCTTCTTTTCTTCTATTGACTATCTCCCATCTGATTAGATGATCCTTATTCGCCTCTCTTGGTTTGAAGGAATGGTAGGATCCATCTAATGGACGCCATAAAGGTTGCGGAATGGGTGGGGCGAATTTCAAAAATTTCCTACCTTCTCCCAACTGGGAATCATATTCCCTGAATTTAGAATACAATATTCAAGGATCTACTTGAACCCTAATCAAACCAGATCTGTACCAAAAGAAAATGGGAGGATTATACCTGATCCGGAGAAGCAGTATCTCCCAAAGTTGGTGTTCACGCCCAAAGAATGCTCCAAGATCTGTCGCCGCTGAAGATGACACAGCTGTGGATGGAACAGAACCAGCAGGGTGCGTCCTACACACTGGATCCTTCACAAGAATCCCCTGGATGTACTAAACACTGAATTCTTTCAGTCTTTCTTGCAAGACTGATGTCAAGAACTGGTTTCTTGACTTTCTTTTCTGCAAAGATCGAATCTTGCAACAATGCAGATGGCGGCGGTAGGAGGAGATCTCCAGAAACGAAAAGGCTGAACTGTTTTCTTTTCTGGAGAGTATGAGATCTAATCTCAAATCGCAGGAACCCTTCTTGCTTACCAAAACCCCTTGGATCGAAATCTGATTTCTCTCCCTTGGTTCATTCGAAATCTCCTCTCTTTTTTTCTTGATTAAGAAATCTCCTAATTAGGAGTTATCCCAATCCAAATCAGTATTTGGATAGGGGATAATCTTAATCCCTTTCCCAGATAGAGTTAGCTTACTCCTGATCTTATCAGGAGGTTACCAGATTCAAATCTGATTTGAATTTGGTCTCTAAGAGTGGATAAGGCTAAGAGCCCAATCCTTTTTGCTAACTGCAATCTCAAATTCGCCCCATTGATGGGTGATCATATCAGCCCACTTCGAAATGGGCTTTTGGCCCATTAAGTATTCAGTGTTTAATTAGTTTCCAATTTGCTGCCCAGTTGGGCTTCTTTGTATGGCGTGGGACCCAAGCATTGATCTACACACCAGCCACATGGGTTCGGCCCAGCCTTTAATACAAGGCCCAGCCGAATTCACTGAAAATCTCAATGAACCCCTTGAGTCCATCGTATGAACCCTATGGGCCCAACACTTACATTAAGTGGTCCCTGGGCCAAGCCATCTTATAAAAACCCAGGGACTGTGGGCAGGTGCAAGATTAGCCCATCAGGTATTGTCCTAAATGGTCTTACACTTAACCTCTCAGCCCTTAATGATCAAGCACTGCCCGACAAGAGAGGACCTCTCCCTCGGCTGCAAGGAACAGTGCCGCACTCTCCTCTCACATGGATCCCGGGAATTAAAACCATTTGCAAACATTTTGAAACCGTACATATATATGTAAATATATTAATTTTGCAAAAACAAAATTCCAACGATTGAAATCAACTGCCGGCAGTTTGGTTTCCATCAGAGAGAGTGCATTCCCGATCATTACCCTTTGTCCGACAAAGTGGCTGATTCTGTCACTATGACCACCCACTCAGATGAATTCTCAAACTGCCCCAACATACCCAGGTTTTGATCCCCACTCAGGATCTCACTGATTGGCATATCAAAGGCAGCCTAATCCAGCACCTAGTGAAGTGTCACAATCGAGTCTAGGGGTCAGGTGTAACTTTCCAGTTTTGCCCATCTATCTCCAAGGTCCAGGGCAAGACTGGAAATCTGGTCCGGTTCAAGGATTCAAGTAATCCCATGCTGTATGTGCCTCGGGTCTTACCCTGATGGCTGAGACAGGCCATCCCAACACTTGGTGGCACACCAGTATCAGCCTTGGCAGGATAAATCTCCCCAGACATATCCAACGGCTGTGAACATTTAAAACTAACATGAGTCTCTACAAATGTCCAGTTTTAGGGTTTTACACAGAATTAAACCAAACAACATGAATCAAACATGTGTTTCTCAAACACCTTCTGTGTCAGTGGCTTAGTCAATGGGTCTGCCACATTATCCGCTGATGCTACCTTTTGAATTAGGACGTCCCCTCTACCAACGATCTCCCGCAGTACATGGTACTTCCTCTCGATGTGCTTTGACTTCGAGTGGGCCCGAGGCTCTTTAGCCTGGGCGATCGCTCCATTGTTGTCACACAACAACGGGATGGGTGATGTGCTGGATGGAATCGCTCCCAATTCGTGTATGAATTTCTTCATCCACACGGCTTCCTTGGCAGCTTCACTTGCGGCAATGTACTCGGCCTCGGTTGTGGAGTCTGCAGTGGACCCCTGTTTGCTGCTTTTCCAGCAAACAGCACATGATCCTATCGTGAAAACATACCCAGATGTAGACTTTCTATCATCTGGATCCGACTGGAAATCGGCATCGGTATACCCTAGAACTTGCAGTGAACTACCATCGAATACCAGACAAAACTCTTTCGTCCTTCGAAGGTATTTGAGTATGTTCTTCACAGCAGTCCAATGCTCCTGTCCTGGGTTTGCCTGGAATCTGCTTACCACACTCACCGCCTGAGCTATGTCCGGGCGAGTGCACAACATGGCATACATGATGCTCCCCACAGCTGAGGCATAGGGAACGTCTCTCATGCTCTCAATCTCCTCAGAAGTCTTGGAAGACATCTTCTTGGAGAGAGTGACTCCGTGCCTGAAAGGAACGTTTCCTTTCTTGGAGTTTTCCATGCTGTATCTTTTGACAATTTTGTCAATGTAAGCAGCCTGGGATAATCCAATTATCCGCTTCGATCTATCTCTATAGAGTCGAAGACCCAGTATGTATGAAGCTTCTCCAAGATCTTTCATGGAGAACTGCTGTGATAGCCACACCTTGACCGAAGTCAACATTCCTACATCATTCCCAATGGAGTTTTCGGAACTGATTTGGTTGGAACCCTATTCAGCATGTAGGTAGCAGTCTCTAATGCGTATCCCCAAAAGGATGTGGGTAATTCTGAGCGTACGAGAAGTGACCGGACCATGTCTAATAAGGTCCTATTTCTCCTCTCTGAAACACCGTTGAGTTGAGGTGTAGCAGGAGGAGCTAGTTGTGACACTATCCCATTGGCCTTTAAGTAGTCCCTGAATTCGTCAGAGAGATACTCGCCACCTCGATCTGATCGAAGGGCCTTAATTTCTCTCCCTAACTGTTTCTCGACTTCCTGTCTGAACTCTTTGAACTTTTCAAATGATTCAGACTTATGTCTCATTAGGTACACGTAACCATATCGTGAAAAATCATCTGTAAAGGTGATGAAGTACACGTGTTGATTCCGTGTCCTAACACTCAGGGGACCACATACATCAGTATGTATTAGGTCAAGTGTGCCTGCACATCTTTCAGGCTTACCGTCAAATGGCCGCTTAGTCATCTTACCTTGGAGGCAAGGTTCACAAGTGGGAAGATTTTCTACGGTTAGAAAATCCAAAGGACCATCCTTTACCAGTCTTGTGATTCGGTCGACACCGATGTGGCCAAGTCGGTAATGCCAGAGGCACGTGAGATTTACTGTATCACGAGTCTTTTTCTTGGGATTTTCGACCGACGTAGTTTCGGTTAAGTTAGTTTCCAAAGAAGGATGCAGAACATAGAGACCGTTCTCTAGCTCCCCGCATGCGATGAATTTATTATTCCGTTTAACAGTAATCATATTACTAAAGTAAACAGTATATCCATCAGCACACAATTTTGAAACAGAAATTAAATTCCTTCTCAAGTTCTGTACATAAAGACAATCTTTAAGTACAAGGACTCCTTCTTTAAAAACTAATTCTACGGTTCCTATTGCCGCAGCTGCAACACTTGCAGTTGTTCCCAAGAACAGTGTCACTTCACCTTCACTCAGCCTTCTGCTAACTTTGAACCCCTGCAGTGAGTTACACGCATGAGTTGAAGCCCCGGAGTCAACACACCAGGACACAGAAGTAACTAACATATTAGTTTCTATGACACAAGTTTCGATATTACCTTTCTTAGATTCCAGGTAGGTAGGACAGTTCCTCTTCCAGTGGCCGGTCTGCTTGCAGAAGTGACAGACATCAGATGCCTTGTTCTTCTTCTGCTTCTTGGGTTTGGTAGTCTTCTTCTGGGGCTTCTTTGCCTTTCTCTTTCTCTTGCCCGATTTGTTAGCTTCAGCAAGCATAACCACAGGCTCATCCTTCTTGAGTAAATCCTCGGCCCTCTGCAACATATTGCTGAGTTCCTGGACGCTGACATTCAGCTTATTCATATTGTAGTTCATAGTGAACGCATTGAAGGAAGAGGGCAAAGAATTTAGGATGGCATCCACTTGCGTGCCAAGATCTAGCCCGGATCCAAGAGCTTCAAGTTCGTTGATGTATCCCATCATCCGAAGACAATGGTCATGAACTTTCTGCCCTTTGGTCATCTGCGCGGTCATGAACAATTTCAGGACAGAAAACGATTTCTCCATCTGCAAATCTCCAGCGCCGCCATCTTCTTCCATCTTCTTTAATCAAGAAAAATAACAGAAGCTTGTTATCGTCTAGAAGCTTTGCAAATTGACCATTTGCCATTTTCTGATAAAACAGCAAAATCATTAGTCCACAACCTTAGTTTGATTCATGTTTACCTACATAGATATGGCTTTTAATCTATGTTCCATTTCCATTTTGTTCATCTCTGAGATTTCCCTCCTATCTCAGTGACGGAGACGACGAAATGTCTCTGGAAATGTGGGAAATCACATGGGGTGCGTGAAGCCAACTGTTTCAGCTGCATAACCCCACCACCTTTCTGTGACGGATCATATCCACTCATCAAATGAGTTTCCCTTTGGCCTCTGTCAGACAAGGTTCAGAGCCGTTTTCAGGTAAACCCTTCTGTCAGTGAGTGCACACCCATCATATTCAGGTTACGCCAAGGTACCGTGAGAGAGTTCCCATTTTCTGGTGAAGCCCCTCCCACATCGGTCTATGACGCCCCTATCATCTTATGAAACACTCTAACAGATCCAACAGCAAATGGATAGCCCAATTTTATGGTGCGTTTCCTCATTACTGATGGACCCATCATTGTGCTAATGACGGAAGGCCTTTAGAGAGTCCATCATATGGATCTCCCTATCACTTGCATTCATATTTGCTGGAGGGAACAAAATCACGGCCTAGTTCTAATTTAGGTCAAACCAAAGTGGCTCCCACCGACTTTCATAAAGTCAGATTTCTGGTGGGCCTTAATCGGCTAGGGGTTCCGTACGCATCCCTTTTCAGGGTTGTGGGGCCCACCAGGCAAAGAGGGGGTCATCCAATGACCTTCAGGGACACCATGGCAATGATGTGCATTCAGCCATGGTGTGCGCAAGAGCCACTAACGAGTCATCACGGGCCAAGTACTTATGGCCCATGGTCGCAGCACATCAAACATCCAAACATCACATGTAAAGGAGGAATTGATCCAATCAATTAATTGCTGTAAAGCCCATTCAACGGCCCATTTAAAAACCAAGTCATTAACGATTAATGTCCACTAGGTGTATGGGCTGAATCGCAGATAGCAGTTCGGCCCATACAGCTTATCTCACAATAATGGGCTTTTGCAGTTTTAACCCTTTAAAACTGGGCTTTACAGGTGGGCCGAATTAATCCCTGTAATTGAACATCAGATTTGGAACGAAAGTGTGAGACAATTGGACTGAGAACCGCCCCTTTCGAAACCCAGATTCGGTCCAAACAGTTTTGGTCCAATCTAGTCCGAAATGGTCCAAAACTGATTTTCAATTTCAAGAATTAATTATTGAATGATCTGAAATTAATAGTTTTGATTTCTAGCAAACACAAAACAATTATGGACTGTTCGCACCACCTGCAAAACAGAGGTTAATCACAAGGGTTGCAGTTTCATAAACTGCAAATCGCAGAAAACGATTTCTCCATCTGCAAATCTCCAGCGCCGCCATCTTCTTCCATCTTCTTTAATCAAGAAAAATAACAGAAATCCTATTTCTATTAATTACATTCTTGATCAAATCCTATACATTCAGTCTAAAAATAAAAAAAAATTATTTACAGACCGAATTGAATGAAATAAATAAATAGAAAAGAAAAAGGGTGCGCAGACCATCTGCGCTAAAACTGCACTGCGATCTCCAGGTTTGAACAGTCCATTAAATCAAAATAAATAAAGAACAATTCCAAATAAATTTTGGATTTAATAGAAATTAATTTCAGATCAATCGCCCTTAACAAGAAACAGTTTCTTGAAAAAAGAAAACAATCTGCGCAAATCTTGAAAGAACACCTTCTATCCATCTGCGCAGGGTCAGATCTGATTTTCTTTTGGTTCAAGATTCGAACCTGTGGCTCTGATACCACTGAAAGAATGGTAGGATCCATCTAATGGACGCCATAAAGGTTGCGGAATGGGTGGGGCGAATTTCAAAAATTTCCTACCTTCTCCCAACTGGGAATCATATTCCCTGAATTTAGAATACAATATTCAAGGATCTACTTGAACCCTAATCAAACCAGATCTGTACCAAAAGAAAATGGGAGGATTATACCTGATCCGGAGAAGCAGTATCTCCCAAAGTTGGTGTTCACGCCCAAAGAATGCTCCAAGATCTGTCCCCGCTGAAGATGACACAGCTGTGGATGGAACAGAACCAGCAGGGTGCGTCCTACACACTGGATCCTTCACAAGAATCCCCTGGATGTACTAAACACTGAATTCTTTCAGTCTTTCTTGCAAGACTGATGTCAAGAACTGGTTTCTTGACTTTCTTTTCTGCAAAGATCGAATCTTGCAACAATGCAGATGGCGGCGGTAGGAGGAGATCTCCAGAAACGAAAAGGCTGAACTGTTTTCTTTTCTGGAGAGTATGAGATCTAATCTCAAATCGTAGGAACCCTTCTTGCTTACCAAAACCCCTTGGATCGAAATCTGATTTCTCTCCCTTGGTTCATTCGAAATCTCCTCTCTTTTTTTCTTGATTAAGAAATCTCCTAATTAGGAGTTATCCCAATCCAAATCAGTATTTGGATAGGGGATAATCTTAATCCCTTTCCCAGATAGAGTTAGCTTACTCCTGATCTTATCAGGAGGTTACCAGATTCAAATCTGATTTGAATTTGGTCTCTAAGAGTGGATAAGGCTAAGAGCCCGATCCTTTTTGCTAACTGCAATCTCAAATTCACCCCATTGATGGGTGATCATATCAGCCCACTTCGAAATGGGCTTTTGGCCCATTAAGTATTCAGTGTTTAATTAGTTTCCAATTTGCTGCCCAGTTGGGCTTCTTTGTATGGCGTGGGACCCAAGCATTGATCTACACACCAGCCACATGGGTTCGGCCCAGCCTTTAATACAAGGCCCAGCCGAATTCACTGAAAATCTCAATGAACCCCTTGAGTCCATCGTATGAACCCTATGGGCCCAACACTTACATTAAGTGGTCCCTGGGCCAAGCCATCTTATAAAAACCCAGGGACTGTGGGCAGGTGCAAGATTAGCCCATCAGGTATTGTCCTAAATGGTCGTACACTTAACCTCTCAGCCCTTAATGATCAAGCACTGCCCGACAAGAGAGGACCTCTCCCTCGGCTGCAAGGAACAGTGCCGCACTCTCCTCTCACATGGATCCCGGGAATTAAAACCATTTGCAAACATTTTGAAACCGTACATATATATGTAAATATATTAATTTTGCAAAAACAAAATTCCAACGATTGAAATCAACTGCCGGCAGTTTGGTTTCCATCAGAGAGAGTGCATTCCCGATCATTACCCTTTGTCCGACAAAGTGGCTGATTCTGTCACTATGACCACCCACTCAGATGAATTCTCAAACTGCCCCAACATACCCAGGTTTTGATCCCCACTCAGGATCTCACTGATTGGCATATCAAAGGCAGCCTAATCCAGCACCTAGTGAAGTGTCACAATCGAGTCTAGGGGTCAGGTGTAACTTTCCAGTTTTGCCCATCTATCTCCAAGGTCCAGGGCAAGACTGGAAATCTGGTCCGGTTCAAGGATTCAAGTAATCCCATGCTGTATGTGCCTCGGGTCTTACCCTGATGGCTGAGACAGGCCATCCCAACACTTGGTGGCACACCAGTATCAGCCTTGGCAGGATAAATCTCCCCAGACATATCCAACGGCTGTGAACATTTAAAACTAACATGAGTCTCTACAAATGTCCAGTTTTAGGGTTTTACACAGAATTAAACCAAACAACATGAATCAAACATGCACTTTATTTATTTCCACTAAACAACAAAAGTACATCAAAATGATTGAAGCTAAGGGCATACAAAACTGTCTAACATGGTTCCCACAAGAAATCCCTCATTAGTTTTTCCAATTTCTTAGCCTCCCTTGGGGGAATCCTAAAAACTGAGAGGAAAGGTTGGAAGGTTAGCAAGTGTTGCCCTAATCAAGGTTACCCTACCCCCTATAGAGATGTAATTCCTTTTCCACGCCGCCAAACATTCCCAAATTTCTCCACAATAGGGGACCAAAAACTACTCTCTTTAGGGTTTGCACCTAAGGGAAGCCCTAAGTATGTAAAAGGCCAAGAAGAGGTGGCACAACCTAAACACACTGCAATGGACTCTACCTCCCCATCCTCCAAGTTTATTCCAGCTACACAACTTTTATCAAGGTTTATCCTCAAATTGGATGCATTCTCAAAAGCCCTTATTAGATACATAAGATTGTCCACCTTCCTTAAGTCACTCCCCTCACAAAAAATTATAATATTATCATCAAACTGAAGGTGGGTCACGGGAACGCTTCTTCTACCTAGTCTCGAACCCTTTATTAGCTCTTGCCCATTTGCTTTTGAGATCAATCTACTAAACACATCAACAAGAAGTGTGAAAAGGAAGGGAGAGAGTGGGTCACCTTGTCTTGGGCCTCTATTGGCTGGGAAGAAGTCCTTAACCACTCTATTCACTAGGACTGAGTAATATAGGAAATTAGGCTTCCACTTTTCCAATTATACAATTTGTTCCCAAAGCCTCACCTTCTTAACACCTCCAATAGAAAACTCTAGTCCACTAAATTGTAAGCTTTTTCGAAGTCCAGTTTGCACACAAAACCTTGATTGCCCGATCTCATCATTTCCTCCACATTTTCATTTGCTATTAGGATCTGATCTATAATTTGTCTATCCTGTATAAAAGCTCCTTGTGCTTGACTAATAAGAGTAGGTAGAACTGCCTTGATCCTCCTCGAGAGCATTTTTGCTAATACCTTAACTAGTCACTAGGCTACTCGGCCTAAAATCTATGGGATGTTTAGCACCAGTCTTTTTGGGAACATGAGCTAGGAATGTAGCATTTACTCTAGGACTCACTACATGTTTTTTCTCAAATTCTCTTATGACCCCTGTAGAGAGACTGGGCCGAATGGGCCCTAGTATCTTTTCTTGTAGTGTGTTTTTATTTATCTGTTTGTTAATGGGCCTATCTTTATGAGCCTGCTATTTCTTTTTGTAAGTTCTCTTTATGTTACTGCCTAGCTGGCCACCCACTTAAGGGCATACTTGTAATTAGCCTAAAGAATGAAGTTTAACAAAAAGATTAGAGAAGGGAGGGAAGAGATAATTCAAACTCTTCTTCTTCTTCCTCTTCTTTTCTCCATCTTCTTCCTTTGTGCTGCTGTTCTCTACTTTTCTCTCTAATTTTAACCAAGTTTATTTTCAGTTTTGGTGGACTGATTCACATCTACCCCTATCAAATCTTCTTCGAGTATACCCCAACAATCTTGACAGAATGCCATTGTAAATCCATCTAGTCCTGGAGCCTTATTTCTATCCATGGAGAGGACAGCCTGTCTTATCTCTTCTTCCTTAATAGTTCTTACTAGCCATCCCCTGTCCATCTAATTCAAGATTGACTAATCCTCATCCTCCACTCTCAACCGATTCTCCAAAGGTCTTTGAATGATTGATTTGAAGTGAGCCACAAAGCAACTAGCAATCTCCTCTTGTGAAGTTATATCAACTCCATCAACCTCAAGATTTACTATCAAGTTTTTCCTTCTTCTCCCATTCTTCTAAGAGGAAAAATCATCATATTGTTGAGGTTTCTAGAAATATTTCGTTTTTTTTTGTATGTTCTAATAATATATTGGGGGGAATTCTGTCCTTACTACAACCTACTTGATTAATTGCATGCTATCTCGGGTTCTTGGTTTCAAATCCCCCACTAGTCTCCTTTTCGTAGGCAAAAACTTGTTTTTTATTTCTCTTCATGTGTTTGACTGCACATGTTATGTTCATATTCCTAGTTTTCGAAGACATAAGTTTGAACTCAAAGCCCAAAAGTGCTTTTGACCCAATTACAGGTCATCTTTATCCCTTTTAACAATTTCATGGCTTTCCTCTTCTCATAGATATAGCACCACCATCCAGCTTCCTCTTCCTTACAGAGCCAGCTTATTACAAGCTTTGAGTTGTTGTCTTCAATTACCAACTTTTTGATATTCAGCTCCTTAGCCCTTTGAATTCCTTCCACAGTAGCCACAATGTCAACCCTCAAGGTGTCCTCTATTCCAATTGGACCTGAATAGATTGCAATGACATTTCCCTCATTTGTAAAGACTCCTCCAATGCCAGACGGACCAGGATTGCCTTCACTCCTCATTTCCCTCCTCATTCTAAAGAATCCTCCATTTCTAAAGGCTCCTTAGCCTTTTGAATTCTATTCTCTATTCATTTTTCAACTGTTACTTCTTATTTTGCATTGCTAAACTGAACAAGTGAAGCAGAGTCTAGCGCATGACATTTTCATTCAAGCAATGAAAACTTATAATACATAGTGTTCCATTGTGATATTTTTTGTCATAATTTTTGACTTTTGAAGGTGTTGCATGCATTCTATGAGGTTGTAGGTGGATTGGCAGCTTGCAAACCCAAAAGAGATGTAGAAATCTTGTGTGCCTGTGGATTATAATTTCACATGCTTCTGAATATATTTGGTGGATCTCAAATAAGGGCTTCAGTGTCTCATCTTTGTGGGTGACATTGTTATCTATTTATCTTCAGGGTTTGGCTGATATTTTACCCAAGGAGACTCTTTTGTGGAAATTAAATCTGCTTAAGGCAGGTGCTGCTTATGCTAATTCTCGTGTTCATGCTGTCAAAGCTGAAGTACTAGTGCTTGCCAGGTTCTACTTGTCACTTTATATCTCCAAAATTCTGTGATTTTGTTGCATCAACTACAATGTATTTTTTGATGGTCATCTGTCTACCTGTAAGACTTGTGTGCTAGCTGTAATGGATGTAAATCTGTTTCAAATGCATTTATCTTTTCCTTTTGTATATATATTTCATCTCTGTTAATGAGCCATTGGACCTTTTCCTCCAAATTATATTAAGGATGTTCTGTTTTGGTTGTTATTAAATTTCTATGTCTTGGATACTATTCTTTTAACTGTTTTTATTTAGTGGCAAGGACAATATGTTGCCTACTGGAGCTGAAGCTCAAAGGCTTTCAAAGTCATTGCAGAATTGCAAAGTTCGCTACTTCAAGGATAATGCTCATACTCTATTCTTGGTAAGTCATATTTTCCTTCTGTTTTTCTTTCCTGCTTGTCTTTTCTTCTTATAGATGTTTCTTCACCTGTGATGCAAATGAAAGCTTTCTTCATTAGGTATTAGCTTTAAGATAGCTACAGGAATTCATGATCCATTGATTCATTCAAGATTGTGATTCTTGCATAAGTATCTAGTTATCAAAATTTTATGCAAGTTATTGATGATTCATCTGAATGTTGAAAATTTATGCAAGTTCAGATAGTTAGTGTTCTCCAATTGACAACATAGTGTCTCGGTTGCAGTAACCCATCTTCTCAGGCTGGTATCTTCTCTTAGTCGGCAACCATCAGCAAGATTGCTTAAACCTTATATTTGTAGGCATGGAAATGCTATATTGAGGCATCTATGGCCCCTATTGGGCATAGTTTCATTGTTTCTGAAAGCATACTGTTGAAAAAGTCCCATTGCAATTATGTCTACTTGTCCATGATAACTGACAGCAGTAAACCCCTAGAAGTCAACATCACAAACTGTTGCGATATTTACGTATTTTTTCTGATTTTATTTATTTTTTCTGGGTTTTTCTTACTATGATCAGACAGGGGTATACTTGTCATTTTGTGTATTTTAAAGGCACTTTTATATAATGGAGGAGGTAGGCTATGAACCAACCTAAGTTATTTTTGGGAGAATGACCAATCAGCCCAGATCAGAATTTTATAGCCCGATAGTACAGGGGGAATGCATCCTGACTGTGAATTGATGCCAAATTCATGGGCAGGGGGGGAGAGGGCTAGTAGTAGGGGGGGGGGGCTGGAATTCAGAATTCTGCATCGGGTGTATCCGTACTTCTCCGGTTATTTTTCCCCCAAATAGATTTCTTTTAGCTTGTTTTTCCACTTCTTTTATTCTTTGTTCAAAACAAGTTGGATCAGAGCAAAAAGTTCTTAGTTTTTTGAGGTGAAACTTGTTCAGTTCTAGGATCAGTAAATTGCATGGGGCCTTTAAAAGACTGATCAATGTACTTGAACTGCCTGAACTTAGAAGATTTTTGGAGATTGATTTAAATGTTTTGGTGCATCAGAGCAATCCTAGAGAAATTTCCTGAAAATCAAAGAAAAATCAGAGTTTCAGAGTTTCTGCTTTGTTGAAGTTTAGAGAGCAACATTAGTATCTTGCTCAGGTACAGATTAATGTATGAATTCCTGTAGAGATTGATCTTGTTTTTACAGAGTTCCGAGCATTCTGGAGTGAGTGCTCCCCATTTATCCCACTCTTAACTTTGGCACCAAGTGGAACCTACTGCTGTGAATCCTGATTGTAAGTCAAGATTTCTTATGTTTTAGGCATTTTGGTGATGAAGGATCATCAAATACAATTATTATCAAGGGACCCCTTTGGTAGTGATTTCAAACATATTCTTGAGTCTGGTCTTGTTTCATGTGCTACTGGGGATAACCGAGTATGCAAAATATCTCCACATAAACATTATGTATATACTTTCAGTTACACTGTAGTTAATTTTGCCTGTATGCCTGTACCTGCAGAAAATGTAGTTAATTCTGCCTGAAATGCATACTAGTTACTCTGTAATGCTAAGAAAAATTCCAACTCAATTACTTTTATACAAGGAAAGATGGAGAAAGAAAATATAGCTTGAGCCACAAAAATATTGAATTAATCAGAATATGACCCCATGAGCTCAATGAAGTTTGATGCTGAATAGCTTATAATTTAACCCATGGGCCTGTTAATAGAACAATAGTTTAGAACAGAGCTGATTATATTTGCACAAAGGACCTGTTTGGATAGACTTTTATAAAGTACTTTCTTACTTTTGAAAGTACAAAAGTATGCAAAGTACGATATAGCGTTTGTATTGTATACTTTATGCTTCTGCTTCTATAATTTTTAAAAGTATGAAAACCCCCAAAAGCACGAAGTTGGCTTTTTATACTTCGTGCTTATGGCGAAATAGTGCTTCCATTTTTGTGCGAACGGGTGGTCATGTGTGACCACCCTCCAATAAAACTCTCAAACCTACCTCTTCTTTCTGCTGTTGGAGTCAGACCATCGCACCGGTCTCAGGCCGCCAAACCACCGGAAACCATCACCAGAAGCACGAACTGACGTGCTTTTGCCAAACAGAAAATGGTACTTCTGTTTTGGAAAGCATACTTTTCAAAATTTTTTACCCAAACGGTTTTCAAAGAAAAAACACCGAAGTAAAAATATTTTATATACTTTGCACTTTGGTATTTTTAAAAGTACAAAAAGTAGAAGTCTATTCAAACAGCGCTTGGTTTTGCCTTGGTTTTCTTTGTTATAATATGTCTAAAAGACACCATTTTGGTACTTTGTGGAAAGAAAAAGTATCTTCTTTGATCACCTTGTGAATGAGTCTAGACTTATGAGATTCAACAGGAAAAAATGGCCAAAATATGGACATCATTCTGGTCTATGACAAAGATTACTATGCTATATCATTTTTTTAATGTGGGCTTAGTTGTTTAGACTATTTTTTATAGATGTTATTTGAGTTTTATAATCTTTTAGTTAGATAAGTCTCACGTCTCAGTTTACTAGTTGAGATGACCTGGGCTAGTGTAAATGTGTAATCTTTTACTCAAAAGCTCTTTATTAGAGAATTTGAACCCCAACCTTGGGCTCAGTATGAGCTCTATCTGATCCTGCTTTTGAGTATAGGTTTACGAGGCCAATCTAAGCTGGGGTTCTTTAGATCTCCTTTTAATGCAAAGCCATATGAATAATGTCGTTTTGGTTGCTCCTCCTTTCTGTTGCTTTATTCTCATAATGAAGTTCTACTGCCATTGTTAGCCAAAAACATTTTCTACAGCATCTGGTGATGCAAATTAGTTCACAAGGAATTCAAGGGATCAAAAGAAAAAGAGGAATAAACAAAACAACAGAGAAAAAAAAAAGAAAATGCAAAGGACTGGTCTTGCAAAATTTCCTAGTAAAGACTGCAAGGTGCCATATCTTTAAGTTTGACTGTTCGAAGTAATCAGGAAGCTCAGAAACAACAACTAATAGAACAAGGTACTTACCAGAAGTTGCTTGAAAAATATTGATCAAAAGTAAAGAAGAATAATCCCTCTGTAGCAATCAACTATGGAGAAAGTAGAGAAAAGTCAAGGTTTATTGCAGATATCAGAAAATATATCAAAAGAATAAGATACCAGTTTGAAAGTTTTCTTGTGTAACTAGTAGAACAAGGTACTTGCGTTTCGAGGCGTACGATGAAGAGGCTAACGAGGACTAGCTGCAGGCTAACTTTGACCTAGTGGAGGAAGTTCGTGACTTGGCCTAGATACGGACCGCAACATACCAGCAGCGAGTAGCTCGATACTATAACGCTTGAGTTAAGAGATGCCAATTCTGAGTTGGTGACCTAGTACTCAGGAAAGTTATGGTGCTTGAGCCCAACTCGGGTAAGATGGGCCCGAACTAGGAAGGCCCCTATAGGGTTTCAAAGGTGATCGATGAAGGAACTTACGAGCTTGAAACCTTGGAGGGGAGGCAAGTACCCCGTGCGTGGAACGTTGACAACCTAAGGAGGTACTATCTATGAGGACTTTGGAATTTCGAGCTGTGTCCGCAAAAGCCACAAATTATGCTAATTACGAAAACATAGACCGCCCACTACGGTGACCTTGTCAAGTCGACATGTATTGTAGGCACTTCGGCTAAAAGATTAAGGGGAAACCAAACCGCTCTAAGCTCTAACACCCCCTAGGTCGACCTTGGAAGATGTTGGCTATTCGGCTGCGTTTCAACTTAACCAAGAAGTCTAAGGCACCCTAGCTTGACCTCGGAAGACGTCAGCAGTTCGACAATGTTTTGACTTAGTCGAAATCTTGGTAAACTTATTCGCTTTGGCACCTTGGCGTTGGTGCACCTTGTGACTCCAACTCTCGTGGAATACTTGGCCCATTTTCTAAAATAGAAAATAAAAGGTGCAAAGGAAGGCACAATATATGCAAAAAATTGACTTCTTATTAACAAAAAGAAAAGTACATGGCTACTCAAAAAGTAGTTTTTTTTAAGATAGTCGAGCTTAGAGGCTCGACATATAGTATATACATGGGGGTCCAAGAAAAGAGGTAAGAAAGTCAGACATTTTGGGGCTCCTCAGTGCCCACATCATCCACACCATCAACATCGATACCAGCTTCATCGCCCATGCTGCTCTCAACCTCATCTTCCTCCTCAGAGTTAGGTTCCAGTAGGAACCACTATCTGCTGATTCGGTCAAGCTTCTTGTGGAAGGAAGAGGAGAAAGTTGTAGATTTCAGCAATAGGGAAGAGAAAAGGGAAGAAAGGAGAAGTTCAACTAGGATTGTGTATCATAACCCTAGCCGCCAACCCCTCATTCTATTTATATTTAACTTAAATATGAGATATTACAAAGATGCCCTTAGTAATGGGCCCAAGGCCCAACAACTTAATTAATTTAAAAGAAAATAAAATAAACACAAATCGGCCCATTCAACACTCCCCCTCAAGTTAGGAGTAGATGTCACACATTCCCAACTTGCGTAGATCATGCTCCAGCTTATTCTTTGCAACGGCTTTTGTGAGGACTTCAGCAAGCTGCAGATCAGAAGAAATGTATGGAAGACAAACTTCTCTAGAATTTACCCTTTCTCTGATAAAATGTCTATCTACTTCAATGTGCTTAGTTCGGTCGTGCTGGACTGGATTATGGGAAATATTAATTGCTGCCTGGTTATCGCAGTATAGCATCATAGGTTCTTCTGCCTGTACACCGATTTCTTCTAACAGAGAACGGATCCAGAGAAGTTCTGAAACTCCATGTGCCATGGCCCTATATTCGGCTTCTGCACTTGATCTTGCCACAACTGTTTGTTTTTTACTCTTCCATGAGACTAGGTTACCCCCAACTAGGGTGCACACTCCTGAAGTTGATCTTCTGTCATCAAGGCATCCTGCCCAATCCACATCTGTATAAGTCTCTAGCTTCAACTGTCCATGATCAGTAAACAATATGCCTCTGCCTGGATGTCCCTTCAAATAAGCAAGGATCCTGTCAACTGCCTTCCAGTGTTGGTCTCGTGGAGCATGCATGTATTGACTCACTACACTTACTGCATAGGAGATGTTCGGTCTTGTCATACACAAGTATAGTATCCGACCCACAAGTCTTTGGTGTCTCCCAAGGTCCTTTACTGGTTCACCTTCTGATGCACAGATTCAGTAGAAGATCAAGACTGTAATCAGTCTTGAATCCTAATAGGTTTTAGGTTTACAAAACAGAAGAAAAGTGAGAGAAAGGAGAAAGAATAGAAGAGAAACAGGAGAACACAAGGGGTTGAAAGGAGGGACAGATTCTAATAGATCTGCCGCCGCCACTCTCTTATTATTTATAGGTTATGTTCAGTACATAATGGAAAGGACACATCTGCCCTTAGTACTTACATGATAAATAAAGTAAATAAAAACTGAAATAAATAACAACTGAATTAACAAACTGACTCAAACTAACACTACTATAACTGAAACAAATAACTACACATGCTGTCCTACGAATACAGTGGGGACCACTGCAGTGGGGCCCACATCAGTGTTCTCTACACTCCCCCTCAAGTTGGGAGTAGATATCTATCATTCCCAACTTGGATAGGTCTATCTCTAACTTCTTCCTTGGTACAACCTTGGTGAGGATATCCGCGAGCTACATATTAGATGTGATGTACAAAACACACACTTCTTGTGATGTGACCCTCTCTCGCACAAAATGTCGATCAACTTCAATATGTTTAGTTCCGTCATGCTGCACTGGGTTGTGGGCTATATTAATAGCTGCCTGATTATCACAATACAACATTAAGGGCTTTTCATAGTCAATACCCAACTCTTCAAGTAGTGACCTCAGCCATAAGATTTCAGCCACTCCGTTAGCCATTGACCTGTATTCCGCTTCAGCACTGGAGCGGGAAACAACACTTTGCTTCTTACTCCTCCAAGAGACAAGGTTACCTCCCACAAGGGCACAATATCCAGAGGTAGACCTTCTGTCATCAACACTCCCAGCCCAATCGGCATCTGTATAGACTTCCACCCTCATGTGATTATTGTTCTTGAGTAGTATACCTCTACCCGGGCATCTCTTCAGGTATGCTAATATTCTCTCTGCCGCAAGAAGATGAGAAGTTCTAGGGGAGTGCATGTACTGGCTAACAACACTAACTGCATACTGATATCTGGCCGAGTGAGGCAGAGATATAGGAGCTTTCCAACCAACCGTTGGAACATAACTTTGTCTTCAAGAGGCTCCCCGCCCTCTGCACTAATCTTGTGATTTTGTTCGATGGGTGTATCAGCCGGCTTAACACCCAACTTTTTAGTTTCCGCCAACAGATCTAGAACATATTTTCTCTGAGAGATAAAAATCCCCTACTTGGATCTAGTAACCTCAATACCCAAAAAGTACCGTAGTGCACCAAGATCTTTCACCTCAAACTCTTGATGAAGGAGCTGTTTGAGGGACTCAATCTCATGGCTGTCATTTCCTGTCACCACAATATCATCAACATATACTGCAAGTAGTGTCAGTGAGGACTCCACCCTCTTGATGAATAGTGTATGATCTGACTGGGCCTGTACATAACCAAACTTTCCAAGGGCTAATCTGAACCTATCAAACCAGGCTCTAGGTGACTGCTTCAAACCATACAATGCCTTGTTCAGTCGGCAAACCTTCTTACCTGTCTCTGTATCATAGAATCCAGGAGGCAACTGCATGTAGACCTCTTCCTGTAAGTCTCCATTCAGGAAGGCATTTTTAACATCCATCTGAAACAAGGGCCAAGAATGATTTGCTGCAAGGGATAATAGAACTCGGATGGTGGTCATCTTGGCTACTAGGGCAAAGGTCTCCAAGTAGTCTATACCATAAGTCTGAGTGAACCCTTTTGCAGCCAGCCGGGCTTTGTATCTTTCAATAGAGCCATCAGCATTATGCTTCACAGTGAACACCCATCTGCATCCCACCGGTTTCTTTCCTTTTGGTGGGTCAACCAGTGCCCAAGTATTATTCTTCAACAGGGCATCCATTTCAACTCACATTGCATCTTTCCATTCTGGAACTGATAAGGCTTCTTGCACTGTTCTTGGAATAGGGACATCGGCAATGGAAGTGAGATAGGACCGCTAAGATGGAGATAGACGATCATAGGATAAGAACTGTGAGATGCTGTGAGCTGTAGAAGTGGTGCAATGTCGTTTCCCTTTGCGAATGGCAATAGGGAGATCAAGGTCATCCACAAGAGGGGAAGTAGCAACAGTGGGAGGTGTCTCAGTAGGCTCTGGATCTGGAGCCGCAGAAGGAACTGGAGCTGGCCGGGACTGCCGATGACTAGGATCAACCTGCCTGCATCGCCTGTGATAGACTCTCAACTCCGGCTCCCTCTGACCACCCTCACCACTACAACCTTCATTACCCAGTGGAATAGGTAAAGGAACAACCCCACTTCTCCCAGCCCCACTTCCACTCTCATTGCTCTCCCCATGAGGAAAGAAACTCAAAACAGCCCCACTCTCACTGCTCTCCCCCTGAGGAGAAACCCTAGGATAATAGGGTGTCTCTTCAAAGAAGGTGACATCTATGGAGACAAACCATTTCCCTAAAACCGGATCATAGCAACAATAACCCTTTTGATTTTGTGCATAACCGGGGAAAATGCATTTGGAGGCCTTAGGTTCAAACTTGGAATGATGAGGCCCGAGAAGCTGAACGAAACAGGTACAACCAAAGGTTTTAATGGGAACAATGAACAACTCCTCGTCTGGGTATAGAAGGGAAAAAGGGGTTCTCATATCAAGAACCCGGGAAGGAACTTGATTGATGAGATAAACTGCCGTGAGGATAGCATCACCCCAGAAGCGAATAGGTACATTGGAGGTAAACATAATGCTTCTAGCCACCTCCAAGATATGCCTATTCTTCCTTTCGGCAACGCCGTTCTACTGTGGTGTATAAGGGCAAGTGCTCTGGTGAATAACTCCATGGCTAAGAAGGTAGGAGGTCAATGGCTGAGGAAAGTATTCCTTTGCATTATCAGATCTAAGGACTTTGATTTTGGCCCCAAACTGAGTGAGAATCATCTGATGGAAGTTTTGGGTCAGAGCAGGAACCTCATCCCGAGAACGCATAAGATAGACCCAAGAAAAGCGGGTATGGTCATCAACAAACAGTAGAAAATATCTGTACCCACCCATAGAAGAGATGTGATATGGCCCCCAAACATCAGTATGCACAATATCAAAAGAGGAATTACTCCTTTTATTACTTAAAGAATAAGAGGTTCTACAATGTTTGGCAAACTCACAACTCTCACACCTCAACTTTGATAACTCAACAGACTCAAATAAAGCAGGAAACAGACTCTTCAAAGACTTAAAAGACAAATGACCTAATCGGTTATGCCAAAGCATAACCGAACTCACAAACTGGGAAACAAAAGACTTCTTATCCACTAACTCCTCTCGACGAGAACTCTCTCCAAGCAGATAGATCCCGTTCGTCTCACGGCCAGTCCCAATCACCTTCCTCGTCTCCAAATCCTGAAAAACACATCGGTCAGGGAAAAAGGTTACTGAACAGTTCATGTGTTTGGTAATACTACTAACTGAAAGCAGGTTAGTATCAAGCTTAGGAACATGCAAGACAGAAGATAAAGAGATAGTATTCGATAGCTTGATGTCCCCCTTGCTTGAAATGGGAACAAGAGAGCCATCAACAATGGATACTCTATCTCGGCCAGAGGACAAGTGATAAGAAGTGAACAATGATG
Source organism: Nelumbo nucifera (assembly GCF_055504915.1). Taxonomy (NCBI): domain Eukaryota; kingdom Viridiplantae; phylum Streptophyta; class Magnoliopsida; order Proteales; family Nelumbonaceae; genus Nelumbo; species Nelumbo nucifera. The sequence continues at coordinate 85,015,378 of NC_142652.1, read as the reverse complement.
GCAAGCTAGTCATATGGTCGGATGCACCTGAATCTATTACCCAGTAGTGGTCAGTATTACCTGGAGCTGAAGCATGGTAAGCTGAGGCTCAAGTACCTGAATGTGCAAATGCAGATGTGGCAGGAGCTGATGGTGACTGAGATGGCTGAGCTGAACTCCCAACTTCCTTTTCCAACTGTATGAGGGCAGCCCGAACAACAGATAAAGTCTCTAGGGATGTGCCTGATGAGGATGCTGAATCAGTGTTCACGGCCACATGAGCATTACCCTTCTTATTTCTTAATTTTGCTAGGACCAAGTGAGGATGTAGCTTCCAACAAGTATCTTTTGTGTGCTTGGGTTTCTTGCAATGTTCACATACCAGATCCCGTTTATCTTCCTTCTTCTGGTCCCTTTCTGGATCACCCCCTGGCTTAGGTTTAATAGCTGTCAAGGCTGCATCATGACTTTCCTCCTGGTCTCTTCACTATGCACCAGGGAGTATGCTTGAGAAAGGGTCACACTATCTCTTGTCAATATCTGTTGTCGCACAATGTCATATTCTGAATTCAAACCAGCCAGAAACTCAAATACCCTATTCGTCTCGACTTGCTTTCTGCGAGTTTGTGCATCTTTGGGACTCTCCCACTCAAGGGTCTCTAGATGGTCAATCTCATGCTACAAGGATTTCAAGGTAGAGAAGTAGACAAAAACTGGCTTCTCTCCTTGTTTAAGGCTGTTCACCTCACACTTTAGTTCATAGGCTTTGGCAACATTAAGGGGTTGGGAATAGGTTTCTTTCACAACATCCCATATCTCTTTGGCTGTCTTTGCCCACAAGTAATTTCGGCTGATATGTGGCTGCATAGAATTACACAGCCATGCCATAACCAAATAGTTCTCTTGAACCCACTTGGTGTATGTTGGGTCCTCCTTGGAAGGTTCTTTCACATCTCCCAAGAGGTAACCCAGTTTTCCCCTTCCTCCAATAGCCATCATGGCTGATTGAGCCCACTCCAAGTAATTTGACCCATCAAATCTCATAGTTGTAATCTGAAACCCGGTTTCAGATACACTACCATAACTGTTGTTTCCAAAACTACTTTCTCCCTGACCCTTAAACTCCATCTTTGATCAAGAATCAGTGGCTACAAACTGTTAGAGCCACTATACCAGAAAACAGAGTAAAACAAGCAGGTCTGAAATCTGATCTGAAACCAACACAAATCTGATCTGAAATCTGATATGATTTGATCCGAAATCTGATCTGAAACCAACCCAAATCTGATCTGAAATCAATCGCCTATCACAGTCTATGAAAGAAATCAACTCAAATCTGATCTGAAATCAATCGGCATGCACAGTACCAGGCAGCCTGTCAATCTGAGATGCTATTTTCTGAAATCACTACTGTGGGGCCCACTGCTGCGAGAGCAAAATTAGGGTTTCAATTGTAGGTCTGAAATAAGTGCTCAGCTGCACTCTCCAAGCAGTCCGCACAAGTGGGACTTGTCGTAGGGCAATATGAAACCCTAAAACTAATCACCTCTGAGAGGGGGGGGGGGGTTCGGCCCAACAGTCAAACCCTAGAAACAAACTTAAAAACAGTTCAGCCTCTCCTTCTAGATAGGTCCAACCTATCTCGACTGATTGCAGTCTCTGAAACTCAATAAAAAAAAACTTACTTATGGATTTCGGTTTACTGCCTTCCAGGGTTACCTGAACCCTAACCTTCGCTGCTTCTTCCTGATTACCAACTCTCTGCAAGCCGCGACAAGTCTTCAACTGCTGCGAACCTCTCCTGATAATCTCCAAGATTCAGCCACCGAATACTTCTTCATAAGCTTCCAACCCTAGCTAGTCCTCATGTGGTCGGCTGGACTAGACACACATGAGAAGCCCTAGATAGGCTCTGATACCAAGTAGAAGATCAAGACTGTAATCAGTCTTGAATCCTAATAGGTTTTAGGTTTACAAAACAGAAGAAAAGTGAGAGAAAGGAGAAAGAATAGAAGAGAAACAGGAGAACACAAGGGGTTGAAAGGAGGGACAGATTCTAATAGATCTGCCGCCGCCACTCTCTTATTATTTATAGGTTATGTTCAGTACATAATGGAAAGGACACATCTGCCCTTAGTACTTACATGATAAATAAAGTAAATAAAAACTGAAATAAATAACAACTGAATTAACAAACTGACTCAAACTGACACTACTATAACTGAAACAAATAACTACACATGCTGTCCTACGAATACAGTGGGAACCACTACAGTGGGGCCCACATCAGTGTTCTCTACAGATTCTATGGTTCTGATCAATGGGGGTGCTAGCTGCCTTTGTTCCAAGCTTCCCTGTCTCTTGGAGAAGGTCCAAGACATACTTCCTTTGAGAGATAAAAATTCCATGTTTCGATCTTGCAACTTCGATGCCTAAGAAGTATCTCAGTTCTCCAAGATCCTTCATCTCAAATTCCTTATGCAGGTTCCTCTTCAGACTATCAATCTCACTCAGATCATTCCCAGTGACAACAATATCATCCACATAAACAATTAGGATTGACACCAAAGATCCCCTGCGCTTCACAAACAAGGTGTGATCAAATTGAGTTTGAGTGTAGCCAAAAACAATCAGGGCCTTTCTGAATTTGTCAAACCATGCTCTGAGAGATTGTTTCAAGCCATATAGTGACTTCTTCAGCTTGCATACCTTTCCCTTTCCAGCATTATCATAAAAACCAGCTGAAAGATCCATATACACCTCTTCTTGCAGATCCCCATTTAGGAAAGCATTCTTCACATCCAGTTGAAACAAGGGCCAAGAGTATGAGGCAGCAAGAGAAAGGAGTATCCGAACAGAGGTCATCTTTGCAACTGGCGCAAATGTCTCTAGATAATCAATGCCATAGGTCTGTGTGTACCCTTTCGCAACAAGTCTTGCCTTGTACCTCTCTATACTTCCATCTGCCTTATACTTTACTGTGTAAACCCATTTGCATCCAACTGTCTCCTTGCCTTCTGGTAGTTCCACAATCTCCCATGTCTGATTCTTAATCAAAGCCTCCATCTCTTTCTGCATAGTTGTCTTTCACTCAGGTTTGGAGAGAGCCTCACTAACACCCTTGGGTATAGACACTGAATCAAGAGAAGAGAGAAAAGCACGGTAGGAAGGAGAAAGTCCACTGTAGGATAAGTACTGTGAAATACAATGAGCAGTGCACTTTCTCTTCCCTTTTCTAAGAGCAATAGGGAGATCAAGGTTATCTGTAACAGTGTTAGTTGGACTAATGGGAACTGAAATAGTAGTGGGATCAAGAGGAATACCTGAATCCGTATCAGCCGAATTTGGAGTCTCCAAGGGATCGATAGGAAGTGGTGTGAGTTCTGCTGTAGTGGAATCAATCACCTTATGAAGTCTCTGCCGTGAGTAATGCTGTGAGATGGAACGCAAAGGAGGTGGCAAGGTAGGTGACATCGGGTGGTGGTCAAGCACAGGAGTAGACACAGGGACTGGAACTGGGAGAGGGATAGATTGCTGACTTACTTCCCCAAAACACTCCCCCTGAGAAGGATTCCTTGAGAAGAAGTACGTAGATTCAAAAAAGGTAATGTCCATAGTAACATACCGGTTCCCAGAGATTGGATCATAGCAGCGGTACCCTTTCTGATTCTCTACATATCAAAGGAAGACACATTTCTTTGCCTTGGGATCAAGCTTCGAACGGTAAGGACCAAGGATATGCGCAAAGCAGACACACCCAAACACCCTTAGAGGAATATGAAACATCTCCCCCTGAGGAAAAAGAAGGCTGAATGGAGTGCTGAATCCAAGTATACGAGAAGGCACCCTGTTAATCAGATATACTACCGTGAGAACTGCATCACCCCAAAAACGAATTAGAATTGTAGCTGTGATCATCATGCTTCTTGCCGTCTCAACAATGTGTCTGTTCTTCCTGTCTGCAACACCATTCTGCTGTGGACTGTAGGAGCAACTACTCTGATGGACAACACCATACTCCAACAGATATGAGGCAAGATGTCTCTCAAAATATTCCCTAGCATTGTCAGATCTAAACATCTTTATTCTCGTTCCAAACTGTGTTAGTACCATCTGGTGGAATTGCCTCACCAAGGATGGTACTTCATCGCGGGATTTCATCAGGTAAATCTAGGAATATCGAGAGAAATCATCCACAAACAGGAGAAAATAGCGATAGCCGCCCATAAAGGGAACATGATAAGGGCCCCACACATCCGAATGAATAACATCAAAAGGAGAAGAACATCTTTTATTACTAGGTTTAAAAGAGTGTTTACAATGCTTTCCAAGTTCACAACCTTCACACTTCAAACTTGACAGACTCACAGACTCAAACAGTTTTGGAAACAAAGAACTCAAAGAAGAAAAGAACAAATGACCCAGACGATTATGCCAAAGCATAATCTGATCCACAGATTTTGACTCACTGTCCCTGCAAACATGATTACTTTGGTGAAGAGGAAGAGCATCCAGGAGGTAGATTCCATTCACTTCACGACCACTCCCAATCGTCCTCTTTGAATCCAGATCCTGCAAAATACGGCGTTCAGGAGAAAAAATTACTGAGTAGTTCAGATTCTTAGTCAAACTACTAACAAATAATAAATTGGTGCTCAATCTAGGAACATGGAGGACAGAGGGTAAACAAATGGAGTCATTAATCTTGACAGATTCCTTCCCAGCAATAGGAACATGGAATTCATCAGCTATGGAGACCCTATCTCTGCTAGAACAGAGCTGGTAAAAGGAGAAAATAGTGGAGCAATGGGTCATGTGCTCTGAGGCTCCAGAGTCTATAATCCAAGGAGATCTCTCCTTACCTGAAGCAGAAACATAGTTTGCAGTGACATGTGAACTACCTGTGTGGGCGAAGGAGGTAGAGTGAGCTCCACCTGTGCTACCTGTACCTTGTTGTCCGCTTGCGGTTGAACTGGAACTAGCTGTATCCCTCTGATTCAGAAGTAACCCAAACCTCTCAAGCTCGGCCCTTACTGCAGTAGCTGCAACAGACTCCAAAGCAGTTGTAGTAGGGGGGGCCGGAGTGTCACCAGTAACTGTCATGTGCGCATTTCCTTTCTTATTCTTCAATCTGGTCGGCACAAGATGTGGGTGAATCTTCCAACAAGTATCTCTTGTATGCTTAGGCTTCTTACAGTAGTCACAGACCAAGTTCCTTTTGATTTCTCAGCTAGCAACATTCTCCCTTTGTGAATAGGTTTCTACAACCCCATCCCATATCTCCTTAGCAGTATTTGCCCATAAAAAAATTTTACTTATATGTGGCAACATTGAATTACACAACCATGTCATTACCATATAATTTTCCTGCACCCACCGGGAGTTGCCAGTTTCAGGTTTCACCTCTTCACTAGTAATATACCCCAATTTTCCACGAACCCCAATGGCCATCTTTGCAGATTGGGACCATTCCAAGTAGTTTGTACCATCCAACCTAACTGTAGTAATGGTTCAGCTCCGAAGGGGTCTCCAGCACCTCCTCCCAGAGGTCCCATTTCATTCCCGGGCTTATATTCAACTCTGTGTCCCTCCATGCTTCTCAAAACACCTTCTGGAACCAACGACACTCCTTTGGTGTCCTGGACTTTCTTCCCACGAAAGATTCCTTTTCTGTGGGATGGGAGAAGAGAGAGAAAAAGCAACCGCCCTCTCTAGGAGCCTCCAAACCATGTGGGACTTGAATCGCCCCATATAAAAACTCCAAGGAACCCTAAAAAATTAGGGCACCACTACCTAGGTCAAAATTGAAGAGTCCAACAAAAACATGACTCTTCCCCTTTCTCCAGTTTTTCCTGATTCCGATGAGAAACCCTAGACCAGCTACAGGGCATACAAATCCATCAAGAAAATCCAAAAATTGGGCTTACCTGAGAGCTTTGATCAGCCTCTTAAATCTCCATGCAGTCGGCCGATCTAGGGCTGCATGGGAGAATCACTTCCAGAACCTTCAACCTGCTCTGATACCAAGTAGGAACCACTATCTGTTGATTCGGTCAAGCTTCTTATGGAAGGAAGAAGAGAAAGTTGTAGATTTCAGCAATAGGAAGAGAAAAGGGAAGAAAGGAGAAGAAGGTCAACTAGGATTGTGTATCATAACCCTAGCTGCCAGCCCTTCATTCTATTTATATTTAACTTAAATATGAGATATTACAAAGATGCCCTTAGTAGGGCGGCAACTCAAACTAAATAGTTACAACTCTTTTAAAAATAAAAACTAATGGGCCCAAGGCCCAACAACTTCTTAATTTAAAAGAAAATAAACTAAACACAAATTGACCCATTCAACAGTTCCTAGTCAACCCGACCCATCATCTCGTTGGTGGACGCCAAGGTCTTCAACTTCTCCAAGTTGAATTCCAGGCACATCGAGGCCACGGGCATCCGACACAACTTGAATTCCTAACGAAAGGCGTTGGACCCGAACTCCTCCCTCTCCTTCAAGAAGTTTGGGGACGTCTTAAACTCCTCAACTGTGCAGATGTCATTGAGGAACTTCGAGTGTTTCTCTGTGAATTTGGCTTCCTTTTCCTATAAACCTTGGCTCTTGAGCTCCAACTCCTTGCTCAGTTTCTCGACCCTCCTCATTAGGTCTCCGCCGTGGCTCCGTTCCTGTACCAGCTCAGCCTTTAGATCGCTAACAAGTTGACAAGCTCGTTCGAGGCAAGACCTGCACTCCATAGCCTCCTCCTCTAAAGTTCGAGCCCTCGCTAGATCTCCCTCAGCCTGCTCTAGCATAGGGGTGAGCATTCGGTTTATTCAATTCAATTTTTAAAACCGAAATAAAAAAATGAAAACCGAACTGAAACCGAATTACAATAAAACTTAAATAACCAAATTTTCGGTTCGGTTTTCAGTTATTTCGGTTAAAAGCCAAATTTAATTAATATATAATATTATATATTATAGATTATAATATATATTATGAAATTTAATTTCATTATAATACATTATATATAATATATGAATATATAAATATAAAGCATATTATATATTGTATATTATATATTATATAATGAATTTTAGTTAACTCGACTTTTTCAGTTAACCTAATTACCCAAAATTTTCGGTTCGGTAATTTGGTTTTAACTGAATAATGCTCACCCCTACTCCAATAGGGAGTGTGTCAGGGTGTTCACCTAAAAAAGAGAGAGAAAGAGAAATGAGTAGATATATATGTTCGGAATGGAAATCAGGACAAGTACAATTGGGAAAGTCAGGAACATACCACCATAAGGCAATGTGTGAGCTTCCTGTCGAACTCATTGGGGTATGATTCGCCGAGCTCTGTGACCTCTTTTGGAAAGACGGCCTCCTTGTTCTTCACTAGAGCAGTCCGAAAGTCCATAATGGTGTGCTTGTCCTCAACAACGATCTTAGCCCCGAGTGATGGAAGAGGCTCCTCAGAAGTCTAGGCTGCCTCGGCCTCTGGTTGGTCTTCCTCAACCCTATCAACTACTAACACGGCTTCGGCTGCACTCCTCTTGGTAGGCTCGGGAGCAATGACTTGAGGAGCCTCATGGGAAGTCACCTTCCTCTTTTTCCTCTTCATGGCCTAGAACAGCCCGAAAGTTGTCACGCCCAACATGTTTCCTGCATGGGAAGTCAAAAGATGAGTCAAATCAAAAGAGGGAAAGGAAAATGCCTGAACTTGGAAGGACGACCTACTTGGAGGACTCAACCCAGCCTGGATCAGCTTCTCCTTGGCCAAGAATTCACTTAGCTTCGACCTCTTGTCCACTAAGACCTGCACCCTTATCTGCATTTGTTCACTCAGTGTATCCTCCCCGGTATCCCTAGTCCCCTTTGTCCAGGTCGTTGGGAATGAGCATCCATCACTTTGGTCAAGGAAGAAATACTTCCTCTTCCAGCCCGCTACCTTGGAGGGGTAGCCATTTAGCAGCTTACACCTAGAGTGGTAGGACACATAGTAGCTATACATCTCGGAGGGATTTTGCTTTAATTGGCATATGCTGGCGAAGGTCTTGACATCTAAAGGGAAGCTGACATGGTGATTGAACAAGATGGTCCCGACCAAGGTCCTAATAGAATTGGGGTAAAGCTGACCTAAGTTGATGTTGTAGTAGTTCAATACCTTGGGAATAAGTGGATGAAGGGGGAACAGAAGGCCCACTTTCAGGGCCTCCTTGAAGACGGTGATCTCGTCCTCATCATGCTCCCAGGGGTACTGCCCAAGGGGAAGGGAATAACCAAACTGGTCTGGGATCCTATATTGTGCCACGAGCTCGTAAACGTCCTTGGCAATTAGCTCGGTGGGACTGAACTCGGACTTACTCTTAGGTGTTGACGAGAGGATGAGGCCCTCTTATGGGAACCTCGCTGCTCTTGGGCCAAGGACCCCTCCTCGGCTTGGTAGGTCGGACCCCTCTCTTCCTTGGACACGACACCAAACATAATGAAAAAAGGATAGGACAAAGGGAAGACGATTCACTTAAAAAACGAATAGGCCAACCTCACCGACGACACCGACTACTTCGATAACACCGAGCTCCTCGACCTTAGAAGGCATCAGAATTTCAGAGTCAGGGACGAAGGAAATGGGCCCCTGAAGGTCCTATTTATAGACAGACAAGTCAAACTATAAACATCTGAGATCGGTTGGATCCAACGGTCCTCGAAGACGTGATGGTTCGTATTCCGAGGCGAAATTAGTTTAGTGCATTTTTTACATCCGCTGGACATAATGATTGTGTGACGTCCGCGCGTGCCCTTAATGCAACCTCGTGGCTGAGCCGGACTGGTTGAGCCAATCGGATCCTGAGCCATTGGCGAGACCACGGCCGAAGCCAAAACTCAGGCCAAATCACCTTGGGTTAATACTACTCCCATATCGAGCTGATCATGTCGGACTCGGGAGTGGGGGGCAATTGATGAGGGGTGATTTAGTTCTCCAATAATATCATGACACATGGCACTACAGAATTGTCTGGCATCTCGACACCACACAAGCAGAACTCGGACACCTGGCATCTATCTCAACCTCCTCAGCCCCCACCTCGACAGAATGACCTATGAACAGCTCAGGAGATGTCAGGTCGGCGTGAAGAGGCAACCTGCCTCCGCCGACCTAGCCTGGATCCAATTAGTGACCTGCCCAATGTGATGGGCGACTTCCTTCTTGAGCAGGTTACTGTCGTCGATTCCCCCAGGATCACGATGACACGTCGACGGAGCTGATCTCGTTCTTGCCCACTTCGGACGAGACTTGATAAGCATTATCAGCCTACGCGGAATCCGTCTCCGGGCATGGAACCACCTCTGAATCAGATGGGCCAGAGATCTCGGACACGTTTCGTGGAGCTCACAACAATTAGCCTATATAAAGGCGTCCTCTTCCTCAGAAAAGATACACACGATTTAGCTCTCAAAGTCTACTTGCTTTCTCGCTTCTTAAGCTATTTCACCTGTTTGCTAACTTAAGCATCGGAGTGCCCACCCCGGGTATATACTCTGACACTATTCTTTGCAGCTCGACCAGGCGACCTCATCAGCCCGGCATCCGAGCTGTCCGTCAGCAAGGAACTACCAGACCGCACAACATCAAGGTCCATTTGACCCAATATCTATACATGCTCGCCAGTCCATGTTTTCTCATCTTGCCAAGACAGACTCTTGGACACATGTTGGATTCTGATTCCCATATCCATCTCCATGCAACTCTGCCTTTTAACAGCCTTGTGTTGTTAAAAGGAAAATAAAAATGGCATGATCTCTTTCCATGTGGCCTCCTGATAATTTAGTTTGAAAATTTTGCCTTAGATACTTCTTCAAGATGTCAACTTTTTTTTTTTTTTATCAAATGAGTATAGCCTTTACAATAAACATAACGTTGTATGACTTCACTGTAAGGCCTCCTTTGAGATTAGCTAATTGAAATGCACAAAATAATGGTGCAGGAAGATGGTATTAATTTGTTGACTATTATTAAAGCTACAAGTACATACCGCCGTTCACATCGACATGATTATGTCTCAGATTTTATTCCACCTACTGCAACAGAATTCAAAAAAGCAGTTGATCAAGATAATGTGTGAGTGTTCAATCTCAGCACAGTTACATTTATTCAGTTTTAAATAACAAATAAAAGGTGTTGTGAGATATTTATGCTGTTTAAACATTAATGCAGATTGTTTCATTTGGCTACAAGTTCTGTGATGCTTTCAACCTTGGAAGATGGAAAGATAGTGAGGGGTCTTGCAGGAGTTCCCAATGAAGGTCCTGTTCTACTAATTGGTTATCACATGTTGCTAGGATTAGAACTTCCTCCACTCGTTGAAGCATTCCTGAGGGAGAAGAAAATTATGGTTCGTGGTATGGCTCATCCTGTAGTATTCACAAAGGATTTTGAAACTCTGCAAGGATTCTCCTATTTTGATCATTTGAGACTATTTGGCGCATCACCTGTCTCTGCAAGCAATCTCTTTAAGTTGTTGTCAACAAAATCATATGTTCTTCTTTATCCTGGTGGTGCTCGTGAGGCTCTTCATCGCAAGGTTTTTGTCTTTTTTGCTAAAAAACTGTTTTTCAGTTTCCTGCATTTGCTAAAATTCTTCAAAAATCTGAATGATCATTGTTGTTTTCTGTATGGAAGCCAAATAATTAAATGCTGAGTGTGCCTCTCTGTGCATGTCTATATCTTTCTGTTTTGCTTTTCTTGCCAAGAGAGAAACAGCTAAATGACTGATCGAAAGAAAAAGGTAAATGTGCGTGTCTAGCGGAACAATGGAAGCCCATTGTTCAACTCCTAACAATACTCTTAGATATTTAACAGTCACCTATACATGTGATGATGGTCAACACTGACAAGGTGTCTCACACAGCAAGTCAGCAACTGACCAAAATGTTTCAAGGTGGCACTGCTAAGTAATAGGGGTGTGCCTTGTTGCCTAGGTGGGTGCTTAGGCGTCATCTAGGCAATGGAATTTCTTACATAGAAACCATGAATCTTAGGGTAGTTCCCTAGGTTCCATAGCAAACAGCAACCATCTTTCATTGATAGTTGTCTATAAACTTCATATTAAAACATAGAAAACCAACATGTTTATGACAAGAAAAAGAAGAAAGAAAAGAAAATTCAGAAAATATACGGGCTGAGCCCCTATTTTTGTTTAGGAAAAAGGAAAAGAGGAGTGGAAGGAGAAGATGATGTTGATGATAAAGATAATGATAAAGAATATACGGGCTGAGCCCCTATTTGGGGGTTCAAGACAGCATGCGCCAACATGTCTGTTATTGTACTCTAATAAATAAGAAAATAATAACAAGAAACTAGTATATAAACCCACAAAATGAATATTTTAGTTTAATAATATCTATTTAATTTTTATAATATAAAAGTGTTTCATAGATGCATCTACAAAATACGTAGGCGATAGTGAGGCAACCATCCATTGGGCACCTTGTTGCCTTGACAACAATGAAGAGATGTATGACCAATTAACTTTCACTTGTATAGAATTCTCACGGTGTGTATAATATTTAAAATTTTAAATATAATACCATCCAAAATTATTAAGTTTCAGAAAACCTTTTTGTCACACATGTCTAACTTGTTACTCATTCTTGTCCTGTTAATTTTTTCAGTAAACTTAGCTGAAGTTCTTGGGCATATTATTTGATAATTTCTTGGGGAGTTATGTAGACTGATCTTTTAGTGTGAAAGGGAACATGAAGTAAACATGTATCACTCTCTTTCTATAGGTGGAATGGAAGAAAGAAAAGAACAATAGAATTTACAGTTTAAAAAGTTATGCATTAGTACTAGTTGTAAACTTAGGGTTGCTGTCAAGGAGAATCGAGAAAGCAGAAGCAGTTTAGTAGCCATTTAGAGCATGGTTTTCAAGGTGCCAAGGCGAGGCTAGGCGACAGGGTGCCTTGTCACCTAGTCCCGTAGGCGGTTTAGTAGCCATGGAGAAAGTTATGCATTAGTACAAGTTGCTGTCAAGGAGAAAGCAGAAGCAGTTTAGTAGCCATTTAGATCATAGTTTAGTAGTTCCCTAGGTTCTGTAAACCATATTTCCTTAATAATTATCCATAATTTTCATAAGAAGAATATAAACTTAATGTTAAAGTCTAGAAAATCAACATATTTATGAGAATATAAAGAAAAAAGAAAAGAAAATTCAAAAGATATAGGGGCTGAACCCCTATTTTTGTTATAGAAAAAGAAGAAAAGAAAAGGTGGGAAAAGAACAAAAAGAAGATGTGGAAGAAGAAATGGACAAAATTTAAGTTCTTCCTTACTTATTGGTTCAGGTTTTGAAGTCTTTGAGGGTTCAATACTGCAGTTAGCAATGTTTGTGTTGATTACACCCTAAAAAATAAGAAAATAATAAAAATAATTTAGTATATAAACACACAAAATGAATACTTCAGTTTAATAATGCCTATTTTATAATTATAATATCAAAAAGGTAAGAATATAGAAGTATTTTATAACAGTATACAATATTGCTTGGCGATTGGGCAAGGTGATTCTCCAATGGTGCGCTGTTGTCTAGGTGTCACCTTGACAACTATGATTCGGAGTACATTTTGGGCCTCTTGTCTACTACATCTTAGGCTTCTTTCACTGTCCAAAGGAACTAGAAACTCCTAGTAATTTGCAGAAGCATAGAATTTAGTAGCCGTGACATATCCATCATCTTATGCCTCATCTTCATCTGGTTCTAACTCTGACGTTTTACCATTAATGCCACCTTGTTTTCTGAGTTCCAATAGACATTTAGGCTGATTGGGACTATTCAAGATGGTAACATTTAACCTCATAGTTATGATTTGCAGCCCAAGTTGCTCAGTATTGTTACCACAATCCAATGATGCATTTGTGCTTGGAGCAATCCCTGTCACCCCATTGTTAGTTGACATGATTTACATCAATCCTCAATCACCAAAGATACTCCATAGACCTTCTTCACACCCAGGAAAACAAGCCAATAAAAACATCCTTTTCAATGTGTAGACCTGACACTCAGCACTTGAGCAAGGTTCCAAATATTGATACATTCCTATCAAGTGTTTCAGGTGAATGAAAAACCTTTTTTTTTTATTTTCTTAGTTCTCATACTTTCACAGGGGGGTTGATATTAATGGTATTTAACATATCAAAAATGACTTTTTGAAAATGCCTTAAGAAAGGTGTATCGATGAGCTGTAAGATAGATATAATACACCCTATATGGGGCATATAGTATCAAAATTTTGAACCTTGGAGATACCTCCCAAATCCCAACTGCTCAATATTGACAAAGGTGAAGGAAGATTTAGTGATGCACTTTGATGATTCAAATTTTCATAAAATTTGTTCTTTACAATGATGGAAATCACATTGAGGCTAATGCACCATGCATGTTTTGCACTTACATTGGTGTAAATGACATCAGTTTAGGATTTATTTTGTTTAACGTAGAATTTGGGTTCATTTGTAATTTTTCTTTTCTTAGAGGGGTAATTTTATTTTCATATTTAATAGGGGCTTGGTTGTAGTCTTAGTTTTTTAGGATTCTTGTAATCTAACATTATGTTAGGGTTGTATGTTGTGCTTTGAATTGGAAATATATCAAAACTTTTTCTTCTTCGACTACTTGTCTTCCACCTGTCTCCTTTTTTCTTCTAACAGTTGTTGCATTAGTTTGGTATGAGAACCTTGCTCTGACCATGCCTCTACCCAATGGTCTAATAAGCTGCTCCCAACCTTCATCTTCTCCTGCTGGACAACCAAACCAAAGCAGTTCTTGCCCATGTCTCTCTCTCTCACTTGTCCTTCCTTCACTTCTTCTTCTCTTCTTTTTTCTCTCTATCTGCTTCTTTGCTACAACCTTACCAAACAGTTAACGTCCCAACCCTCCAACCTTCTCTCTTTTGGTCTTCCACTTTCTTTTTTTTTTTTGTTCTCATCCTTGTTCTTTTTCTTCCCTCTCTCTCTCTCTCTCTCTCTCTCTCTCTCTCTTTCTTTTCGTCTTTTTTTTTTTATTTTCTACTACTGAACCTAGCCAGTCAGCCATCATCAGCAGTTGACTATCATTCTCTCTTTTCGTTCCCTTCCCTTCTGCCTCTTCTCTTTTCTTCTTCCTTCCCCTCTTTATTTTCTTTTTCTCTTTCCTGTTTTTATAACCAAATAGTTATGGTCAGCACCACCCTTGTCCCCTTGTTCTTCTCTTTCTTTCTCTCTCTTCTTCCTTCTCCCTTTCTATTTCCATGCCACTGCAACCAAGCTTGAATGCCGCAGTCTGCCCTCAACTTTTCTCTCCCCTCCTGTGGTGACTGAACGAACTACGTTAGCCTGTTTCCGACTGCAGTAGCACTGTATAACAGTAGCATCCTCTCTCGATAACTTTATCATCTTCGTCAACAGCACATGTTCACAAGACTTTGGAATGATTTTCTGTAGTTGAGTCAAGAGACATTGGAGGTTGCCAGCCCAAAGGTCCAAGCATTCCATTCTGGCTTGTGTTCCACATAGACATCCCAGTTGAATAGGAAGGTATTTTGGGAAAATTTGAAAGGTATATCTCTTCCATTTGGGTTTTGGATTAGTTCCTTTTATCTGTTGAGTAAGTTGCCATTACTATAAGGTCCTTACTAATCTTGTGTAATGTTTTAAAAGCACATGGTGCAAAAAAAGCACAAGGGGCAATTGGCGCTTGAGGCACAAGGTGCAAGGTGAGAGGCGTGCACCTTTTTGAAGCAAGGCAACAAAATACAAAAAGTGCCAAAAAAATAAAAAAATATGTTAGAAAATTCAAAAAAAATGCCAAAAAATGCAAAAAAAATATAAACTTAAATTTTAAAATAAATGTTTTAAAAAACCTATTATCTAAAATTAAAATACATAAACATAACATGTAAAGCGTATTCAAATGAAAATTAAAAAAAAATCAAACATATAAAACATTTTCAATCATGTAAAATCCACAATCTCTTTTTCCATCAATTGCATTACTTAAAATATCAGCTATCAAAAAACCTATTTCAAGTGTGGAAACAAGAAGTAGCAAAGTCTATAGCAGCATTGTGTAGAGGAATCTTGAAAGGAGCTTTCTGGGGTGATCTTTATTTAGTAGCAATCCTACTAAGTGGTGTGAAGCTAGAAGACATTCCACGAAAGGTAGAGGTACGAACAGAGGGGAGTTTTGTCTCTGTGTGGCTAGCATCCTCCATTGAAGCAGGGCTGTGGAAGGAGGGGAGAAGGAGGAAGAAGAAGCATTACGTGGATTTGTGAGATTGGTTAATTCAAATGGGAAGGAATGTTTCACTAAAAAGGGCCAACAAGTTCTGGGAAGCCAAAAAGCTTTGGGGCAGATGGAAGGTCAAACCTATAGAAAGCAAGAAAAGGCTATGACAAATGGCAGATCTTTTGCGTAGGTGGTGTCAGGGGAAATAGACAAAAATATACCAGTGTCTAAAGGGAGAGGGCTGAACCAGCCACCTCAGACAGGGAGGGTTGCTGGTTCGACCATTAAAATAGGGGGGCGTGATTTGTTAAGAGGTCACGTGGGAGGAAAAGACTTAGAAAATGGGCCCAGTCGAGTGGATCCCTTTTCTGGTGGGCCGGAGAAGGCAACTCAAGTAAAGGTTTTAAAGCTGGGTTCTTATATTACAAGTTTTGAGCCCAAGGCCCATTACAAGACAGATGGGCCAAGGGACCCTTTAAGTAAGCACGTGACTGGGAGGAGGGATGAGCTGATAGACGAGATTAAGCGTCTATCTTCTTCTACCCTGAATCCCTCATTTCGGTCGAACAGTTCAGGCGCAAAATCTCAAGACTCTTAGTCTCGAGGCTTTCTACAGTGGGTCCCATCCAACCTTGCGAACCGTCTCTCACCAGATAGGCGCAACCCGAGATACTTGAAGCCTAGTGATTTGAACAGAATAGGGTTTGAAGATTGGTTGAGTGAACAAAACAGCAGTGATGATTCTGATAGAGACGAAACTTTAAGTTTGGGAAGTCTGTCTTCAAAAAGCAACAATGATTTACTTGAAATAGAAAGTTTGCATACAGAGCTGTTGTTTTTAGAGGAAGAGATTGAAGAAGCTGGTGGCGGGAAGACTAGAAATGGCGAAGAAAATGGTCCTAAAGCTATGAAAACTCCTCTTCCCATCGTCGAGGGAGCTGACCCTGAGTCTAATGAATTACAAAATGTTGGTGGAGAGGGACAAGAATCGGCCGTGAGGATGGATGTGGGTATTCCAGTGTCGGAAACACAGAGAAAGGATTTCCAAGTGGGTAGGTCGTCAGGAAGTGATTCTTTCACTATGTCTACTTCACAACTTTGTCCAAAAAGGGGAAAGGCCTTAAAACCATTTGTCGCCTGTCAGCAACTCAATTCCAGTGATTCTAGTCCTACCCCTGTCCTACCAGGTATGGGTGTCAATTCTTTTTTAAGTACTGATTTGTCTGCTATGCCTGTAACAGATATTCCAGCTTCCCATCCAGGAGGTTCTGATGCAAGAGAGAGGGTGATAGTGGAAGGAGAAGAGAGGGTGATGGAAGGAAGTAGTAAGGGGGAGGCGGACAAAATTTGGGAGTTGATTTGTACAATGATGGAGAAACTAAAAAAAAAGGAAGGATTCTTAGAGAGATGTTGTAGCCAAAATAAGTGTGAGCAAGGTAAAATTCTTCCTCAGACATTGGCTGGAAAGGATGGAGAAAAGAAAGAGGATGATTGTTGTATTAGGAAGGGGGGAAAAAGGAACAAAGAAGAAAAAATGATCTGAAGTGGAAAGGCTAATCTCAGACATTGAGGGAGATTTAGAATTTAGTGGTAGAGGGGATAGGAGGAAGGGCCTGAAATGAGGAGATTATGGCCTTTTCATGGGTTTCTTGCTATTTTGTCTCGATGAAAATTATTAGCTGGAATGTAAGAGGGTTAGGGAGTGCAAGAAAGAGAAGGGTGATCAAAGACCTACTCCGAAGGGAAAAACCCGATATTGTGCTGTTACAAGAATCCAAAATGATGGAATTAGATGGTTATGAGTTTTTGGAGGTCTAGAGGTTTAGGTTGGAGCTCGTCTCCTTCTTGGGGAGCCTCGGGGGGGGGGGGGGGGGGGGGGGGGGGGATCGTAACACTGTGGAGGGAGGATGTGGTGGAAGTAGTGGAAGAATTGATAGGCAGATTCTCAGTTTTCATTAAGTGTAAAAATGTAGATGGGTCTTAACCAATGTTTATGGCCCTAATTCCTATAGAGAGAGGAATGAGATGTGGGAGGAACTATATGCAATCAAGGGGCTATGGGATGGCCCTTGGTGCCTGGGCGGGGATTTTAATGTCATTAGATTCTCTTATGAAACCAGCAATCCCCAACAGGTTATTACAACAAGCATGAGGAAATTTAATGGTTTTATTGAAGAATGTGAATTGAAGGAAATACCTCTGCTGCAAGCAAGTTACACTTGGTCCAACCTTCAGAAAACCCCTTTGTGTTTGAAGTTGGACATGTTCTTGTTTAACCTTGCCTGGGAGAATAGTTTGGAAAACTTGGTTGCTAAAGCGTTACCCAGGGTCACCTCCAATCACTGTCCTATCCAAATAGGTACTGAGTTTTTTCCTACAAGACCCAAACCTTTTAGATTCGAAAATATGTGGCTTACCCATCTAGATTTTGTGAAAAAAGTGAAGGAATGGTGGGGTGAGTAGGAGAGGGGGGTAAGATGGAAGAGGATCAAGTTTCATAAGAAATTGAAAAGGTTGAGAGCCAAAATAAAAGAGTGGAATAGAGATCATTTTGGTAGAATTGAGGAGCAAAAATTGTGCCTAATCTCTCGAATAGAAAACTTGGATGTAAAGGAATCTCAAAATGGGTTGACCGAGGAGGATAGAGTGTTAAGGAGACAATTGAAAAAGGACTTGGAAGAGGTGTTACTGAGGGAAGAAATCAGTTGGAGACAAAAATCTAGACACAAGTGGATTAAGGAAGGCGATGGGAACACTAGATTTTTCCATGATTTGGCAAATGGGAGACGAAGAAAGAATCTTGTGACCAAGCTAGAGATAGGAGAGGAGGTGATTACCAAACAGGATGACATATCCAAAAAATTTGTGGACCACTTCAAATCGATTTATAGAAGACCTTTGAGTGAGAGAGCAATCATGGAAGGGGTGGAATGGCCAAGAATTGATGACGAAGTGACAAGGTGGCTGGAAAGGGATTTCGAGAAAAAAGAGATTAAGAAAGTTGTCTTTCTAATGGATAGATCCAAGGCTCTAGGTCCAGATGGCTTTACAATGGGTTTTTATCAAGATTGTTTGGAGGTGTTGAAAGAGGACTTAGTTGAAGTCTTTAAGAAATTTGCAGACAATCACATTATTAGCCCTGGAATTAATGCCACCTTTTTGGCCTTGATACCTAAGAAGAATGATGCCAACCACCCAAAAGATTATAGGCCTACTAGTCTGGTGACAAGCATCTATAAAATTCTGGCTAAAGTGCTCTCATTGAGGATCAAAAAGTCCTCCCTTCTATCATTAGTGAAACCCAGGAAATTTCATTCAAGGGCGACAAATAACAAATCAGATCTTAATTGCGAATGAGTGTGTGGAGGAAATGAAAAGGTCTAGGAAGAGAGGTTTCATTTGTAAATTGGATCTTGAAAAGGCTTATGATTTGGTGGACTGGGAGTTTCTATTAGAGGTTATGCGAAACTGTGGATTTGGGGACAAGTGGTGTAGTTGGATTTTTGGGTGTATCAATACTTGTCACTACTCTATTCTGGTAAATGGTATGGTGAGGGACTTTTTTCCAGCTTGTAGGGGTGTCAGGCAAGGGGATCCACTCTCACCCTTCCTTTTTACCTTAGTAGCTGATGTGATTAGTAGGATAATTACTAAGGCTAACAGTGAAGATGCCATTAGGGGTTGGAGAATAGGGAGACACCAAGTCCTTGTCACCACCTTCAGTTTGCAGATGACCTAATGATCTTTTGTGGAGGTTTTAGCGAAAAGGTAGCAAACCTAAAGGAGCTAATCAAAGGATTTGACAATGTTTCTAATTTGAGAATAAATTTGGAAAAGAGCTGCGTAGCGGGTATAAATTTGGAGGTAGGGGAGGTTGAGGCTATTGCGGAGTGTCTTGAGTGTTCCACCTCTGCTTGGCCTATGTCATATTTAGGGCTTCCTTTAGGGGCAAATCCTAGGGAGAGTAGATTTTGGACCCTAGTGATAGAAAAGTTTGAGAAGAGATTATCCTCATGGAAGAGGAATTATGTCTCTTTAGGAGGGAGAATTACCCTAATAAGAGCTACCTTGGCTAACTTACCTACCTATTTTTTGTCTGTATTTAGGATACCAGTTAGGGAAGCTAGGAAACTGGAGAAGTTGATGAGATATTTCTTATGGGAGCTGGGACAAGAAAAAAAGGATCACTTGGTTAATTGGGAAATTGTGTGCAGAAGTAAAGAAGAGGGGGGTTTGGGACTTGGGAGGGTAGCTAGAAAAAATCAAGCTCTGTTAGGGAAATGGTTGTGGCGATGGCCATTGGAAAGAGAGAGATTGTGGCATGAAGTGGTGGGAAGCATTCATGGGAGGTCAGAGAATGGATGGGATGCTGGTGTATCAAGGCAAGCTAACCTAGCAACACCTTGGAAGGCCATTCACAACACCCTTCCTCAATTCCTCAATTTTATCAGGTATGAAGTTTGTTCTGGCAACACTGTTCATTTTTGGGAGGATATTTGGGTAGGAGACACACCTTTAAAGGATCTGTTCTCTTAGCTATTTTCTATTTCTTTGTACAAAAAAGAGGTGGTCTCAAAATTTGTCTCACCTTTGGGAACACCCTTAGATCCTACTTGGGATTTTGGGTTTCGTAGAGGACTTAGGGATGATGAAATTGAATCTCTTTCTATCTTGCTTGGTTGTCTTAATCAGGTTTGTTTGGATCCCTCCAAGCCAGATAAGAGGGTATGGACTCCTAGACCCAATGGAACCTTCACTTGTGCTTCTTTCTTCAAGTCCATCTCTCAACTTTCTACTCACCAACCCTTTCCGTTAAAAGAAATTTGGTGCAGGCCAGTTCCCCAAAAATTTATAGCGTTTTGTTGGGAAGTATTCCATGGGAAAGTAAACACTCTAGATAACCTACAAAAGAGAAGACCTTTCGTCTGTATTTCTCCTAATTGGTGTATCCTCTGTAGAGCTCACAGAGAGGATTGTTACCACCTATTAATATCTTGTCCCTTTTCTGTAGACCTTTGGGCTTGGCTACTTTCGTTGTTTGGTAGTAGTTGGAGTCTTCCAGCAGAAGTTCACATGCTCTTCAACCATTCTACCTTTTATTGGCCTACAAAAATAGGGAGACTTATGTGGAGATGTGCTCGTGCTGCCTTGATTTGGACTCTTTGGGAAGAAAGGAATATTAGAATTTTTCAAGAAAAGGAAAGGAGCAGTCAGGAATTGAAAGACTGTGTGTTAAATAGGGCAATACCTTGATTGAAGACCTTGGAAATCTTTCATCAATTTTCCTTTAATGACCTTTGGAGAAATTGGTCAGCAGTAGCGAGGTGTTCATCCCTAAAGGACATGTTTTCTCTGTTGCTGCAGTATTCCAAACCAGTAGAAGAGAAGAAGAAGAAGAAGAAGAAGAAGAAGAAGAAGATGATGAAAGAACAGTCGAACATAATAGGTGAAAGCTGAACCTCTGTAGCAGAAAAGAGGAGAAGAAGAAGAGATGCTGGAATGTCGAACTGTACTTACAGTCGACCATGCCTTTATTTATATATAAGTGAAGTACAAAGTACAAGAAATTACTGGGATACCCCTGATTAGTGATGGGACACCCAGAAGACTTAAGACATAAACAAGATTAGGCCCATTAGCAAAGGCCCAGTTACAAGATAAGTTTAACATAAGAATGGGCTAATAGGAATTCTTATCAGCCGAACACACTCAAGCCTTCTAACATATCATTCTAACAATAGGTTAAACCCTATTAGTCGACCCTTAATATTGATTAGGCTCTAATTAGTAGTATAAAGACTAAACTACCCCCACTTAAGTATGGGACAGGAAATCTCTATAAAAACTGCCACATAAGCACATAACTTAACATATGTCAATTGACTAATCTACCCTTATTCGGCTAGCTCTAACACTCCCCCTCAAGCTGGAGAATATATGTCATATAATCCCAGCTTGTTACATATATAGTTTACTCTCCCTAAGCTTAAGCCTTTTGTAAACAAATCTGCCCACTGATCACCTAAGCCCACATGTTCTGTGCCTATCTCTCCAGTAAGGACCTTCTCCCTCACAAAGTGGCAATCAATCTCTATGTGCTTTGTTCTCTCATGAAAAACAGGGTTGGATGAGATGTGGAGTGCAACTTGATTGTCACAGTACAATTTCATAGGTTTATCCATGGAGAACCCGATTTCTTGTAGGAGATTCCTCAACCATACTAATTCACATGTAGTGTGTGCCATGGCTCTGTACTCGGCTTCAACATTGCTTCTAGCCACAACCGTCTACCTCTTACTCTTCTATGTCACAAGATTTCCTCCAAGAAATGTGCAATAACCTGTAGTAGATCTTCTATCAGACATAGAGCCTGCCCAATCAGCATCTGTATACCCAATTACTTCAAGTTTTCCTCCTGGTTTGTACAATAACCCACGGCCCGGAGCTCCCTTCAGGTACCTTACAATTCTAAGAATTGCATACCAGTGAGGTATACGAGGGTTCTGCATAAATTGGCTCACCACACTGATTGCAAAGGAGATGTCTGGTCTCGCGATAGTCAAATAGTTCAGCTTCCCCACTAGCCGTCTATACCTTCCAGGATCATGAAATATTTCCCCTGTATCACTGCTCAACTTAACATTTGGCTCCATAGGAGTTTCAGCCAGTTTTGCACCTAACAATTTTGTTTCATCCAGTAGATCAAGAACATATTTTCTTTGGCACAGGTTTACACCTTGTCTTGATCTAGCAACTTCTATACCCAAGAAATACTTCAATGTCCCAAGGTCTTTTGTTTGAAAATGATTTTGCAGAAAGACCTTTAGTTTATCGATCCCCAATTTGTCACTACCAGTTATGACAATATCATCCACATAGACCATTAATAAAATCTTTCCGGCTTCTGAATCATAGTTGAACACTGAGTGGTCAACCTGGCATTGTTTCATTCCAAAATTCTTCACCACTTCACTAAACTTCCCAAACCAAGCACGAGGCGATTGTTTCAACCAATAAATTGCCTTTTTCAGTCTGCACACCTTACCATCCTCCACCTGAGCAACAAACCCAGGTGGTTGCTCCATATATACTTCCTCCCATAAGGTCACCATGAAGGAAGGCATTTTTAATGTCAAGTTGAAACAAGGGCCAATCATACATAACTACCAGAGAAATTAACACATGGACAGAGCCAATTTTAGCCACTGGAGAGAAGGTCTCCATGTAGTCTACTCCATACAGATGTGAATAACCTTTAGCAACAAGTTTGGCCTTCAAACGCTCCACACTACCATCTGGAAAGTATTTAATAGTATACACCCATTTACAACCCACAACATGCTTACCAGGTGGAAGAGTAGTGAGCTCCCACGTGTGAGTATGCTGAAGGGCAGAGAGTTCCTCCTCCATTGCCTGCCGCCACCCAGGTGAGCTAAGACCCTCTTGGACATTCTTAGGTATAGAAATAGATGAAAATAGTGAAACAAACTGGCGATGTGAGGCGAAAAGGCGAGATACTGAAACAAAATTGGAAATGGGATGGAGGGTACAACTACGTTTACCTTTTCGTAAAGCAATGGGTAGATCAAGTCTTGAGGGTTCAGGGACAGGAGCAACAACAGGATCCGCAGACAAGGTAGAAGCTGGAGGAGGAGCCGGTGTCTGTTGATGAGTATACACGTGCCGGATCGGTGGCCGTTCAGTAGGGATCTGTACGGGAGGAGGTGAAGGGTCAATCCCAACAGGAACACCCGGAACGGGATCATGGACTAGAAGAGGAAGAGGAAGCAAAGGTGGAGACACAAATACTTCAGGTCCCGAGAAGAAGGGGACAGACTCAAAAAAGGTGACATCAGGATAGACATAGTACTTCCGAGTAATGGGATTGTAACACTTGTACCCTTTTTGAGTCCGAGAGTAGCCAAGAAAGACGCACTTAATGGGATTGTATACACCCATTTACAACCCACAACATGCTTTCCTGGTGGAAGAGTAGTGAGCTCCCACGTGTGAGTATGCTGAAGGGCAGAGAGTTCCTCCTTCATTGCTTGCCGCCACCCAGGTGAGCTAAGACCCTCTTGGACATTCTTAGGTATAGAAATAGATGAAAATAGTGAAACAAACTGGCGATGTGAGGCGGAAAGGCGAGATACTGAAAAAAAATTGGAAATGGAATGGAGGGTACAACTACGTTTACCTTTTCGTAAAGCAATGGGTAGATCAAGTCTTGAGGGTTCAGGGACAGGAGCAACAACAGGATCCACAGACAAGGTAGAAGCTGGAGGAGGAGCCGGTGTCTGTTGATGAGTATACATGTGCCGGATCGGTGGTCATTCAGTAGGGATCTGCACGGGAGGAGGTGAAGGGTCAATCCCAACAGGAACACTCGGAACGGGATCACGGACTAGAAGAGGAAGAGGAAGCAAAGGTGGAGACACAAATACTTCAGGTCCTGAGAAGAAGGGGACAGACTCAAAAAAGGTGACATCAGGACAGACATAGCACTTCCGAGTAATGGGATTGTAACACTTGTACCCTTTTTGAGTCCGAGAGTAGCCAAGAAAGACACACTTAATGGAGCGTGCATCCAGCTTGTCTATTCCAGGACTCAGATTGTGAACGAAGCACACACAGCCATAGCTGTCACACATGGTGCAGACCTGTCTGACCTTTTTCAGAGGGCACTATAAGTCCAAAGAAAACTCAACTAGTGCCACTGCAGTACCCCTTACACCATTCGGCCACCTGCAGTAACCCTTACACCATTCGGCCACCTGCAGTAACCCTTACACCATTCGGCCACTGTAAACACAACCTGTTCTTGGACCTTTTTCCAAGAACCAAGGCAACAAACAACCTAGTTCTCTAGGTTCTGATCAGTCCTCACAGATTTTTGAAGACTTTCAACCCAGAAATATCAGCAGCACAAAAGAAAAGGAGGTAACCAACCTTCTTTTGAGAGCTTCAGTCGACCATTCACTGCTAAAGTTGTTCTCTTAAAAAAAACAGGTTCTGCGCAAAGAAAGAGGAACAGAGGTGTTCTCAGACCTAGGCCGAACCTGTGTTCTCCATTGTCAGCCCAGAAAGAAGAAAAAGAAGAGGCCACGAACAAAAAGGAGCAGGTCACGAATCTGTGAGGAGATTAGAGGGCAACGTCCTGCTCTGATACCATGTTTTCTCTGTTGCTACAGTAGTCCGAACTAGTAGAAGAGGAGAAGAAGAAGAAAAAGAAGATGAAAGAACAATCGAACATAATAGGTTAAACCCTATTAGCCGACCCTTAATATTGATTAGGCTCTAATTAGTAGTATAAAGACTAAACTGTCCCCACTTAAGTATGGGACAGGAAGTCTCTATAAAAACTGCGACATAAGCACATAACCTAACAGAAGTCAACTGACTAATCTACCCTTGTTCGGCTAGCTCTAACAGGACAAATAAATTACAAGCTGGTCTCCTCCATCCGAAGGCTCACTGAAGTTGAACTTTGATAGAAGTAGCATGGGTGCAATTTGCAAACCAGATGGGGGTACAACACCTAACAATCGAGGGGGATTCCAAAGTGGTGGTGGGTTGGTTGAAAAATCCTGAAGAGGCTGTGGTGTTACAAGAATGAAATGAAGAAATTTAGTTGGTTGACAAGTGTTGAAGTTTGACCTGCCATAGAATTCTGTCTTGTTCGTTGACTGTAGAGTAAAGTAGACAGCAAGAAGTAGGAGAGGAAAGAAGAAAAGAGAGAAGAGAGAAAAGAGAGAAAGGCTGGTTCGAATTAGGGAAAAAAGTTAATCCCTTGATTCGGCCAGACCTATTATTATATTATTGACTTATTGAAAAAGACTTGAGTGCCCTTCTTTAAGTAAGAGGCACTCGAACTAACATAACAGTACACATCAGCATTCTCAACAAGTACAAAGACTGAAATACCCCTTCACTAACACCACTAACACTCCCCCTCAAGCTGGTGAGTATATATCATATAATCCCAGCTTGTTACATATGTAGTCCACTCTCCCCCGACTCAAGCCTTTTGTAAACAAGTCTGCCCACTGGTTTCCCGTACTAACATATGCAGTTTCTATCACCCCATTCAGCACCTTCTCTCTCACAAAATGACAGTCAACTTCGATGTGCTTGGTTCTTTCATGAAACACTGGATTGGAAGAGATATGAACCGCTGCCTGATTGTCACAGTAGAGCTTCATTGGAGTACTGATGTCATATCCTATCTCCTGTAGAAGGTTCCTCAGCCACACTAGTTCACAAGCAGTATGTGCCATGGCCCTATATTCCGCTTCTGCACTGCTTCTTGCCACAACTGTTTGCTTCTTACTTTTCCATGTTACCAGGTTACCCCCAGATAGTTTAGAATATGTTGGTCACTGTACAGTGGGTGGGGAGATCAGCAAATACTTCGTCAGATGTGTTAGCTAAGCAAGGGGTAAATAGGGAAGAATTGTTTTGGGCTCAGTTGTGATTCTTGCTTTTCTTTCCTAGTTTACTTGTAAGATTCAAGGAGGGCCTGCTTCCCAGGAGGAAGAGCGGTGAGATCCCAAGTGTGATTATGATGCAAAGCAGAGAGCTCTTCTTCCATAGCACGGCACCACTCTGGAGAGGTAAGGGCTTCCTGGACATCCTTAGGAACAACCACGGAGGATAACAAAGATATGAACTGGCGATGGGAAGCGGAGAGGTGGGTAAGTGAAACAAAATTGGAAATAGGGTGAAGGGTGCAAGTACGCTTACCTTTCCGTAAGGCAATAGGAAGATCTAGGTCGGAGGCTGGTGTCGAAGCTGGAGCTGGATCTGTCGACGGTGATGAAGCTGGAGGAGCTGCAGCCGGTACACGTGGGCGATGTGTATACACGTGACGGATGGGTGGACGGTCAACCAATGGTGGCACCGGAGGCAAGGACGTAGGCATGACTGGAACCAAAGGAGGTGGATCAGCCACAGGAAGAGGAAGAGGAGGTGGTGATGTGGGGGAAGCAGCAGCACCGGACCCCACGAAGAACGGAGTAGACTCAAAGAATGTAACATCAGCACATACCAAGGAACGACGAGAACTAGGATGATAACACTTGTACCCTTTCTGAGTTCTAAGCAAGGGGTAAATAGGGAAGAATTGTTTTGGGCTCAGTTGTGATTCTTGCTTTTCTTTCCTAGTTTACTTGTAAGATTCAAGGAGGGGAGGCAGTGGGGGTTGGTTTGAGGGAGGAGGAGGAGGAGGAGTTGTGAAGGGGATTAAAAAAGGGTGAAGCAGAAAGAGTGGTGGAAGAAGGTGAAGAAGAGAGACTGGTAGAGACTGCGGTTTGTAGGGACTGCAATCAGATGGGGAGATCAAATGCTGATCTTTCTAACTTTGAATAGCTGGTGATTGGCAGGTTAGGTGTGGACCTAGGACAAAGAAGAGAGATTGTCGGGAAGACCTCAGATGATGGGGAATTAGTGGTTGCCAAGAAACCTCAGTCTTCAAGAAATTTCCAAATTATTCATGTTACTCAAGGTGGGACAGAGTCTTAGAATATTGGTACCCTGATACTCAAGAGGGTGGTGTTCAACAAGGTGAGGAGGTTAATGCCGCAGGGTCTTCCTCTTGTACGGAAATGCTGAATTCGATCTCTGAAAAAAAGGTAGAAAGGAAAGGAGGTGTTCCAATTGAGGAAATTGCTGAAAGAGATGTTGAGATTGGCAAGAAGCTTGCTTTGTTCTTATGGGGAGAGGAGGGATTTACTAGGAAGGCCTTCGAGGAGTTTGAGAGAAAGAGACAAGAAGAGAAATTAAAGAAAGTGGTTACTGGGGAAGGGGGAGAAGTGGAACAAAGAAGAAAAGGTCAATAGGAAGGTCTCGAGGGATTTAGTTGTTTCAGTTGTTATTTGTTTCAGTCTTATTTTGCTCTATTTGTTATGTAAAGACTAAGGGCAGATCTGTCCTTTCCATGTAATGAGCATAACCTATAAATATTAAATAAAGTGGCGGCGGCAGAATATTGAGATTCTGTCCTTCCTTTCAAATCTTGTCTTCTACTGCTCTCTTTCTACTCTCTCTCTCTACTCTTTCTCCTCCTTCCTCTATTCTTTCTCCTTTTTTGAACCTGAAATTTATTAGTGCTCAAGACTGATAGCAGTCTTGAACAACTACATGGTATCAGAGGCAAGTTAGGGTTTCTCATGTGAGTCTAGTACCATCCGACCACATGAGAATCTCCTAGGACTGGAAGTTGAAAAGGTGGAGTTCGCAGACTGATTCTTGGGGATCGCCAGAAGGGCTAGCAGCTGTTGAAAGCTTGTCACGGTTTCAAAGTGTTGGTGGTCAGGAAGGATCAGAGAAGACTAGGGTTCGAGTAACCTTGGAAGGCAGTGAACAATATTTCCTTGTAAGTTATTTATTTTCTAAGAGAAGTTCTATCAAAGAAGATAGGTTGGACCAATCTGGAGAGGGCGGCTAAACCATTCTAGGGTTTTCTCCCTTCGATTCTCTAGGGTTTTACAGCAAACCCTACTGTTGGGCCGAACTGCCTTAGCCTTGTTTCTCTCTGCTCTAGGGTTTGAAAGTGATCTTGCGGCAAGCCCTAGTGTTAGACTGAACCTTGCGATCTACCTAGAGCTGTCCTCAAGTTTGTTGTTAGCATTGATCAGATTCTAGGGTTTCATATTAACCCTACTCCAAGTTTATCTATACAGTACTGATTGGATTGTGCAACTGAACTGTTTACTTTAAGGACTGATTAAAACCCTAATTCTGCCAAGCATATCAGACCTACTTCTAAGCTGTTTTTCAGAGTCTTTTGGGGTTTCCGAACTCTCTTAAGGGGTGAGAACTCTACGGACAGCTACTGTTGTGTTTGCTAGTTGGTTTCAGATCAGAGTTATCCCAGTTTTGTGCACATACACTGTGAATACAGATCGGCCCTACACTGTGTTTGGTTGTGATTGATAGTCCAAGTGCTGTTCTTTGACTGTAGTAACCCTGTTTTGAGACTACTAGTTCTTGACCGGAATGGAGTTTAAAAATCAGGCCGAAGGCAAGTTTGGGAACAGCAGTTATGTGATATGTGAGCATTGTAAGAAACCCAAACACACGAAAGAAACATGTTGGAAGCTGCATCCTCATTTGGTCACGACAAAGTTGAGAAGCAAGAAGGGTAATGCTCATGTGGCCGTGAATACTGATTCAGCATCCTCGTCTGGCACAAGAGGCACATTCTTAGAGACCTTAGCTGCAGTTCGGGCTGCCCTTATACAGTTGGAAAAGGAAGTTGGGAACTCAACTCAGCCACTGCAGTCACCATTAGCCCCTGCCACATCTGCTTTCGCACATTCAGGTACTCGAGCCTCAGCCTACCATGCCTCAGCTCCAGGTACTACTGAGGCATTTGGTTGTACCTGTTTTGTTCAGCTTCTCGGACCCCATCACTCCAAGTTCGAACCAAAGGCCTCCAAATGCATTTTTCTTGGTTATACACAAACTCAAAAGGGTTATTGCTGCTATAATCCTGTCTCAGGGAAAAGATTTGTCTCCATGGATGTCACTTTCTTTGAGGAGACACCCTATTATTCTCGGGTTTCTCCTCAGGGGGAGAGCAGTGTGAGTCGGGATTTGGGTCACTTTCTTCAGAGGGAGAGCAGTGCAAGTCGGGATTTGGGTCACTTTCTTCAGGGGGAGAGTAGTGAGTCGGGATTTGGGTCACTTTCTTCAGGGGGAGCGCAGTGAGGGTAGGGTTCATACTTTTGGGGCTGTTCCCTTACCTATTCCATTGGGTGATGAGGGCTACCATAGTGAGGATGGTCAGAGGGATCAGGAGTTGAGGGTCTATCATAGGCGATGCAGGCAGGTTGATCCCGGTCATCAGTAGTCCAGGCCAACTCCAATCTCTTCTGCGGCTCCAAGTCCAAGTATTACAGTCCCAGGGCCCACAGAGACCTCTTCCACTATTGCCACTTCACCTCCTCCAAATGACCTTGACCTTCCCATTGCCGTCTATAAGGGGAAACGACATTGTACCACATGTACAGCCTACTGTGTTTCCCAGTTTTTATCCTATGATCGCCTATCTCCCTCCTACAGGTCCTATCTCACTTCCGTTGCTAATGTCCCTATTCCAAGAACAGTGCAAGAAGCCCTATCAGTCCTGGAGTGGAGAGGTGCAATGCAAGTTGAAATGGATGCCTTGTTGAAAAATAATATCTGGGAGCTAGTTGATTTGCCCATAGGAAAGAAACCGGTTGGATGCAGATGGGTATTTACTGTGAAGCACAATGCGAATGGTTCCATTGAGAGGTACAAAGCTCGGCTAGTTGCAAAAGGGTTCACTCAGACTTATGGTATAGATTACTTGGAGACATTTGCCCCGGTAGCCAAGATGACCACCATTTGAGTTCTATTATCTCTTGCAGCAAGCCACACTTGGCCTTTCTACCAAATGGATGTTAAAAATGCCTTTCTGAATGGGGACTTGCAGGAAGAGGTTTACATGCAGTTGCCTCATGGATTCTACGATACAGAGGCAGGTAAGAAGGCCTGCCGGCTCAATAAGGCATTGTATGGTTTGAAGCAGTCACCTAGAGCTTGGTTCGACAGATTCAGACTAGCCCTTGGGAAGTTCGGTTATGTACAGGCCTAGTCAGATCATACACTATTCATCAAGAGGGTGGAGTCCTCTCTGACATTACTTGCAGTATATGTTGATGATATTGTGGTGACAGGAAATGACAGCCATGAGATTGAGTCCCTCAAACAGCTCCTTCATCAAGAATTTGAGGTGAAAGATCTGGGTGCACTACGGTATTTTTTGGGTATTGAGGTTGCTAGATCTAAACAGGGGATCTTTGTCTCTCAGAGGAAATATGTTCTAGATCTGTTGGCAGAAACTGGAAAGCTAGGTGTCAAACCTGCGGATACACCCATTGAACAAAACCACAGGATTAGTGCAGAGAGTGGGGAGCCTCTTGAAGACAAGGTTATGTTTCAGCGATTAGTGGGAAAGCTCTTATATCTATGCCTCACTCGGCCAGATATCAGTTATGCAGTTAGTGTTGTCAGTCAGTACATGCATTCTCCTAGAACCACACACCTTCTAGCAGCAGAAAGAATATTAGCATACTTGAAGAGATGCCTGGGTAGAGGTATACTGTTCAAGAACAATGACCACATGAAGGTGGAGGTCTATACGGATGCTGATTGGGCTGGAAGTGTTGATGACAGAAGGTCTACCTCTGGATATTGTGCTCTTGTGGGAGGTAACTTGGTCTCTTGGAGGAGTAAGAAACAGAGTGTTGTCTCCCGATCTAGTGCTGAAGCTGAATACAAGTCAATGGCTAACGGAGTGGTTGAAATTCTTTGGCTGAGATCACTACTTGAGGAGTTGGGTATTGAGTATGAGAAGCCCCTAATGTTGTATTGTGATAATCAAACGGCTATTAATATAGCACACAACCCGGTACAGCATGACAGAACTAAACATATTGAAGTTGATCGACATTTTGTACGAGAGAGGGTCTCATCACAAGAAGTGTCTCCCGTACATCACCTCCAATGTGCAGCTGGCAGATATCCTCACCAAAGCTGTAACACGGAAGAAGTTAGAGGCGGATCTATCCAAGTTGGGAGTGATAAACATTTATTCCCAACTTGAGGGGGAGTGTAGAGAACACTGATGTGGGCCCCACAGCTACGGTCCCACTGTGTTCGTAGGGTAGAAGGTGTTCTAGTCTTCCTAGGGTCAGCTGTTGGTCATTTAGTTGTTTCAGTTGTTATTTGTTTCAGTCTTATTTTGCTCTATTTGTTATGTAAAGACTAAGGGCAGATCTGTCCTTTCCATGTAATGAGCATAACCTATAAATATTAAATAAAGTGGCGGCGACAGAATATTGAGATTCTGTCCTTCCTTTCAAATCTTGTCTTCTACTGCTCTCTCTCTACTCTTTCTCCTCCTTCCTCTATTCTTTCTCCTTTTTCGAACCTGAAATTTATTAGTGCTCAAGACTGATAGCAGTCTTGAACAACTACAATTACTTTAAAAAAAAAGTGATGTAAAACATCTTACTTTCCTAATGCTGTTCATTCATTTGTCCTAGTAACATATCTTCTTAACATTATAAAATCATTTACTTTTGTGTAAGGATTAAGAATTTAAGACCCTATCGGCCCATCCGTTAGGTTCAAAAAAGAACAAAAGATGCATGCCTGGGCTGAAGCACAAGGTGCACCAAGCACACGCCATTTGAAAGTGCTGTGCCTAGGACCTAGGCAAGGCACATACCTTAAAATGCACCTCGCCTGAGCACCCTGGTGCGCCTGAGGCAGTGAGGCGTGCCTTTTAAATCACTGATATTGTGAAAGCCGAGCTCCTCTTTCTATAGTCCATTTCTATATATATTTTGCACCTACATTCTTGGGTGAGCCTAGCATAGTTTCTTTACTGAATTTTAGATTTCCTAAGAGTGGTTACCAGTGCTGAACTTTCCTCTAAGGTTAAAGCCCTGTCTAAAAGCCAAGAAGCCTTCACCAAAGCCCAAGAAGAAGCAAAATTTGGGTGTCCAAAACCTTTAGAGCATACTAAGAAACCCTTTGAAGCCCTATGTATAAGAACTAAAAATTTGGGTGTCTGGAAGCAGGTTCCTTATCCACTGCTGCCATGTTTGCCCGAAGTTCATTTTGCTTAGAATATTATTCTCAAAAGCCTAGTTACATGATCATAGGCCATATTGATTTGCATAAAACACAGGGTACACTACATCTCCCCCTAGAATCCACCAGCTCATTTGCGGTAAGTACCACATCAAGGATTTGTTTTCGTGCACAAAGCACCTTCATGCATAATACTAAGGTCTTTGATAGGGCTTTATGGATACTGCCAATTAGACTAATTGGTTTAAAACTATTAAGTTCTGTAGCTCCTCCTATCTTGGGGCTTACTGCAATCAAGGCCATGTTTAGGCTCTTCTCAAAGGTAGATTCTTTTTAATGAAATTCTTGCAGTATCCTCATGATGTCATCTTTTGCTATTGTCCAACAACTTCTATGGAAACTATTAAGTTCTGTAGCTCCTCATGATGATTGTCCCTCCATTTCTTTGATACCATCCTAAATTTCTTTAGTAAAATGCCTTTCCAGATTTTGGTTTAGCTGTTCTTATCCTTGCAAAATCAAGGACATTTAAGTTTTAAGTGTGGGAGGCCATGGTTCTCTTATAGAGCAGAACAATATCCAATTATTTCTTTGTTATCTTCCAACAGTATCCCCATTCACTAGATGTTTTCTGACTGTTGAATGTTGATACGGAAAACAGTTGTTGCTATTTGCTGCCCCTCTAGTGATATGGTGTACGATGCACCTACAGAGGTTAATTACAAATGACTAGGCATATGATATTAAAATGTGTTCCCTCTAGTAACAAGAGCAAGAAGATTAAGGCTTGGGGCTTAGGTCCCCAGTGTAGTTGGTTAACATATTCCAAACAATCGAGTGGCCATATTTTTTTTTATCCATCTTCACCCTTTATCTGTCCAAAAAAATAAAATGTGTAATAAAATAGTAGTAACATGAGCATGTGACTTCTGTTCTTAATTTCAAACAATGCCTAGAGTTTTGTATATGATGACTTAGGTTGCAGTTGTAATTCATCTGTTACAAATTTGTTTCCTAATGGTTGTCATACTTTGATAATTGGCAGGGTGAAGAATATAAGTTGTTTTGGCCAGATCAGCCTGAATTTGTGAGAATGGCAGCTAGATTTGGTGCAACAATTGTACCATTTGGAGTTGTTGGAGAAGATGATGTTGCAGAAGTAAGCTTTAAAAATGTGCATTCTAATTCTTTCATTGTACCATTTGGTATTGTTTTAGAATTCCAAATTGATATCATATTTCTACATCAAAACTTTGAATCATGTGGGGGATTGTTGTATTTTTTTTTTTTTTTTTTGATTAAAAAGTTTTATCAAGGGTATTTTCACCTTTTATCTTTGTTGAGTTTTGGGCTGATATAACATGTTTTTTATTTACATAGCATAGTTAGGGAGTTATTGGGCCTTAGGCCCATTAGTTTATGTTTTAAGTTAAGAGTGTTTTTTAAGTTCTCACAAGTAGCCAACTTACTAAGGGCATACTTGTCTTTGTACTCTTTTATTTATGAGTATATAATCTAATGAAAGGGGCAGCCAGACCTAATTTTGAGCTTCTCCCATTCTCTTCTATCTCTTATCTCTCTCTTTCTTAGTTAAAACCTTGTCTCCTCTTTCTTTTCTTCTTTCTTTTACAGTTTTTATATCAAAACAGGTTGTCCAAACTTGTCTACTTGGTATCAGAGCAAGTTTAAACATTTCTTGAGCTGCTCCATCATGCAGCCCTAGATCAGCTGACTACATGATAAGGCAAAGGGCTGATCGAAAACTTCAGGTAAGCCCAGTTTTTGGATTTTTTGGTGGAATTGCAATCCCTTGTAGCTGATCTAGGGTTTTACACCAAAATCAAGAAGAACTGGAGAAAGGGGGAGAGTCATGTTTTAGTAGGACTCTTAAATTTTGACCTAGGAAGTGGCGCTCTAGTTTTCTAGGGTTCCTTGATGTTTTCTGAAGGGTGCGGTTCAAGTTCACCCTTTTTGGAGTTCTCTGGAGGGAGCGACAACCTCTTCTCTCTCTTCTCCCACTCTCACAGAAAAAGGAATCTTTAGAGGGAGGGGCTTCTAGGGTTCCAGGAGGGTGTTTGAGGTTTCTAAAGGAGATAAATACCTTCTTTTTCATTTCAAATTGATTTCCTAACCTATTCTGAGAGTTATGGAGGGTTGTGTAGTTGAAAACAAATTTTTAGGAGAAATGGGATCCAGGGAAGGAGGTGTTGGAGATCTCTTTGGGGTTGGAACCATCACTACAGTCAAGTTGGATGATACAAACTACTTAGAATGGTCACAATATGCAAAGATGGCCATTGGTGCTCAAGGGAAATTGGGGTATGTCATTGGTGAGGAAAAGAAACCTGAAACTATCCATTCCTGATGGGTACATGAGAACTACATGGTGATAATTTGGCTATGTAATTCCATGTTGCCCCATATAAGTAAGAACTTTTTATGGGCTAACACAGCTAATGGGATTTGGGATGGAGTAGTAGAAACATATTCACAGAATGAAAATGTTGCTAGAGCCTATCAGTTGAGAAACTGGGTGATTGCTACTAGGCAGGGAGATAAGTCTGTTGCTATTTATTTTTCAGCCCTAAAAACCTTATGGTAGGAGATAAATCATTTGGAGACGGTGGTTTGGGAAAGTAGCAAAGATGCAACATCTTATCAGAACCTAGTAGAAAAGAATAAGGTTTTTGAGTTTTTAGTTGGACTTAACCCTGAGTATGATATTGCACGACAACATATTCTTTCCCGAGATAGTGTAACTCTCTCTCAGGCATATGCCTTTTGTGTTTGGAGAGGAGAGTAGGAGAAATGTGATGATGAGGAACCCAAGCCTTGAGCAACCATGGTTAGTATAGTGAAGCCTAAGCCGAGCGGGGATAAGGGTGGAAATGAACTGAGGAAGAGGACAAAAGGGATTTGATCTATGACTACTGTAAGAAACCCAAACATACTAGAGATACCTGTTGGAAGCTTTACCCACACCTTGTACCGAGCTGACTCAGAAATAAGAAGGGAAATGTGAATATGGTAGTGACTGGCGATTTATCAGGGCCACATACTACAACCTCTCTAGAATCTGTTGCAACAGCTATAGTGAGGGCCGAATTGGAGAGATATGGATAGTTCTTGAATCAGGAGGATAGAACCAGTTCCAACTGTTTATCAAGTGGACAACAAGGTGCAAGTGGATCAGGAGGTAGTCATTCTACCTTGTTTGCACACATAGGTAGTTCACATGTCACTGCAAATTATTTATCCACTATAGGTAAGGGAGGACCTCCCTGGATTATAGACTCAGGAGCCTCAGAGCATATGACCAACATTTCCACCATTTTCACCTCATACCACCTTTGCTCTAGCAGATATAGAGTTTCTACAGATGATGGATCGCATGTTCCCATTGTTGGAAAAGGGTCTGTTAGGATAACTGATACCATTACCCTACCTTTTGGCCTTCATGTTCCTAGACTGAGCACTAATCTTCTGTTAGTAGCTTGACAAAGAATTTTAACTGTTCTGTGATTTTTCTCTTGGTCATTGTGTTTCCAGGATCTGGAATCAAAGAGGACGATTAGGAGTGGTTGTGAGGTGAATGGAATCTATCTTCTTGATGCACTTCCCAGTCATCAAAGTCCTCATGTCAGCAGGAGTATTGAGTCAAAGTCATATGCTTTGGCATAATTGTTAGGACATTTGTCTTTTGCTTCTTTGCGTTTTTTGTTTCCTAAATTGTTTGAGTCTATCAGTTTATCCAGTTTGGAGTGTGAGGGCTGCCAACTTGGAAAGAATTGTAGACATTCCTTTAAAGCAAGTAATAAAAGATGTTCTTCAGTTTTTGATATTGTTCATACTGATGTGTGGGGGCCATACCATGTTTCTTCTATGGGTGGCTATTTGTATTTTCTTCTGTTTGTGGATGATTATTCTCGGTACTCTTGGATATATTTGATGAGATCCTATTATGAGGTATTGTCTTTGTTCAACAATTCCATCAGATTGTGCTAACACGGTTTGGGGTACGAGTGAAACTGTTTAGATCAAACAATGCTAGAGAATACTTTGAAAAAAACCTGTCATCATACCTTTTGGAGCATGGAGTTATCCATCAGAGCAATTGTACATATACTCCACAATAGAATGGTGTAGCAGAAAGGAAGAATAGACATATTATGGAAGTAGCAAGAAGCATGATGTTGAGCTCTACAGTTCCAGATCGTTTTTTGGGGTGGTGCAGTTTTTACAGCAGTGTTCTTGATTAATCGGGTGCTTTCTCGTGTTCTTGGATATAGCACTCTGTTCAGCCTTCTTTTTCTTGAGGGGGAGATATTCCATATTCCTCTAAGGGTGTTTGGATGCATGTGCTTTGTCCATGTTCTTGGTCCTCACTACTCAAAGTTGGATCCTAAGGTGAAGAAGTGTGCCTTCCTTGGGTATGCAGGAAATTAGAAGGGGTATTGTTGTTATGATCCAGTCTCCGGGAGTTGGTATGTTACTATGGATATCACCTTTTTTTGATTCCACACCTTTTTTTCTCGGGGGTTCTTCTCAAGGGGAGTGTTTTGGAGAAGGAAGTGAACAATCTATACCACTTCCTGTTCCAGCTCTTTTGTTTACTCTAGTGTTTGACCTACCTATCTCACCCACTTTGCCACCTCCATTGCGTCTTGTCTCTCAGTGTTTTACATGATAGTGCCTACGACAGCATAGGGAGGTTGATTCCACAGTAGAGGAATCCACGTCACTCCTTATCGGCTCATCGGAGATTCCAGGTTCGACTGACACAGACCCAAGTATGCCTCATGATCCCCCTGATGGTTTAGTTCCTATTGATACTACTACCCCTGCTCCTAACGCCATTGCAGATGACCTTGATCTCCCTATTGCCCTCAGAAAAGGGAAGAGGAAGTGTACTACTTATTACATCTCACACTATCTTTCCTAAACCTGAGTGGAAGACAGCTATGCAGGAGGAAATGAAAGCATTGATTAACAATCAGACATGGGAGATGTGGATTAGCTAATGGCAAGGAGACTGTTGGATGCAGATGGATTTATATAGTAAAGTACAGTGCTGATGGGAGTATAGAAAGGTACAAGGCAAGGCTACTTGCAAAAGGGTATACTCAGACTTATGGCATAGACTACTTGGAAACTTTTGCACCAGTGGCAAAAATGAGTTCAGTTCGAATTCATTTATCACTAGTAGCTACATACTCTTGGCCACTCTTTCAACTTGATGTGAAGAATGCCTTTCTCAATGGGGACTTGCAGGAGGTGTATATGGACCTTCCAGCTGGCTTCTATAATAATGTGGAAAAAGGAAAGGTATGCAGGTTGAAGAAGTCCCTATATGGTTTAAAACAATCACCCAAATCTTGGTTTGACAGGTTTAGAAGTGCATTGGTTGTATTTGGCTATGATCATACTCTTTTTGTGAAGAGGCCTTCACTGGTGTCAGTTTTGATAGTGTATGTTGATGACATTGTAGTTACAGGAAATGATTTGAGTGAGATTGATACCCCGAAGAAGAATTTGCGCAAAGAGTTTGAGATTAAGGATCTTGGGGAGCTGAAGTACTTTCTCGGCATTGAAGTGGCAAAGTCCAAGCATGGGATCTTCATCTCACAAAGGAAGTATGTTCTAGATCTACTACAGGAGATAGGAAAGCTTGGGGCAAAGGCAATTGATACACCTATTGATCAGAACCAAAGGATAAATGCTTCAGAGGGTGAACTAGTGAAGGATGTTAGAATGTATCAAAGGTTAGTGGGGCGGTTGCTATATTTATGTATGACACGACCAAACATCTCGTATGCAGTGAGTGTGGTGAGTCAATACATGCATGCCCCACGAGTTCACCATTGGGAGGCTATTGACAGGATACTTTCCTATTTGAAGGGACACTTAGGTAGAGGTATATTATTTGCTGACCATGGATAGTTGAAGTTAGAGGCTTACACAGATGTTGATTGGGCAGGGTGCCTAGATAACAGGAGATTTACATCAGGAGTTTGCACTCTTGTTGGAGGTAATTTAGTTTCATAGAATAGTAAGAAATAGACAGTTGTGGCAAGGTCAATGCAAAAGCTGAATACAAAGCCATGGCACATGGTGTTTCAGAGCTCCTCTAGATCCATTCCTTGTTAGGGGAGAATTGAGGCCAAAGAAACTATGATGCTATATTGTGACAATCAGGCAGCAATTAACATTGCCCACAACCCAGTTCAGCATGATAGGATGAAGCATATAGAAGTGGATAAACACTTTATAAGGGAAATGGTGACATCAGGAGAAGTTTGCTTGCCATATGTTGCATTTGACTTGTAGCTTGCTGATGTTTTTACAAAAGGAGTTGCAAGAAACAAGCTGGAACATGATCTACGCAAGTTGAGAATGTGTGACATTTATTCCCAACTTGAGGGGGAGTGTTGAGTTTTGGGCTGATATAACATGTTTATTTACATAGCAGAGTTATTGGGCCTTAGGCCCATTAGTTTATGTTTTAAGTTAAGAGTGTTTTTTAAGTTCTCACAAGTAGACGGCTTACTAAGGGCATACTTATCTTTGTACTCTCTTTTATTTATGAGTATATAATCTAATGAAAGGGGCAGCCAGACCTAATTCTGAGCTTCTCCCATTCTCTTCTATCTCTCATCTCTCTCTTTCTTAGCTAAAACCTTTTCTCATCTTTCTTTTATAGTTTTTATATCAAAACAGGTTGTCCAAACTTTTCTACTATCTTCTTTTGTCTTTTTCACTTATTTGCAAGGTTTTAAAAGGCTAAAGGCATAATTGAGGCGTAAGGGCCCTAGCATAAGCCCCAATGCGTTGCAAGGCATAAGTCTCAAAGCTTAATAAAAAAGATTAATTAAAGTTCATCAATTAATAAAAATAACATATATTTTACCAAATTAGAATGATTGAAGTTATAAATATCCATAAAATAGAAGTTTATAAGCAATAAGTTTCAGCTCTTAAGCATTAAATATAAGGTACAGTATTAGGCACAGTATTAGGCTTAAACCATTTCTTATTACTTCTACCCATGTCCTTTTTGATCTACCACTAGCTCTTCTAGCCCCTTCCACTTGTAACATATCATTCCTTCTAACTAGAGCTGTTGGTGGTCTTCTATGTGCACGATGAAACTATCTTATTCTACTCTCTCTCATTTTTATCACTTATTGGACAGGAGGATGCACAGATTATGACCTAGTTGTGGAATAGCATGAAAACTAAAATTAGTTGGAATTTTATGTTCCTTGATACAACTAAGGAAATCTGGGACCATGCTAAGAAACTCTATTCCGACCAAGATAATACCACTAGAGTGTATCAACTTTACCAAGAGTACTTCGACTTGAAGCAGGGTAATCAATGCCTAGAAGAATATTATGCAAGCATGAGGAACCTCCGTAATGAGCTTAATGTGTATCATCCTCTGACTCCGGATGTTCAAGTTCAACAACAACATCGAGAACAACTTGATGTGACAAGGTTCTATTGGGTTTAAAGGCTGAATATGAACCTGTTTGAGTACAAATATTGGGTGGGTCTGCTCTCCCCTCTCTTGAGGAAGTGTTTGCTCGTCTTCGGAGGATTTCTATTAATCCTACAGAGTCTTGCTCTCTCTTGGACAGGTCTGGTTTTGTGGTGACAAGAGGGGGAGGTCATGGAAATATAGGTGGTGGAGGTGGTCGTGGATTTCCAGGGAACCGAGGTGATCCTATGTTTAACCGTACTAGTGGCCACAGTGGAGGTCAAGAGTCAGGGGAAGTCATGGTAGAGAAAAAAGTACTGAACGTAGGAAATGCACATACTATTGACATAGTTGTCAAGGCGATGCCTGGGCGACAAGGCGCCCTTTGAGGCTTGCCTCGCCTAATCGCCTAACAGTTTTCTACTTCCTACTATAAAATAATTTTTTATTCATTCTTTTTTGAGATTATAATTATAAAATAGACATTATTAATTATTTTCTTCTTTTCCTATAACAAAAATAAGGGTTCACCCCTACATTTTTCAAATTTTATTTTCCTTCTTCCTTCTCATGAATATGTTGATTTTCTATACTTTAATATGAAGTTTATACTTTTCTTATGAAAATCATGAATAATTATTAAAGAAATATGGCTGTGGTACCTAGGGAACTACCCTAAGATCTATGTTTTTAACATAAAAAATCCATCGCCTAGGCGACTAGGTGACAAGGCGCCCCCTAGTCACCTAGCCTCGCCTTGGCGCCTTGAAAACTATGACTGTGGATTAAAGGGACATACTGTTAATTACTGTTATGATTTACATGGTCAACCCAACCCTTGGGCTAATCATGTTGTGACTAGTAGCAGTGGTACAGTGAGTGAGAACCAGCAAATTGATCAAACCCCCTCTACTTCTACTGGTGCTTCTAGGAAGGAAATGGTGTGTGTCCCATGTGAGGTATATGAGAAGTTTTTTCAGACATCCTCTTAGTAGAAAACAGCTACCCTTGCCCAT
This sequence comes from Nelumbo nucifera, assembly GCF_055504915.1. Lineage (NCBI taxonomy): Eukaryota > Viridiplantae > Streptophyta > Magnoliopsida > Proteales > Nelumbonaceae > Nelumbo > Nelumbo nucifera. Next base: position 84,975,026 of record NC_142652.1, on the reverse strand, counting down.
TCAGGTATGGCTTGCTTGGCTTCAAAACCCCTACACTAGATCATTGACTCTGGAGCCTTGGATCATATGTCTGGGACTCCATATATGTTTTCTTCACTTTCTCCATCTTTTACTTCTCAAACAGTTACCCTTGCTAATGGTTCTACCACTCCCATCTGTGGTGCTGGTGATGTTGATCTGACCTCCTTATCCTTATCTGTACCCAAGTTCCCTTTAAATCTTATGTCTATTAATAGGTTAACTAAGTCACTTAATTGTTCTATAACCTTTTATCCTTCTTCTTGTGTGTTTTAGGATGGATCTCAAGACGGGGATGAAGATTGGTGAAGGGCATGAGGTAGGTGGATTGTATTATCTTGACGGTGGTGGCCTGAAAGTTGCTTTCCAGTCATCTCTTACCCCTCTCCAGTGGCACTACACAGTTTAGGGCTGCCCTTGTTAGCTTTGGCTATGTACAGACACAGTCTGATCATACCCTCTTTGTGAAGAGGAGAGGATCCTTGGCCGTTTACCTGATTGTGTATGTTGATGATATTGTTGTGACTGGTAATGATGTATCAGGGATTAATGATCTCAAATCTTTCCTTCATACAGAGTTTGAGATCAAAGATCTGGGGGAATTGAGATACTTTCTTGGCATAAAAGTTGCTAGATCCAAGGATGAGATCCTTATCTCTCAGAGAAAGTATGTTCTTGATTTGCTCTCTAAAACAGGGAAGATGGGTGCTAGACCAGTTGCTACTCCTATCGATATGAGCCATAAACTCTCTGCTTCAGATGGAATATTGTTAAAAGATAAGGGAGTCTTCCAGAGACTACTTGGAAAACTTCTTTATCTATGCATGACTCAGCCAGACATTGCATATGCTGTCAGTTGCATCAGTCAGTTCATGCATGCTCCCAAGGATACTCACATAGCAGCAGTAGGGCGGATTCTGTGTTAGAATACACGAATCAGGGGTATTTTGGAAAACTTCTTTTGAATTTTTGCAACTTTCTTATTAGAATACACGAATCAAGGGTATTTTGGTCATTTTGGTTTATCTGTTTGAGAGTGAAAGGTCTATTTTATTTAAGTTTAAGTTATGTGTCCCATCTTTCATGAGGGACAATATGGTCTTTCTTGTAACTCTATTATTTGAAATAAATACAAGTGGGTCGGCTAGGGAGGACTGATTTTTCTTCTTCCTAATCTGGCCGAACCCTTCTTCTCTTCTTCTTCTTCTTCTTCTTCTTCTTCTTCTTCTTCTTCTTCTTCTTCTTCTTCTTCTTTCTTCTCTTCTTCTCTACTTTAACCTAGAATCGAATAGTGTTTTCTTACATGGTATCAGAGCGGTAAAACCTTGTTCTCCTTTCATTCTTCCTTGTTGCTGTCTTCTTCCTGGGTTTGCCGCCAACCATTTCAGCTTTCCTCAATTTTCTGCTAGCCTGAGTGGAAGCTCGACAAGGGGCCAAAGAGGAGTCATCGTTTTGTGGTTTTGGAGGTGAGAATGCCTCCAGTTACTGTGGTGGTGGTCGTTGAAGTTGTGTACTAAACGCCCTCTATCCAGTGATACGAAAAGGGCTGTTTGTGGACAGGTATGAACTGTGCTGTTTTTTGCCCAAATAGTGGACTGTGAATGTTGTGTTTTGGTTCAAAATTTTTTGTTGTGGAGGTTTGGAGTGACTAGTATGCATATCAGTCTTGTTCTTCTCTGTTTTACCTCATATGTGTGCTGAAAGTAGGGTTTTTCGACTGCTGAAGTTCACGACAGCAGTGGTGTGTGGTGGTAGTTGTATTGTGGTGAATGGTGTATTGATGATTCTGAATACTTAAAAGTGAACCCTTGGATCTGGTGTGTTAACAGTTCTGCAGTGTGCAGTACAAGTGTTTGATTTAATGACTGAGTGACTTCAGCCCTTGTATTTTGGTGGGTGAATGGTTCTGCAGTGTGCAGTACAAGTGTTTGATGTAATGACTGAGTGATTTCAGCTTTAGTATTTGATGTGCATGTGTATTTGAAGAAGTTGGTGGTGCCGTAAGTGAGATAAGTTTTGTGGAAGTGTGTGAGGTTGTGTTACATATTTGAAGGTGAATTAGTTAAGATGGCATTGATTGGAGATGGGAATGACAAAAAAACAGGCGTCATGCTTTCTCTAGACTACGTAAGTGTTCAAATGACATCTATTAAGCTGAATGGTGAGAATTATGTGTCGTGGGCAAAATCTGTGGAAGTGTTCTTAAAGGCCAAGAGAAAGGTAAAACATGTGAGAGAGGAGAAACCTTCCTCTGATTCTCCGGTGGGTTTCTAGTGGGTTCAACAACAGCAGCGTGAACAACTTGATGTGACAAGGTTTCTGGTGGGTTTGAAGGCTGAGTATGAGCCTGTCCGAGCACAAATATTGGGGGGGTCTGCTCTTCCCTCACTTGAAGAACTTTTTGCCCGTCTTAAGAGGACATCTATTGAGTTTGTAGAGCATTCCTCTCTCTCGGATAGATCTGGTTTCGTGGTGACTAAAGGGGGTGACCGTGGAAATAGAGGTGGTGGTGGTAGTAGTGGACTTCCAAGCAACCGTGGTGGTCCCATGTTTAACCGTACTGGTGGCCAGAGTGGAGGTCGAGACTCAGGGGGAGGTCGTGGTAAAGGAAGAAGTAATACCCCTAGGAAGTGTACACACTGTGGCTTAGAGGGGCACACAGTTAATTTCTACTATGATTTACGTGGCCCACCCAACACTTGGGCTAACTATGTTATGACTAAGGGTAGTGGTACGATTACTGAAAGCCAGCAAACTGACCCGATTCCTTCCACATCTATTGGTGCTTCTGGGAAGGAGATGGTGAGTGTACCCCGTGCAGTATATGAGCAGTTCCTTCAGACATTTCAGCAGAACACCGCTACCCTTGCCCATTCAGGTATGGCTTGCTTGGCTTCCAAGCCCCCACACTGGATCATTGACTCTAGAGCCTCGGACCATATGTCTGGGACTCCTAATGTATTTTCTTCCCTCTCTCAGCCCTCCACATCTCAAACAGTTACACTTGCTAATGGTTCTACATCTCCCATCTGTGGTGTTGGTGTGTTGATCTCTCCTCCTTGTCTTTATCATCTGTTTTATATGTTCCCAAGTTCCCCTTTAACCTTATGTTTGTTAGTAGATTAACCAAGTCTCTTAATTGTTCTATAACCTTTTATCCCTCTTCTTGTGTGTTTCAAGATCTCAAGACGGGGATGAAGATTGGTGGAGGGCATGAGGCAGGTGGATTGTATTACCTTGATGGTGGTGGCCCTCCAGTAGCTTTTCAGTCGTCTCTTACTCCTCTTCAATGGCATTGCAGACTTGGTCATCCTTCTCTCAAGGCTCTGAAGTTGCTGGTCCCATCCTTGAGTCATCTTTCATCTTTGGATTGTGAGTCATGTCAATTGGGGAAACATCATAGAGTCTCTTTTAGTCCAAGAGTTTGATAGTCGTGTCTCGAGTCCTCTTTTTTTAGTTCATTCTGATGTCTGGGGTCCAATCAAAGTGATGTCATACAATGGCTATAAGTATTTTGTAATTTTTGTTGATGACTTTTCAAGGATGACATGGATTTATCTTATGAAAGATCGCAATGAATTGTTTTCTATTTTGCAAAAATTTTATGCTGAAATACGCACCCAATTTGGTGTTCATATTAAAATTCTTCGCTCCGATAATGCCAAAGAGTACAGCTCATCACCATTTCAGCAATACTTAGAGCACCATGGGATAATTCATCAAACTTCTTGTGCCTACACCCCACAACAGAACGGTGTAGCTGAACGGAAAAATCGACATCTCCTTGAAGCTGCTCGGTCCTTGATTCTTAATATGAATGTCCCAAAGCATTTTTGGAGTGATGCCGTCCTCACATCCTGTTTTCTGATCAATCGGATGCCCATGTCCATCATTGGAAGTCAATCCCCCTTCTCCGTGTTGTTTCCCACCTTGTCTCCCTTTCCTCTCACCCCAAGAGTCTTTGGATGTGTTTGTTTTGTTCAACACTTGGGGCCTGGTTTAGACAAGTTAGATGCACGGGCTACTAAGTGTATCTTCCTTGGCTACTCCAGGACTGAGAAAGGGTATAAGTGTTATAACCCTAAATTCCATAAGTCATTTGTGTGCTCTGATGTCACCTTCTTTGAATCAGTTCCTTTTTTCTCAGATGTTGTGGTTTCTTCTCCTTCCTTCGTAGTTCCTCTTCCCGTCCCTGTTGCAGATCCCCTTCCCGTGGCTCCCATTCCTGCTGCAGATTCACATCCCATGCCAGTTACTACTGAGAGGCCGCCAATCACACAAGTGTATACCCACAGAAGAGCATCGGCCCCTCCTCCAACTCAGCCCTTGTCGGCAAATCCTGCTATTACTTCTTCTCCCTCAGATCTTGATCTTCCTATTGCTCTGCGGAAAGGTAAACGTATTTGTACTTCTCATCCTATCTCACACTATGTTTCAGTTGCTCACCTTTTTGCTTCTCATCCCAACTTTATATCATTGCTCTCATCTGTTTCCATTCCCAAGACTGTCCAGGAAGCCCTTACCTCCCCAGGGTGGCGGCAAGCCATGGAAGAACTCTCTGCTCTACAACACAATGAAGTCACTGCTCTTCCTCCTGGTAAGCATGTTGTTGGGTGTAAGTGGGTCTACACAATGAAGTATCTTCCAGATGGCAGTGTGGAGCAATTGAAGGCCAGGTTAGTGGCTAAGGGCTATTCTCAACTGTATGGTGTGGACTATATGGAGACACTTTCTCCTGTGGCTAAGATTGGTTCAGTTCGGGTGTTGATTTCAATAGCTGCTATGTATGATTGGCCTCTTGTACAACTTGACATCAAAAATGCTTTCCTACATGGTGATCTCATTGAGGAAGTATATATGGAGCAACCACCAGGGTTTGTTGCTCAGGGGGAGGATGGTAAGGTTTGTAGACTCAAAAAGGCAATTTATGGACTGAAACAATCTCCACGTGCTTGGTTTGGCAGGTTCAGTGAAGTGGGGAAAGACTTCGGGATGAAACAGTGTCAGGTAGACCATTCTATGTTCAGCCATGACTCAAAAGATGGGAAAATCTTGCTAGTGGTGTATGTGGATGATATTGTCACAACTGGGAGTGACAGTAACAGAATCGACAGGTTGAAGAAATTCCTACAAGACCACTTCAATACGAAAGTTTTGGGTAAGCTGAAGTACTTCCTGGGAATAAAGGTTGCAAGGTCAAAACATGGAATTAACTTATGTCAGAGAAAATATGTTCTTGACCTACTTGAAGAAACAGGGTTGTTAGGTGCTAAACCAGTAGAGACTCCTATGGAACTCAATGCCAAGTTGAGTGTTGATGCAGGTGAAGAGTTTGATGATCCTGGAAGATACAGGAGGTTGGTGGGAAAGTTGAACTACTTGACCATTACCTGACCAAATATATCATTTTCCGTGAGTATGGTGAGTCAGTTTATGCAACATCCTCGGATTCCTCATTGGGAAGCAGTTCTAAGGATTGTTAGGTACCTGAAGGGTGCTCCAGGTCGTGGTTTGCTATACCGAAGTGGAGGGACCCTTGATATAGTAGGGTACACATATGCTGATTGGGCTGGTTCCATATTAGACAGGAGATCAACTACAGGGTATTGTACATTCCTTGGTGGCAATCTTGTAACTTGGAAGAGCAAGAAACAAACAGTGGTGGCAAGGAGTAGTGCAGAAGCTGAGTATAGGGCTATGACTCATACCACATGTGAACTAGTATGGTTGAAGAACTTGCTACAAGAGATGGCGTTCTCAGTTGATAAACCCATGAAACTATACTGTGATAACCAAGCTGTTGTTCACATCTCTTCCAACCCTGTCTTCCATGAGAGAACTAAGCATATTGAGGTTGATTGTCACTTCTTAAGAGAGAAAGTGATAAGTGGAGTGATAACCACATCTCATGTGAGCTCAGGAAATCAGCGGGCAGATCTCTTTACAAAGGGATTGTCTCGGGGCAGAGTAGATTATATTTGTGACAAGTTGGAACTATATGACATATACTCTCCAGCTTGAGGGGGAGTGTTAGAATACACGAATCAGAGGTATTTTGGTCATTTTGGTTTATCTGTTTGAGAGTGAAAGGTCTATTTTATTTTAAGTTTAAGTTATGTGTCCCATCTTTCATGAGGGACAATATGGTCTTTCTTGTAACTCTATTATTTGAAATAAATACAAGTGGGTCGGCCAGGGAGGACTGATTTTTCTTCTTCCTAATATGGCCAAACCCTTCTTCTCTTCTTCTTCTTCTTCTTCTTCTTCTTCTTCTCTACTTTAACCTAGAATCGAATATTGTTTTCTTACATTTCTAAACAGTCCTTTCTTCTCAAAAGGTTGTTTTTCTTCTATTGCATATGTGACAAGCTAGGACTATATGATATATACTCTCTAGCTTGAGGGGGAGTGTTAGGATCGACAGTACAAGGTTAGTTAAGTCATTTGTCTGTCTAATTAAAGTTGAATAGTCTGTTTGGTCTAAGTTTTAGTTGTGTGTCCCATACTTAATGAGGGACAATATTGTCTTTTGTAATCCAACACATAGAGTATAAATACAAAGTGGGTTGGCTGGGTGAAGTGACTTTTTTTCTCCTAGACCGAACCCTTCTCCTCTCTCTTTCTTCTTCTTCTTCTTCTTCTTCTTCTTCTTCTTCTTCTTCTTTTTCTTCTTCTTACCCGGAATTAAACTAGGGTTAATCGATATATTCACAACACCATTTGGTAAAAAAGCACAAATTTCATCCTTCTTTAGATTATGGCTCCTAAGAAAAAACAAGTGGCTCACATCGTGGAGCAGGAACTCAACAACAAAACACAAGAAGAGGTGGCAAAGTTGAGAAGACAAGTAGATGCACTTGCTCAAGAGTTGAAATCGCTATGTTCTCGTTCTGAAACAAGGGATAGCATCTCTGACGCAAGTGCCTCCACCCGTAGTCGTTCCTTTTCATCATCAAGGCAAGCATCCAGGTCAGATGTAGTTACGAGTGGTGACTAGAAGCAATGTTAAATGGGTTTCAATATTGAGATCCCAAAGTTTCATGGAGGTTTCTCTACTCGGCAAGCAACCAAACTAGTTGTATTGCGAGTGGTGATTAGAAGCGATGAGAAACAGATCTCAAGTTTGAGTTCCCAGAGTTTCACGGAGGTATAGCCCCAAATAAATTCATGGAATGGAGTTCCATGGAAGAGTTATCAGTTTCAGATCTGAGGGTAAAATCAAATCTTATGACTTTGTTGATTGCTTTAATATTGTTGAGAATTGTAACGAAAATCTTACGTGGCCATTCTCCTCAATAATATCTATTGAAAAGAAACTTATTGATTGGAACAAACCTCCAATCTATCATGAAGAACCCATTGCTTAGGAGGAATATGTTATTCTTCATAATGAATTTCAAGATGACGGGATAATAGTTATCATGTCGAAGGCTTTGACAACATTGTCTTCATACAAGTCTATGAAGCTCCATATTGGCATGCATTTTTGCAATGTTTAGAATGGTCAGTAAAGGAGGAATTGAATTATTTGAAGATTAAGAAATATGGTCAAAGGTTAAGAGATGTAATGAAGAAATATCAGTTCGTATTGAAGGTTTACATTATCAATTATCTATCAGAGGGTTAGAAACAAAGAAGCACAATGGAAGTGCAACAACATATGTTGGCGACCTCTTAAATGGTAACATGAACCGGGTTGGATTCTCTCCAATCCGGGGTGGATGATGTAGTAGGGGATTTGGCCCAACCGAGTAAACATTTACTAGGTTAGCTTCCGATGACTCAACTCAGCTCATATTTACCAAGATAGCATCAATGGAGGAATTTTGTATCTATCTATCTTGGTTTGCATTTACCAAGTTAGCATTACAGTGGGATTTCCAAATTTGTATTCGATTAGGACTTTCTTTTTTGAAGAGATTTAATAGGATTATAATAAGGAGTATTTTATTAGATTAGGAAATTTCCTTATAGGAGGCATAAGGGTGTAAAGAAGTCTATATAAAGAGTAAGTAGGGTAAAACTAGGGGAGTTTTGGTTGATTTTCTCTCAAGTATTCAGTGAAGAGTTGTTCTTCTTGTTTATTTCGACTTTGGTTCTTTTCTTTGAAGCTTCTCTAAACATGATTTGTTTTCCAATATGTGCCACTTCCTCATGGCTCCACCCCCACCTGAACCCATGATGCACGAAATAGCAAAGAGTTTTGATCTGAAAATTATTCTTTTTAGTGATGTTCAATTATTCCTTTCTTCCATTTTTTCATGTTAATCATTTTATACTAATTTATTAAAATTTTTTATTTGATAAGAAAAGTTGTGTCAACAATCATCTAATGGAAGCATCCAACCTATGCAGAATGATCTGAAAGAAATCCCTTTTTTATTTCCTGGTGTTTAGCCAGAGGGAAGGAGCAGTGGATGATTTTTTTTTAAGAGGTGACTAATGGAAGATATTACAGCCTCCACTAATTACTGAACAAGGGACATTACATGCTTCTAGGGAGTAGGGACAGCTGTTACTATATTATTTGGTTAGTAGAAATGTGAGCTAAATGCTGTATTCAAAGTAGAGAAGTGAAGAAGAAAACCACTGGTATGCTGGATAATGTCGAACTGAACTGCCCAGTTGACCAGCTATTATTTATATTTGAATGTAGTACAATGATACAAGAATTTACTGGAATGCCCCTAATTAGTGATGGGACACCCAATTAACTTAAAAACATTAAACAGGCTTAGGCCCATTAACCCAGGCCTAGTTACAGGATAACTTAACTCAAGTATGGGCTAATAAGACTCTTATCAACCGAACACTCATACAAAGAAACTTCATTCTAACATTCTAACACTCCCCCTCAAGCTAAGCATGGATATCAATCATGTTTAGCTTGCCAAGTAGGTCTCTGAACTTTGTTGCTGTCAGTCCTTTAGTCAATACATCTGCAATTTGCATCTCAGATGGTGTATAGGGTACACAGAGTTCTCCTGAAACAATTCTCTCTCTGACAAAGTGTCGGTCAATTTCAATATGTTTTGTCCGGTCATGCTGCACGGGATTGTTGGCAATGATGATAGCTGCTTTATTATCACAATACAGCCTGAGAGGGCCCTCAGCCTTAATACCAAGCTTGTTAAGAAGAGTTTTGAGCCATAAGAGTTCAGCAACCCCGTGTGCCATAGCTCGGTATTCTGCTTCTACACTTGATCTAGCCACCACATTCTGCTTCTTACTGCGCCATGTGACCAAGTTCCCTCCTAAGAATGTACAGTAACTTGAGGTTGATTTTCTGTCTCCAATAGAACCAGCCCAAACTGCATCAGTGTAGGCTTCAATTTCAAGTTTGTTGCTTTTCCTAAATAGGATTCCTTTCCCTGGGCAAGTCTTTAAGTACCTAAGAATTCTTTCCACTGCTCTCATATGAGGGGTCTTTGGCGAGTGCATGAATTGACTGACAACATGCACTGCATAGGCAATGTCTGGCCGAGTAAGGGATAAGTATATCAGCTTTCCTACCAATTTTTGGTACCTCTCTTTATCACAGTATTCCTCACCCATTGATTCTTGTAGTCCATGGTTCGGTTCTATTGGGGTGTTCGCTGGCCTACATCCCATCATGCCTGTTTCCTGTAGGAGATCTAGCACATATTTCCACTGACATATGTAGATTCCTTCTCTTGATCTAGCAACTTCAATCCCAATAAAATATCTCAGATTTCCCAGGTCTTTGATCTCAAATTCTGAAGCTAAGAACTCTTTCAGCCTCGTCATCTTTTCCAAGTCATTTCCGGTGATCACCATGTCATCCACATAAACAATGAGTGTTGTAAGTTTGTCATCCTGTCTCCTTGTAAACAATGTGTGGTCTGCACTACTTTGAGTGTACCCTACTTTCTTCATAGCCATACAAAGTCTCTCGAACCATGCCCGGGGAGACTGCTTCAAACCATATAATGCTTTCCTTAGTTTACATACCTTCTTTCCAACATCATAGCCTAGTGGGGGTTCCATGAATACCTCTTCACGAAGATCACCATTTAGGAAGGCATTCTTCACATCTAGCTGATGGAGTTCCCAAGATAAATTTGTTGCTAGTGATAGTAGGACCCGGATTGTGTTGAGCTTTGCTACTGGGGCAAAGGTTTCTTTGTAGTCAATTCTTTCCTTTTGTGTAAATCCCTTTGCCACAAGTCTAGCCTTATACCTTTCAATTGACCCATCTTCCCTGTGCTTTACTATGAATACCCACTTGCACCCAACAGTGCCTTTCCCCTCTGGCAGGTCAACCAATTCCCACGTTTTTGCTTTCATCTCTTCATTCATGGCTTCTTTCCACCTTGGATCAGATGCTGCCTCTGAGTACCTGGAAGGGACACGAACAGAGGAAAGAGTAGACACAAAGGAGTGGTAGGCAGGAGATAAGTGTGAATAAGAAACAAAATCAGCTATGGGATGCCAGGTAGTACAAGAACGAACAAGCTTATGGAGAGCAATAGGAAGATCCAAATCTGAAGTGTGTGGGTCAGAATTACTTTGGATTGCAGAGACAGATTGATCTGAGTTCAATTGGTTGTAATCATGAGATTGAGGGCCCTTCTTTCTTCTGCTGTATGTAAGTATCTCTTTCTCTTGCCTGCTGGAGCCTTCAGGAGCATCTGCTGTATCAAGAGATGTAACTGGCACAGTGGGAGCCTCACTAGGTTGACCCGAAATGTCACAGCTAGGAATAGTGGAAGGTGATGAAAGGGGTACAAAAAAGAAAGGAGGATGAGAATCCTCTTCCACCCCACTTGTCTCCCCCTGAAGAGGATTCTGAGAAAACTGGAAATAGGGTTGAGACTCAAAAAAAACTACATCTCTAGTGACATACTTTCTCTTGGAGACAGGATCATAACACTTGTACCCCTTTTGTGTAGGAGAGTACCCCAGAAATATTCCCTTTGTAGCCTTGGGATCCAGCTTGGTTTTCTTTGGATCCTTCACATGTATGAAGCATGTACAGCCAAAAACCCGTCGGGGGAAGAGAAAATTCTGGAAGAGTGGGACACAAAACAGAGAAAGGGGTCTTCATACCCAATACCTTAGATGGCATCTGATTTATCAGGTATGATGCAATGAGTATAGCTTGAGACCAATATTGCTTGGGCACTTTGTGCTGGAAGAGTAGAGCTCGAGTTGTCTCCAAGAGGTGCCTGTTCTTGCGCTCAGCAACCCCATTTTGCTGTGCTGGTTTTGCTGGGGGCTTCGAAGCTGCTGTTGTAGGGAAGCTCTCCCCCTTTCGGCTAGGACTAGGACTGCTGAAATCAGTCCTCAACTAGGTCTGTCCTATACAGACCTCACTTAGTAGCCAAATAGCTACTATCTTGCTGAAGAAGAAGCTAGTAGGACATCCACTTCTGGGCCTTACCTCCCTTGAGCCCTACAAACAAGGGAAACCCTATGTTCGAATCTACCTTGTTCTCTTACAACCCTGTTTTTTTTCAGCAACCCAGAGAAGAAGAAATGAGAAAAGAGCAGCAAAAGAAGAGAGAGTAGAAGCTGGTGTGCTAGCTGAAACCCTAGGTTCGAATCAACTCTGATACCATGTGAGCTGAATGCTATATTCGAAGTAGAGAAGTGAAGAAGAAAACCACTGGTATGCTGGATAATGTCGAACTGAACTGCCCAGTCGACCAGCTATTATTTATATTTGAATGTAGTACAATGATACAAGAATTTACTGGAATGCCCCTGATTAGTGATGGGACACCCAGTTAACTTAAAAACATTAAACAGGCTTAGGCCCATTAACCCAGGCCCAGTTACAGTATAACTTAACTTAAGTATGGGCTAATAAGACTCTTATCAGCCGAACACTCATACAAAGAGACTTCATTCTAACATTCTAACAGAAAGGTTACTAAGAGATCTGCACTCGTCTAAAAAGGTGTGGGTTGCTTGGACTTCTCTACTAGGCTTTGTTATGGATTTATCATTTATCTTATCTGACTGCCCTAAATAGCAAGTTAGTCTTTGGATCAAATTCTCTGCTCCTTTATGATCAAGAATTCCATGCTAGAATTGGTTCTTTCCCTAGGTCTTGTGCAACTCATGTGTTTTATCTTTTCAAAATAGCAATACGATTTAATCTAGATGTTGTTACAACACATACTGAATCCTAACAAGGTGCACTATGGTCATCCACATTGTACATCCAGTATTCATGTGATGTTCCTGAGTCACTAGCACCTTAAATTCTTTGCGTAGGTGTAACACTGGTGCCTTTGGTGAACTGTCATAGGTAAGATCAAGGAGTACCACGTCATTCTAAACCATTGGGTTACATAAATACTTTTAAGAAACTTTGGCAAATCTTCTGTCCTCTGGCTAGTTGCAGAGACTTGAGATCAAATCCCTTTGTCACCAAGGTTTGGGGAGTTAAAAAAATGCTTCTAAGAAACTAAACATCAATTAAAAGTAATGGAAAACAGTTTGAAGTTATTATCGGTCCTTCATGATGGACTGCATCTTCAGTTCATCAAATTAACAGATGCCTGGTAACGTTTGTTTTATTTCTAACACTGTTAAAGCCAACATTAAAGTCAAGAAGTCGTACCTACTGCAGACTTGGGTTGATATGAGAATCTGACAAAACCTAGTTGCATAGTACATGAGGGTAATTTCTTGATCTTTCCTTTTGAAAAATTAAAAGCACTCATTTATTTTGAATTATGGAATTAGAGTTTGTAACCTTGAGGTTGTCTATTCTTGAACTTCTGACAGAAAATACTACTCAATATATATTTGATGGAAATCATATATGAGTATGTTTGATTGCCCTTTGAGCTTTCAAAGGTATACTGATTACCTCCGCATTACTTTTAGTATTTGGATAAACATAGATAAAATGTTCATGAATGGCATCTTGGCAATAAATCCGATTGAAATATGAGGAAGTAGAGAAGAGAAGGGAAGAGAAGAGAAGAAGAAAGAAAGGAAGAAGAAAAGATTCGGACCAGTGGAACAGTGCTGGCGGCACCAGATTCTATTATATTATATAGGGCGGCAGAAATAAGAAGGGAAAAGACTCTTGTGCCCCTGCTGTAAGTGAGTACAATAACAGAAAATAAAAAAAGGCTTTAACTAGCCAAACAGACTCTTAACACAAATAACTAAATCATTTCAACATGGCATAAGTTTTAAGGAAATGAGGCTTATTGAGACTAATTCACAACAATTCATTTTCTTCCTTACATGTTTACTAGAAATATATTTTCCACCCAAGAGTTTTTTAAAAAAAATGGAAGTTGAAAGAAATATGGTTTGGCTAATGGAGAAATACATCTGATGCATGGATAAAAATCAGGAAACTTGCTGGTGCCTAGTAGAACATACAAGTGGGAAACTAAAATCTCCTCAGCATGCATATTATACATAAAAGCATGTGGATGCACCACATCTGTGTAAATCTAGCCATATACCCTAAAGGTTACTTGTTGTTGATGTACCAATTCAATATAAACCCCAAGGTTTTTTGTTCATATTTTAACCTTGCTTTCTTACTCTTTAAAAGGTTCCTTGCAGCTTCCTCATTACTGTCAACTTTATCCTTCTACTTGTTTCCCACATCAGCGTTTCTGTCATAATCTGGTTCACTTTCTGGCAATTATTCTTTAAATGATTGTTGTGCTTGTTTTTTTTCCTTACTGCCTTAGTGCCCTTTTCAGTTGTTTCCGTGACGGTGTGTGCATATCCATAACCAAGAGTGGAGCATGCCTAGTTTGCATTTATGCTTGAGGGTGGGGAAGAGGGGACATGCTTATTATGTTGTTCTTTTCCTCCCTCATTTCTTCTAAACTGGAGTTTGTCTGGAGTTGCTGTTTTAGTTATTGTGTTGATGATATATTCGTAACCTAGCTATTAACATTGATAATAATGGATGTTGCAGCTTGTTATCGATTACAATGATCTAATGAACATTCCCTTTGTCAGAGACTGGTTAAAAGAGGCAAGTATAAATGCTGCCAGAGTAAGGTAATGTTATTTTGTTCTATCATATTTGACAATTACGTAAAGATTTGTCCCTGATAATCACATCTATTGACAGGGGACATATTTCTTGTTTCAGGACCGATTCAAGTGGGGAGGTAGCAAACCAGTTCCTTTTCATTCCTGGAGTTTTTCCCAAGATACCAGGCCGCTTTTACTATCTGTTTGGGAAACCAGTTGAAACAAAGGGAAGAGTGGAAATTCTGAAGGATAGAAAGAAAGCTAGCGAGTTGTACTTGCAGATAAAATCTGAAGTTGAAAGCATGATGTCCTATCTGATAAAGAAGCGAGAGGAGGACCCATACAGGGGCATCATACAAAGGGCTATCTATAGAGCTATTTCAGCTCCAATGGATCAAGTCCCCACATTTAAACTATGATCTATTACATATATATAAACCATGGTTAAGTTGGTACAGAAAATGCAATTCTATGCTCGTTTCGTGCATATGAAAATAATTGAAACTATTTATACATGATAAGCCCAGTCCCTAGGTCAATCTAATCCTTGTAAAGTTATGTGGCTGTTTCCTAAATATCCAGTTAGATCACTACTCTGCTGATTTAAGTTTCAATCAACCACCATGTTGCCACCCTTATTGCATACCTAATGCTTTATTTTAAACTTGATAGATGCTCCAATTTTTTTTTTTTTTTTTGTATTTAAATTTTAATGTATTGTTCAGTTCAAAAATGGCTATATTGCGATATTTTGAATTCTGGTACAATCTGCCAACATTGACAGGGAATCATGAAGGTGTAAGAATAAAACAAATCGCTCTTCTAGTTATATAGTTTCCAATTTACTGATGTCTTGTGCCTTATGTTTAGCAGAATTGTTTGGCAATTCACGATTTCAACCATTGCCTCCAAAGTCCTCTCTCATCATGAAGCAAGTCTCCTTCTGAGCACCCTATTTCACATGGATTCTGTTCAATTTGACAAAGATTTTTTGGTCCATAATTCCATATATCAAGATCCAAAGGATTTATTTCTTTTTCTTTGTGCTTTTTATACTTCATCCGTTTGATCAATCAGAAGGAGAAGATCCTCTTGGTTTGGGACAATCTGATCAAGTGCATGGACATGACCGCTTAGGCTTTGGAACCTAAATTTGTGTACATATATATAAGCAATCTAATCAGACTCGACCAGGTGAAAAACCGAAAAGCTCACTGAGTAATGGTTTATACTGTTTAAATGTTAGTTAACCGTCCAATCCATGAAAACTGTAAAAGAAAATTGGGATTCGGGACCCATAACGGAATTCGGATGGACTCCCCACATAATGCGCCCCACAGGCAACCCCACTATCCATCCCCCCTAGGCCCCTGGTGTAGGCAACATCTTCTAGTACATTTCATGGGGAGATGTTCCCAATTCATAGGAGGGATGGGCTATGGGGAGCCCATCTTGTCACAAGTGACCATTTCACCGCGCCTAAAAGTGCCATCATCATGCTTGCATGTGCCATCAAGTGTGTCTTAGGTGAGGCAATGCATGTATTTTGCATGAGGGGAATGTCAATGGCAATATCATAATTATGTAGTATGATTTTTCACTATTTTGACGTTTATTTCTGTCACTCCCCCAAAAGCTTAACTTATTTTTTGAAGGGAGATAAGTAGTTGAGTGAACTAAGAACATGTAAAGGTCAAGCACGAAGTTTCGTTGACACTAAACTATGTGCTTGTGCTTGCCACCAATTTATGCAATACAAAGAACCTTTTGACTAATTTGTGTGTCATAGTTGTTGCATTTGTTGTTTGTTGCTTTGTTTCGTAGGCTTTTTCAACACAATCAAGCGTTGCATGGGGCTCCATCAACTAGCCTCATGATAGTTGGTATCAGAGCCAGAGCTTGCTACACGCCACGAACCAAGCATGTGACTCTTGACGGTAGTGATGCCATGAAGAACACTCAACACCTTAAGGAAAATGATGCACCTGAAGACGACCCTAGCAAGGATAAGGCCCCAAAGGGTTGAGCATCAAAATCTAGCAAGTGCAAGAAATCCACGAATAGGCTCGCCAACATTGACACCCACATGCTACACTATGAAGTAACAATGGGTGAGACACGTGATCGAGTGGAGGAGCTTCACCTCACCATGGAGAGAGTCGAACCCGCAATTGTAGAGTTAGAGGGGCGCTTGAATGATGCCCTGGAGGAAGTGCACGATGTGATGAATGGAACCCTCAATGAGGTCTTGAGCACCTCGTGTCAACAAGAAACAAGCTCTTCACAATCAAACATTCAAGACACGCTTGACAAATTTCAAGCATGGTGAGGTGGAAGCGAACCATGAAATCGGCAAGGTGGAAGCGAACCATGTCCACATCCTTGGCCGTTCGGGCCCAACTTGATGTAATGAAGGAAGAATGGGCAACCATGAAATCGGCCATGTGCACCTCAACAAACATGTAGGCCCAACTAGATGAGATTAAGGGGGGTGTAACATTTTAAGGAGAACAGTTACCAATTTGGCAATACCTGCAACGATATTCACTCCTACCCACATAAAGATTCAAGAGTCAACTCCTTACTCAAGCACACACGATGCACGTGAGCGTGACAACTTCTTGTGGTAGATGGATCAATACTTTTCAGTAACAAATCTTAATGATGAAAGAACCAAAATCCGCACTGCATCAATGTATTTAGCTGATATTGTTATGTTGTGGTGGCATAGGAGATGTGGAGATATTGAGCATGGCACGTGCACCATTGACACTTGGACCAAGTTCAAAAGAGAACTAAAGAGACAGTTCTACTCGAAGAACGTAGAATACCTGGTCCGTAGGAAGCTGAAAGGACTTTGACATAAGAACTCACGCCATGAGTACGTCAAGGAGTTTTCAACTCTCACACTTGAGATCATTGACATGTCAGAAAAGGACATACTCTTCAATTTCATGGATGGTCTACAACCATGGGCGGAAGTAGAACTTCAACAACGAAATGTTCAAGATCTTGGATCAGCCATGGTCATAGCTGAGCAACTCACTGAAATGAGAATATCAGATGACGAAAAGCCTCCAAGTCCAAGTGCCATGGACTTGAGGAGGGGAGAATGACAATCAAAACCCTCACGAGAGAAGTAGCCACACTACAATAAGCTAGCCGAGTATCAAAAAGGGAAGAAGCCGGAGGAGACTACAACACTTACAAATACAGGAGGCCAGCTACCCCATCAAAACCATGCTTCATTTGCAATGAGATGCACTGAACTAGAAACTGCCCTACAAGGAAAAAACTTAATGCCCTCATCGCCAAGCTCAATGATGATGAACAAAACGACGAGGACAGGCATACTCTGGCGCCAAGAGTTGGCGCCCTCCAACTAATCAATGCCCTAGTAAAGAAAGAGGCCACACCTTAGTAGCCCAACAAGGCCCACAATGGGCTCAAATATGTTGACATTACCCTCGATGGGAGGCTGACTCAAGCCCTAGTAGACACGGGCACAACACATAACTTCATTTCACTCGCTGAGGCCAAGCGGCTCAACTTGGCTACCTCTAAACAGGTGGGGTGGATTAAAGCGATAAACTCTGGTGCCAAGACAGTGGAAGGCATGGCTCATGAAGTAGAACTCCAAGTACGGCCATGGAAGGGAAGCATCAACTTATTTGTGGTACCCTTGGACGATTTCCAAGTTGTCCTCAGAATGGAGTTCCTAACACAGGCAGAAGCAGCCCTTGTTCCACACATTGACATCCTACTCATCTTGGAGAAGCACTCTCCTTGCATGATCTCGGTGATGACTGCAATCAAGGTGCATGGGAAGCAAGTTTCAACCCTGTAATTGTACCCAAAAGAAGTCACCCCCAACGTCAATGCCATGCCAACATCAGAGAAGACCCCCACTCCAGCATCTCACACTAACACAAGGACGAGCAAAGAAGTCATCAAGAAGTAGTCTCCAGTGAAGTCATTCCAATGCCAGTGTCAATGCAGCAGCAACCCGATGACGAAGACATCAAGAAGACCAAAGGCCGCCTCCAACAACACACCCACCTATTGTCAAACCAACAAGAGAGAGAGAGAGAGAGAGAGAGTGAGTGAGTGAGTGAGTGAGTGAGTGCTAACCACCAAAAATAGGGACCACAAACCGACTTGGCCTCAACCCAATACTTTTAGCAACCTGGAACCAATGTCCCATCAATCCCAAGACACCTTTTTCCCTAAACCTAACCACAACTTTCCCTTCAACCAAGCCAAATCATCCAATGTCCTACCTTGAAGCGGACAGGAAGGGGCTTAACCAAAACCATAGCCATAGTATTCCCCAACACTAAATACGCCATCAAGCTTACCAACCAAGCTTACGCCCAGGCCTTGGAAGAGACAAAGTTTGCGGAGCAATAAAAGAACCCTCCTTCCTCAACAATAGATTCAAGTAGTGAGCAGAAAATTGGTCTTCGAGGACGAAGACCAAATTGAGTGGGGGAGACTATCAGAAGTGACCACTTCACCGTGCCTACAAGTGCCATTATCATGCTTGTGATGTGCCATGAAAGTGCCATCAAGTGTGTCTTGGGTGGGGCAATGCATGTATTTTGTATGGGGGACTACTAATGGCATATTGTAATTATGTAGTATGATTTTTCACCATTTTAATGTTTCCTTTTGTCACTCCCCCAAAAGCTTAACTTACTCTGAGGGGTAGGTAGGTAGTCGAGTGAACTAAGAACATGTAAAGGTTAAGCACGGGATCCCCTCAACACTAAACTGTGTGCTTGTGCTTGCCACCAATTTATGCAATGCAAAGAACCTTTTGACTAATTTGTGTGTCATCGTTATTGCTTTTGCTGCTTGTTGCTTTGTTTTGTAGGTTTTCTTGACACAATCGAGCACCGCACGGGGCCCGTCCACTAGCCCCGTGACAATCTAGTCTCCCATAATGTTCATTGGTTCACCTGTTTAGGGGTTTGACCGTGTTGTCACGGTCTGACACAGGCTTAGCCTTGCCTATGCTTGGCAGGCTTACGTTGAGTGGCAATACTATAAATATTCTAGTATGATTTTTCAGAAAAATGATGTTTCCTATTGGCAAACCACTAAAAGCTTAATGTACTCTTTGAGGAGGGGTGGTTGACTTCCTTGGCACTCCTAGACTAACATTTTCTTGCAGGGCGGCTCGGGTTAATGGCTAGCATGGCTACCAGGGTTACTCATGGGCATACATACGCTCAAGGAGACAGTGCATGGACTGGCACTGCACCACACACATTGAAGAGAGGCTTTTCATGAGAGTTTGGCCCAAGCATGCCTCTACAACTCGCCAGCCCCATGCTTAAACTGATCAAGCTACCCCGTTGCCCACAATGCACGGGTGTGCTGAGGCCCAACGGTTGCCTTACATCCTCAACACAACATGTGCCTCACATCATCGACCCAACATGTGCCTCTCATCATGACGATCCCCCTTTGGCACGTAAGAGGTGCCTTCCATGGACCGGGAAGAGCCACAGAGAGCCCTGGCCATGAGATGCAAGGTCATGATCCAGTGCCACTGACCTTGATAAAGCCATTCATCGGGTTGACACATGGCCCTTAAGCACACATTAGGCTTGTCCTGGCCGCACATGACCTATACGCCACATGGGCTTCTTCCACTACAGATCTACCCCTATGACAGTGTGGTAATCCGAGTGTGACAACAATGTGCCCCGTGCACATCTGTTCAACTCCCGAGTGGAGGGCTATTAGATTTAGTATCTTTGGTTGTGTTTGGTTTGTTTGGTAGAAAATAAGAGAAAAGCTTAAAATGGAAGCCTCCGACTCACAAGTTCAACCCCTAATTTATTCGACTGCTCCTGATTTCTGTTTCGTACATACATTAAGAAGTCTTCATTTATTTCCTAGTTCGATTTTAATTTTGGCTAGGCCCAAACAATGAACAGTGTTTTCACTTAGTCTCCTTGGCCTAAAATTTACGCTTGCTGCTATAAAATTCTCTTTTCTTTTTCACGCTACAGAAGTTTCGTGACAAAACAGTTGAATAAATTCTCCTACCTTTCTTCTTTATTCTCCCAAAGAAAATGTTCCAAACTTACACCAGTCATTAGTCAATGTGGCAAAGCAATGCAATTGAGATAAGTTCAAAGGTAATGGAGGTCACTCTCTTTCGGGAGAAGCAGAATCTGTCCTTTCCAAACGGTTGTTCATTTGCCACTGAAAAAGAATATCAAGATGCATAAACTAACTGTAAATAGATGCCACATTGCCTTGGCCAGACAGAACCCAATCCCCTGGCATCAGTTCTAGTGGAGGTACTTTAGTTATTCATCTTCCTCATCCTATGCGTAGGAAAGTAGGACAAATCTTTCATGTCTGAGAATTCTATATTAGGAGAAGATCAGCCCCTTCCACAAGTGAGACAGAAGTTCTGAGTTCTTGGGGGGAACGAGAGTCCAAAGGCAAATAAGTAATGGCTGAGTATAGTTACATGAGAAGAGGCTATGCCACACAGGAGGAAAGCAGGCAATACACCATTACCCAGAGTTGGGGCACCCGCCACAATGGGCATGGAGTTGAAAATTGCTCAGATGGTTGGAGAGAACCAAACAATGCCAGCAATTGTGAGGGATATCGGAAACATCCATGCCCACCTGTCATTGTAGATGCAGAGGGTAGAAGGGCAGTGATTTCCTCCACACCCAATCATTATTCAGATAGCAATTGTGAGCGGTATCAGAAACAATCATGCCCACCTGTCATTGTTGATGCAGAGGGTAGAAGGGAGGCGATTTCCTGCACTCCCAATCGTTGTACAGATAGGTATGCCATCAAAAATGAAACCAGAGAACCGAAAGTTTACACACGTCCAGTGGTAGAATACAGATGCAACTCCCCCACGAAGATGCGGCCAACAAAAAATTATGAGGTTGTCAATAATGGATGGGGTAATTACAGAAGCCCATCTCATGACCGACCTCCTGAAGTTGAAAACTTCTTTAGAAGAGTGCAAACTGAAGTAAGTCAACCAAACAAGGTAAACCTAGTGAGCAGCAAGAATTGGCATCAGACACAAAAACCTAATGATCACTATGGAACCAGTGACTATGGTGGATATGGTGACAACAGAGCTAATCAGTGGAATAAACCAAGTGGCAACACCATACAGCAGCCGCAGTTTGATGGCTCCTATGGACGAAGTGAGAGACTGCCAGACACTGAGAGGAATCCTGCCATGATCACTTCAAGTGGCTGGAATAGGCCCAGTCATTCAGGGTGGGCAACATCACCCAGTTACAATGGGCCACTCACCAGAGTAACAAATGATATAGGCACTGCCATCGATTACTTGAGAGAAACAAGATCTCCATTTAGATACACTCATCCAGTGTAGATCCCCCTTCTGAATGGAAGTACAATAGCATGTCTATCAGTGTATGTGAAAAAGAAATCAAGTTAAGTCCCATAAACCTCACATGGGCCTCAAGCACTTGATCTGATGGTTTCTGGTGTCTTTCTTTTTCCTTGTTACAATGTCTTTTGTTACTGGTACTATGTGATGTTTTCATTACTGAAACTCTGCATTTTTCTTGTGGTGCTCTATAATATTAAAGAAGTTGGTTTAGCATGCAATCACCATTGTA
This sequence comes from Nelumbo nucifera, assembly GCF_055504915.1. NCBI lineage: Eukaryota > Viridiplantae > Streptophyta > Magnoliopsida > Proteales > Nelumbonaceae > Nelumbo > Nelumbo nucifera. The sequence continues at coordinate 84,953,376 of NC_142652.1, read as the reverse complement.
TAAGGACAATGGTTAAAATCCTATACATATCAATCTCCTGCAGCATATTTATTTGGAAAATCTTGCAGTACTAAGGGGCCTGCTAATTACCCCCTTTTTTTCTTATATCCACACCCTCCTGTTGCTGGTCTCACAGCTCAAAGTACTTCAATTCGCAGCAGGGCTTCACAAGAAAACTTGGTATTAGAACTAACAAGCTGTAATTCATCAAATTCTTAAATCAATGGTATGAGTAAACCCAGCAGATTCCACCATCAATGTTAGGTCGAAAGTAAGAAGGTAGATGGAGGGGAACTTGTTTGCTCTGGTATTTCTGAATAAGCAAGCTCAACTCTGGTTCTTGCCTGATCACAGCTAAACCATGTTTTCTGATGAGAAATATCTAAAACACTGGAAATTAAAATAACACATCTTAAAAGCTTGTAAAATGCAGTTCATATAATTGACAAAAACAGCAAGAAAGAAAACTTATATTTGGAAAGTCATCAGATAGTGAACTAATCATGCTATTAGTTTATCTTGTTTTGTAACCAGTACAACTTCAAATTCAGGTTTCACAATTGAGAGATTCAATCATACACCTCAAACCAAGCATTGTTACAAAATTGTCTCATCCTGTTGAAAGCTTCAGGCCCTTCCACCCATTAATGAGCCTTCATTTAAAACAAACGCATCACCCATCACCCCAAATTTACAAACTCCTTCCACATGACAACATTCAGAAAATTGTTTGTTCGCCCAATTCTTGCCCAGCCATCCCTTCCCTGAGCATTCTCTTAAAGAATTCTTCCAGTGTATCTTTGCCATAGCTTGGCGTTTCCTCTGCACTGTACTCCCCAGTTTCAGGATCCAAAACCAACATGCTCTCAGCCGCGTAGTATCTCCCAATTTTCCCATACTCTGCAGCATCCTCCATTGAAGGAAATATCTTGACAAGAAAATCAAGAACCCCAATAGCCAAGTCCATTATCTGGATAGGCACTTTCAAGAACTTGGGTTCCCTCCCCACAAGTCTAAACAGCATCTCCCCCTGCTCCAATGGAGTCAAAGCCTTACCAGGTCCGCCAATTGGGAGAATCTGATTGATCTTGTCTCTGCCCAACACACAATCTGCCATGAAGGAAGCTAAGTCCTGCTCACTGATTGGTTTACATGCACACAGCTTCCCATCCCCAAACATCACATAAGGCTTCCCGTCTTTAACCAATTCGACCTGCCCACCCAAGCTCTTGAAGAATGCAGTTGGCCTAACAATGCTGTAAGTGAATCCAGCATCCTCCTCAGCTTCTTTTATCAACTCGGCTTCGAATTTCAGCTTGGCACGCTGGAATTCAAGAAGAGGCTTCTGTACGCAAATTGCTGAGAGCAAAACAAAATGGGAAGCCCCATGATTCCTACCCACGACGAGGCTGTTCTTCGTGGCCTCGTAATCTATCTTCCACGAGTCCTTGACACCACCAGATCGGCTAGCTAGGCACGACACGACGACATCAATTGAATACCCAAAACTCTCCAGAGAATTCTCAAGAGAACCCAGATGGGTAACGTCGGAGAAGCATACATTAGCCCCTTTTAACTGTTCTAGTGTATCTTCCTTGCTATTTTTACCTCTAATTCCACTTTTCTCTCTGGCAATGGCTATGACATTGAACCCTCTATGCGCCAATTCTTTAACCACGAATTTTCCAATATACCCAGTCGAACCCACGACTAGGACATTGATGTCTTTTGGGTTTTTGTCTCTGAAAGAAGATTTGGCAGTCTCGACAACTGGGGCAGTTGAAGCCGTTATAGAACAGACCCTTTTTCTGCAAAACTTCGTTGGTTCTGATACATACAGAGGAAGAAGCAGTGAAGGATTGTAACTGTTAAAACTAACCTGAATTTGAGAGTTGGGTAGCTGAGAAGGGCTGCATCTTTTGCAACTCTGAAGCTTCGTTGAATGAAGACTGAAACCATTGGAGGAGAGGGAGAGAGACATTTCCACTTAGAAGATTTTCGAATGAAGAGACAAAGTGGTTTTGATTCCTTGGCGGGGAGTTGGCAGGAAAAGAAGCAAATGCAGAAGGATTAATGCGTGATTGCATTGGTTTTTGTAAACTTTTGTGGTCGCTGTGAGCCACGTTATCACAACAAAATCTCGACGATAGGTGGATATGACATATGAGTGAACGAGGGAGATATCCTATTACTGCGGAAAATTTAGGGTCATCTACCAGAACACCCCCTTAGTTGTGTCGTTCAATTAAACCTACTTATAATTTTCATTTTTTCAAAACACCCCTATAGTTTTTAACCAATTTATTTAATTGACCTTTCGCTACGAAATGTCTGTTTTGCATCGTCGGAAAATAATTACATGATCATCTAAAGCGAGTGGATATGATGTTTATTTCAAAAGTACCCTATTACTGTTTTATTAGGGGCAAAAATGGTATTTTAATTTATATTTTCTTTTAATTAAATTCATTCAAATGGCATTAGGGTTAAAACTGTTATTTTTCATTGTAATGGAAGATTGATTAAGTAAACCGATTGCAAATTATAATGGGTGTTGTTTATTTCAAAAGTATCCTAATACTGTCTTATTAGGGGTAAAAATGGTATTTTAATTTATATTTTCTTTTAATTAAATTCATTCAAATGGGTATTAGGGTCAAAACTGTTATTTTTTATTGTAATGGAAGGTTGATTAAGTAAACCAATTGCAAATTATAATGGGTGTTTTAATAAAATACAAATTATAAAATAGGTTTTAGTAAATCTATAAAACAATAAAGGGTGTTTTAGTAAATAACTCAAAATTTAACATGTACTATGATACATTACATGTCATAATATGAGGGTATACATCTAGACTGTCCAACCCATAGAACAAGAATTCCAAGCCGGTTGGTGAGATAGAATCTCCTACCCAACAAAAATCGGATCAAGTTGGAATGTATTGGAAGGGATTTTTGTTGGTAGGATATCTACATATATGACTCCATGCAATTTGGGTCAAATTTCTTAAATATCCCTAAGTTTTAGGAAATTGAGTAACACTGCCCTATTATTTATATATTGTCTTAACATACCTTAGATTTTTTGACAATTGACTAAATCTTCTTTACTTTAAATTTTCAAAATGAAACATTTGAATAATTTGAAGGCGAGAACACTGAAAGCCAAAACCTCCTTACTTCCAACAACTCATTTGCTCTTCTAATGGCCACGAATGCTGCACTAGATTCACCTCCAAAGAATTCAAATATCAGATCTTTTTAAGCAAGCAAACAGAAATTCTTTGATCATTTCACATTTGTTTCTTTCATAGGGAAGATCAAATCTTTTAAAGATGAACTTACATTTGGTTTGTTTATATTCCTTTGTTTTCATTCGCTCTTTACTCCTTTCTTTTCTTTTACAATTTTGATTTATTTGTTAGGAAAGATCTGAGGAATAATGGGATATCCTCTTTTCTACTTCAGATGTAATTATCCCCTTTTATGAATTTATGGGTGTAAATTGAACTTTATTTGGTATGTTAATCAAGAAATTCGATTGGGTCAACTCAAAGGCTCTCGTAGTTCTCTTGATTCAAATTGTTCAATGTTAATATGGCTATTAAGGGTAATTCTAATTTCAACAACATAAATGATTCCCGTAACTTTTCTAAGGGCAACAAATCTTACCCCCAATCTTCTAAACCCCAATAGAAGTGTCAAATCTGTTGGGCTTAAGAATCATTCTGCTTTTAAGTGCAAGTATAGATTTGACAGGAACTTTAAAAGAGAAAGTTTTAAACAACAGAAGCAAGCTTTTCATGTCTCCACTAACTCATCATGTGGTGAAGCCTGGTACCCTGATTTAGGTGCGACGAACCACCTCACAGCTGATCTTGCCAACTTGATCCCGATCAAATTTGAGTAGACAATGGATCAAGATTGCCTATAAAACACATTGGTTCTTCTATTATTCCTTCTTCAGATTGAAATTTGCATCTGAAAAATGTTCTGCATGTTCCTCATAGTACCAAAAACTTATTATTAGTTGGTCAAGAAAGTTCTTCTCCAAGGGATGAATGAAAGTGGCCTTTACAAGCTCTGCAATTTACATAACATGGATACACATTCACCATTTGCAGCTGTTGGAGAGAGCACCAATATTAATGTTTGATATAGGAGGTTGGGCCATCCCACACCTAAGGTGGTTCCTTCTATTATTAATAGATTTTGTTTGCCAATGGATTCTCATAATAAGTTAGAAATTTGTTGTGTTTGTCAAATGGGCAGAAGTCAAAAACTACCATTTTATTTTGATTCTACTACAATACGTTCACCATTAGAGGTTGTTTTCACATATGTTTGGGGGCCTGCCCCTGTAGCCTCTCCTCATGGCTATACATATTATATTCTATTTGTTGATGGTTTCAGCCATTATTGTTGGATATATCCCATGTCTCACAAATCCGATGCCCTCTCTATCTTCATTAACTTTAAGCGTGTGGATATCCAATTTGGAGGGAGGACGGAATGGAGTTTGGATTAGAATCGCCACCTAAATTCTTGGAAAATGGGAATTTAGAAAAACCCGAGATTTTTCAAGAAAAACATTTTTGTTTTCTTAGTGACTTGTTGCCCAATGGGGATGAGATTCTTTTGGTCTAGGTACCAAGGCACGGTGTGGGAGGGTGTTGGGCACCTCACACGCGCCCGATTAAACCAACCACTACTTCACCAATTTCCAAGGAAAATTTTAATTTTTGGGCTTAGTTTTTTTACTGAAATTAACACACTCACTAGACATGATAAATTAAATAAGACAAGCATAAAATTAAATGAAAATGAACGAGAACATCCCACTAAGACAATCTAACAATTGTAATTGTAAAAAGAAATGCATAGCATCTAAATGTGGTGATTGGAAAACTAAATGAAGCATACCGGGAAAAAAAAAAAGAGAATTAACGGACTAGTTAAGTGATGAGCTAAACTACAACAAGAAGAGACAAGAATTTAGCTATACAAACTAGTGAACATCTAACTTTTCCTTTTTTTTATGAACTTGATAACTGAAATGAACTACTACATTAATGCACCAAAAAAGAATAGCACCAACTGAAAAACAAGCTACCGTAAGGAAATAAAATTCTCTAGTATTAAGTCACTACGTTAAACCAAGTCAATAGTTTTTGACTGTCCGACAGATCTTGATTGAACCGGATTTAGAATCCTAACCTGGTGATAGTTTGAATGGTTGGACCGATTAGGTCAACGACGGGTTGAAAACATTGGTAAAAAGGTAATGCTTACAAAATTTAAATCATAATGACAAATTTTCAACCATATATTAATATATTATGATAATCTACATATTAAATTATTCAATTTAATCAACAAAGATAATATAAGTTTTAAAATTTATTATTGAAAATCAAGTTTTTGAAGGACATGTTTCATTTTTTATCTTGAAGGGAGAGAGTAAAGAAAGAATAAGTTCCATGGGTAGACCCTAGAACCGACCCCGGAACTGTTAAGGCCATAACCAACCTTCACAGGGTAGGTTCTAGTTCCAAAAACTTGGAACCGACCCCTATAGGGTAGAATACAGGTTCTGCCATAAAACTGAACCGAACCGAAACTACCCATGATCACCCCTAATCACATGTGAGAGATTCCAAGTCAATGTCATAGTATATCTAGGGGTGTAAGCGGTGTCTACTTGTCCCAATTTTGATCGGGTCAAGGGTGATTTATTTGTAGTTGGATCGAATATGGGTCGACCCCACCCAATCTCATCCGATACAATTTAACCCAACTTGATTTAAATATATACTGTGTTTATTCGTAAAATTGGTTTAAATGTTGCCACCGGTGCTTTCCACTCTTGGTAAAACTCTATGTAATCAATCATGAATGAATATCAATGTGTCATACATATGCAATCATGGTTTTTAAAATGGTGTTGATCTAGGTGGTGGAAGCATTTTGGACCGCAGAAACCGACCACCTTCCGGTTCTATTTAGTGTATTTTGTAAAAAAGAAAGAAAGAAAGAAAGAAACTGTTGAAATAATCAACAAAACACTTATCTAGACAGTCTAATTATTGAACTATTCAACACGGGCAATAGTTCATAATTAACAAGGAAGGGGTTCGACTATGATATGGAAAATATATGATATCTGAAAATTTTCTGACCAATCAATTACAATCATAAACGTGGTAGCTAATCAGGTGTTATTTATCAAAATTCATGGGTGGATTTTGATTTGTCAAAACTTTTCCCATACCATATCCTTTTCGCATCATAGATTTTCCCAACAAAGAAAAGAAAAAGGAAAATCTATGATGCAGAAAAGACATCATATTGAAAGTCGCTGGTAGTGATGTGGCAGTAGTTCACAGTGGATGCAACGGCAAGGATAACCTACATAATAAGCCTTGCCATCTGAGAATAATTTACAGATATTATTGCCAAACTTTCTCTGATAATTTCTTAATCCCTCTAGGGTTTCTCTTAAGCAGTACCGCCGAGCACCATAGCTTGGAAGGGCAAGAAGCACTCTTCTCGTCTCTGGGAAGAGTTAGTTACCAGATTGGTATCATCAGTCATCAGAGCCTAGTGATCTAAGAGAGAAACAAATGGAAGACTGGAACTAGGTATGCAATTTAAAAGGGTCCAGCCTGAGCCCAAACCGGTCCAACTCGGAATCCTGAACCGGTCCAATTCGGAATTTTACACGGGCTGGGCTTGGATTTTCGATCCTCGGGCTAGGCTCGGGCCCAAGAAGTCGAGTTTTTTTTTATTTTTCGAAACAAGCTTGGGCCTTGCCTTTAGGTAGCCAGAGCCTGGCCCAATTATATATATAAATGTTGCATACATATTTACATATTTATATATTTACATATATATATATATACATACATATTTATATATATAACTTTTGTATAGATATTTTGCATACATACATTTATATATGTATAATTTTAGAGTGGGTTCATTGACCAACCCGAGCCTGCCTTGGGCCCAAGCCCAACCCAAATGCATCAAATTATAGGGCGAGCTGACCTCGGGTTGGGAAATTCAGGCTTGACCTCGGGCTTGGGCCAGCACAAATTTTAGGGCTGGGCCTGGGTTGACCATAAAACCGGCCCAACCCACCATACTTGCATCCCTACCTGGAACGTCGGGTTAGCAACATGAAGAGAAGTCATGAGTCTCTCTAGAAGACTATAAACAAAATCTTGAGCAGGCTAAAAGCAAGACTGGCATCGAAGGGAGGGTCATAGAGTGGTTCTGTTGGCTTAAGGACTCTACCAACCAACTCTAACGTGGGACCAGTTCTGATGGAGGCCCATCCCATCATGGAGGCCCATCTCACCATATGGGCGGTAGTTCATAGGATAAGGGAGCTTGCAGGATAAGGATAATTCAAGAATTCAAGAATTCAAGAATTCAAGATAAATCAAGAATTCAAGATACATCCAGATCCAAGACTCAAAGAAGTTCAAGATCCAAGGTAATTCCAAGAAGATAGGATAAGTCATGCACCCAGGGAGATCGGACAGTGGAGATCAAGCCCAAGAGTGTTCGGTCCTATCAAGACAAAGATCAAGATCAAGAAGAGTTCGATCCTAGCAGATTAGAGATCTATCACAATTTTTCTTTCCTAGTTATTCTACAATTTCCAAATGTATTATAAATATTGTTATTTTTCCAAGCTAATAGACAACTCAGTTTTTTCGTCACCTTTTCTCTCTCCTCTAGAGATTTATGTTTATGTATTATAAAAGAAAAGTTATGTACTGCTCCTGTCCTTGCTTTACCAGATTTTGATAAATTATTTGAAGTTGAATGTGACGCCAGTGGAGTTGGCATAGGGGCTGTATTGTCCCAAGAAAAGAGACCCATTGCTTTCTTCAGTGAAAAGTTATGTGAATCCAGGAGAAAGTGGTCCACTTATGACAAAGAGTTCTATGTTGTGGTGAGAGCTTTGAAAACATGGGAACACTATTTAATTGCAAAAGAATTTGTTCTTTACACTGACCACTAGGCCCTAAAGTATCTCAGTGGGCAGAAACAATTAAGAAGTGATTTGCATGCAAGATGGTCTGCTTTCCTTGACAAATTCCCCTAGAAATTTGTGTATAAGGCTGGACAACAAAATAAAGTGGTCGATGCCCTTAGTAGACATGTTGCCCTCATCAAGACCCTCAGTATTGAGATTGTGGGTTTTGAGTAGTTAAAAGACCTATACGCCCAGGATGAGGACTTCCAACAGGTATGGGAGAAATGTATGAATCGACAGCCAGCAGATGATTTTTACATTTATGATGGGTTCCTTATGAAGGGGGAACAGTTGTGCATCCCTTGCACCTCCCTCCGCGAAAAGATCATCAGGGATCTGCATGGGGTAGATTAGCAGGACACCTGGGAAGGGACAAAATAATTGAAGCAGTTATGGGGCGATACTATTGACCGAAATTAAGAAATGATGTGTCCACTATTGTGAGTAGATGTTATATTTGTCAGACAGCTAAGGGACAAACCCAAAATACTGGTCTCTACATACCTCTACCCGTTCCTACTGCTATTTGGGAAGACTTGTCCATGGATTTTGTGCTAGGCTTGGCAAAAACCCGAAGAAATATGGACTCCGTCTTCGTAGTGGTTGACAGATTCTCTAAGATGGCTCACTTCCTTCCATGCAAGAAAACAGCAGATGCATCAGCAACAGCCAAATTATTTTTTTGGAAGGTTGTCCGTTTACATGGGGTACCCAAGACTATCACATCAAATCGAGATACAAGGTTCTTAAGTCACTTTTGGATGACCCTGTGGAGGTTATTTGACTCATCACTAAATTTCAGCAATACAGCCCATCCGCAGATGGACGGACAGACAGAAGTGGTGAATCGGACCCTTGGTAACTTGATTCGCAGTATCTGTCAGGAGAGACCAAAACAGTGGGATTTCACCATAGCACAGGCCGAGTTCGCATATAATAATGCAGTCCACAGCTCTACAGGTAGGTCTCCCTTCTCCATTGTCTACATGAAGGTTCCTAATCATGTACTGGACTTAGTGAAACTACCCAGAATGCCCGGTGTCAGCACCTCCGCAGAACAAATGGCAGACTAGATCCAATCCATCCAAGAAGCCATGAAGCAGAGACTGGAATAAACCAACGCCAAGTACAAGTTGGCAATAGACAGACATCGTCGGCACCAAGTATTTGACATCGGTGATGAAGTTATGGTATTCTTGAGGAAGGAAAGGATTCCCATGGGAAAGTACAACAAGCTACAGCCTCGGAAGTACAGTCCATACAAAATCATGAAGAAAATCAACGACAATGCTTATGTCGTGGACCTACCAGATCATATGGGTATCTCTAAGACATTCAATGTGGCTGACCTTCATCGCTACCTACCAGAGATGACACTTGCATATCCTAGCCACGACTCGGGGTCGAGTTCTTCCCAAGTGGGGGAGAATGATGGAGGTCCATCCCATCATGGAGGTCCATCTCAACATATGGGCGACAGTTCATAGGATAAGGAAGCTTGCAGGATAAGGATAATTCAAGAATTCAAGATTATCCCATAATTCAAGAATTCAAGACCCATCAAGAATTCAAGAATTCAAGAATTCAAGATCCATCAAGAATTCAAGAATTCAAGATACATCCAGATCCAAGACTCAAGGAAGTTTAAGATCCAAGGTAATTCCAAGAAGACAGGATAAGTCATGCACCCAGGGAGATCGGACGGTGGAGATCAAGCCCAAGAGTGTTCGATCCTATCAAGACAAAGATCAAGATCAATAAGAGTTCGATCCTAGCAGATTAGAGATCTATCACAATTTTTCTTTCCTAGTTATTCTACAATTTTCAAATGTATTATAAATATTGTTATTTTTCCAAGCTAATAGATAACTCGGTTTTTTTGTCACCTTTTCTCTCTCCTCTAGAGATTTACGTTTAGCTTCGCTAGAAGCTGGTGTTCGCCCGGTGCTTGCATAGCTAACCCGGTTTTCATTGCTTCCACGCTGCGTCAAGTTCATAGAAGTAGTGGACAGCTAGTTCAAACCAACAGTGCAGGAGTATTTGGAAAGTTTCCAATTCTTGTCAAGTCGAGTAAAGGGGTGGTCGGAGGAGCATCTTGTAGGGTGTTTCGTGGTAGGCCTCAAACTGGAGCTACAACCAGAGGTGGAAAAGTTGGAACCCCCTACACTAACCAAAGCTATTCGGCTAGATAGATGGAATGCCTAGAGGTAGCTGACTCAGCCAGACTTACAGAAAGTTAAACCGGTTCAGCCAACCCAGTCACCAGCCTGACTGCCAGAGGAAAAGAAGTTAACACTGGCTGATGCCAAAGAGCGCAGGGCTACCTGTGCTACAACTGTGACGAGGTGTATCACCCCAACACAAGTGCAAGATCTAGATTTTTTTTTTTTTTTTTTTTTGGATTGTTGGACCAAAACAGGAATCAGATCCGACTAGATGTCCATCAGAGGACGAAGATAGTTAGCAGGAAGCAGAAATCTCACTTCAAGTACTCTTGGGTACCACATCAACCCAGGTTATGCAACTATCTAGTGGTTATATTGATTATAGTTACCAATGGAATTCTAAACCTCCCATTGGTTATATTGATTGACAGTGGGTCTACTCATAATTTTGGGACCTAAGAAGGCCCAAATATACCCAGCTAAAAACACATCTTTTGAAGTCATGGTGGCTAGTAGAGAGAAGTTATAGGAAACTGGTAAATGTGCCAAGGTTCCTCTCTCCATTCAAGGCACCACGATCACCCCAGATTTCTATTTGCTACCCCTCCTAGGTTATGATGTGGTTCTGGGGATTAATTGGTGAAAATATTTGGGCCCAATAGTGTGGGACTTCTCCACTCGGTGCCATAAGTATTCAGACCATGAGGGTGAACACACTTAGGGGATTTAGAGACAAGGAGGCAAGAATTATAGACCCATCCAAGACCTCACAGTCCTTGGGTAAGGCCCATCAAGCATACTTAATCCAATTACTAAGTTGTATTGAAGAAATTGCCCAAGACCAACTGGACCCAGTAATACAAGCCAATTTGGAAGAATTTAAAGTAGTGTTTGAAGCCCACTTGGCTGCCCCCATCGGCCCATCCTGAGTTATGATCATGCCATTCCATTATTAGATAGTTGTCCCATCACTGTAAAACCATATAGGTACCCACAATACCAAAAAGAAGGAGATAGAAGTACTAATTAAGAACATGCCGAAGGAAGGAATCATCCGGCCCAGTAACAGCCTATTTTCAGCCTTAATCCTTTTAGTTAAGAAGAAAGACGGGGGATGGAGGATGTGTGTGGATTACTGGCCCTTAATCGGGCAACCGTATAAGATAGATTTCCAATGCCTATTATTGATGAATTACTTAATGAACTTCATGGAGCTTCCATCTTTTCTAAGTTGGACCTCAGGTCTAGTTATCATCAATCTAGATCAAGGTGGGGGATGAACACAAAACAACATTTAGGACTCATGAGAGTCACTATGAATTCTTGGTTATGCCATTTGGACTGACAAATGCCCCCTCCTCTTTTCAGGCACCAATGAATGATATATTCAAGGAACATTTACGTAAATTCGTGCTGGTGTTCTTTGACAGCATACTTGTGTACATCAACAACCTTGAAGAGCATGTGGATCATTTGAGAGTAGTTCTAAAGATACTAAGCTTTCACCATTTGTTTGTGAAGACGAGCAAGTACAAGTTTTCCTTGAAGTAGATTGATTATCTCGGTCATGTAATCTCAACAAAGGGGTGATAATCGATAAAAGCAAAATTCAGTGCATGTTAAACTAGCCCAAGCCCAAACTTATTAAGGGGCTTCATGGGTTTTTGGGCCTAATATGTTACTACAGGAAATTCATAAAGGGTTATGGAGATATAGCACACCCTTTGACCAAGCTACTAAAAAGGGCAATTGGGAGTGGAATGAACTAATAGAATCAGCATTCAAATGACTCAAGGGTTATGGAGATATGTTACTACAGGAAATTCATAAAGGGTTATGAAGATATAGCACACCCTTAGACCAAGCTACTAAAAGGGCAATTGGGAGTGGAATGAACTAATAGAATCAGCATTCAAACGACTCAAGGATGCCATGACTACAACTCCAGTGCTGGCCCTCCCAGGTTTCTGCCAATCGTTTGAAGTGGAGACATGCGCAGGTGGTACAAGCGTAGGGGCTGTTCTCTCCCAAAGTGGGAAGCCCATCTCTTACTTTAGCAAGGTCCTCCAAGGTAAGAACCTACACTCTTCAACATATGACAAAGAATTACTCGATGTTGTCTTGGCTATATAGAAATGGCGTCCATACTCCTACCCAGTAGAGAACCAACCACCAAAGCCTTGGATTATTGTTATAATAGAAATTACATACTCCTACCCAGTAGAGACTTATTGGGAAATTGATGGGCTATGATTTCAAAATCTGCTATAGGAGGGGAAGGAAAGATATAGTTCCTAACTCTCTGTCTAGAAAAGAAGACATGGAGTTGTTGACCATTACCCGACCAGTTTTGGAATGGGTATAAGAGCTTAAGTGGGAGGTGGCACAAGACCCAATGATGCAAACACTGATGCAATCTATTTGTAATGGGCCTAATCTTAGGCCTAAGTATGAATACAGAAATGGATTGATATGGTGCAAGGGGTAAATCATGTTGAGCTCTACATCCAAATTTAGGCGGTGGCTTTTTCGAAGAGGCCCATTCATCTCCTTCAAGGGTATATTCAGGGTTCTACAAGTGTGAGGTGTAAGGTGAAGTCTTGGGTGAGGAAGTGTGAGGTGTGTCAGCAATATAAATCAGAAAATGTACCGAATATGGGTTTAATGCAACCACTGCTAATTCTGGAGAAGGTATGGGCCGACATCTCTATGGACTTTATAGAAGTTTACCCCTCTCCCGTTGTAAATCAGTCATCCTTGTGGTTATGGATAAACTTACTATGTGTGGGCATTTCTGCCCTTAGCCCATCCCTGTACAGCTCAAGAGGTGGCCCGGGTATTTTATGGAGGGTGTTTTTAAACTGCTGGGATGTTGTCTTCTATCATTAGTGACCAAGATGTCACCTTTACGAGCCAATTTTGGAAGAAACTTCTCAAGTTGCAAGGGACGACACTGAACATGAGTTTTGCATACCACCCCCAAAGTGATGGCCAAACAGAGGTTCTAAATAGAACATTAAAGGATTACCTCCATTGCTTCACGAATACATAACCCAAGGAGTGGTGTAAGTGGTTACCATTAGCAAAATGGTGGTACAGTACCACATTCCATTCGGTGGCAAAGAATACCCCATTCCAGTTGATGCATTGTTACCCACCACCAACATTGTTTACATACATCCCGAGGACCATCAAAGTGCAATTGGTGAAGGAGGAGCTGAAGGCTAGAGATTACATGATAGCAAAGAATTATGTGCTGCACAAAGTTAGATGAGAAAGTTAGTTGATAAACACAACACTGAAAGAGATTTTGAGGTAGGTGATTGGGTGTTCCTCTGCCTTCAATCATATATGTCAGCATTCAACTTTTGCTCAATCCCTTCACCTTACCTCTTTATACCCTCTTTCTAGACTCTAAAACTTGAAAACCAAATCAAACCAACCTAAGACATGCCAAAACTCAAAATTCCCTCTTTTGATGCAATCCACATGACAAACAAGAACATTGAAATCAACATCATCCGATAAGACACAACTCCAAGACTTAGGAAACTAAATCTTAGTTGCACTTCATCATGATAACCTCCCCTCTAACAGTCTTGATCTATGCAATGTTCAAACTTCAACTCCACAAATCCAAATATAACACACCCATTGCCCTAAGGACACTAAGATATGCTCACCTCCCAAATCCCACCTTGAATCCATGACAATCAACCTTAAAAATACCAAGATTCCATTTCAATGATCCTAAATAATTAGAGCTAGAAAACCAATATCAACCATTTATTTCTCAAATAGGAACCATCCACTTGACTCCTCACCTTAATATATGCCTACTCATCAAATCTCAACCCAAAATTCCTTTTTTTAACTATCCGATCAGCAAAGAATTCGATTTGATGTTTACGATTAAGCTACCTAAAAGTCCTATTCTAATAGGAATGGCAACGGGATGGGTATGGGCAAGAAGGGCAATGGGGTGGGTTCGGGGAAGGGATTACATTCCCCAACCCCGATTTCCAAATCATCCCCCACCCCCATCCCCGATCCCCGTCAGGGAAAGAAATGTTCCTCCATCCCCGACCCCGATGGGGATGGGTTCCCCGTCAAAAACCCAGATCCCTGATTGCTTTTAACACCCTGTGTCCTCTCTCGTCCCTCCTATGCTCCTTCTCTTTGGAAACAAAAACCAAACAAAGTCTGCTCACTTTCAAGCCTCCACCACTTTGGTCGACACCGTAAATATTTGGAAGGAATTCCAAAATAGTTCTTTATGCGTTGGGAGAAGCAGAAGGAGAGAGAATGTGATGAAGGAGGATTCAATTCATATTTAGAAAATGCCTCACCCACTTTTAAATTCAGTAATTATCAGATTAGGAAAATGGAAGATTCAATTCGTATTCGAAAGGCATCGGAACCCATAGAGCTTGAAATGGAGGAATTTTTCAGAGAGAAAAGTGTTGTACAAATATCCCATTCCACGAAGCAGAAGATAACCCATGAGATTCTGCATTGTGGTATTGCCTTACCTGAGATCTAGAAGACTAGAACTGGAAGTATCGCGAAGAAGAATAATAGGGTTTTACCGTTTCGATTTCAGCCACCACCGCCAAAGTTCTTTTCTTTGTTCTTGGTCGAGTTCTTTAGTTGAGTTCAGTAGAAGTGTAGAACAGTAGAAGAGACTTTAAGAGTTATTAGTTAATTGTTATTTGTTAATTAAATAATATATAATAATATTATAATATATAATAATACTATAATATAAATAATATATAGTATTATATATATAAATATTAATTGAGGCTGGGGCGGGGCGGGGATTGCATTCCCCATCCCATCCCCGAACCCGATTGGGGATTCAGTTTTAGCCCCATCCCCGCCCACGATCTCGCCAAAGCACTCCTTGCCATCCCTAGGTATGGGGTGGGGCATCCCTTTCCCATCCCTGCCCCATTGCTAAAATCCTCTAACCCATCCCTACCTCTTCCCAGGTATCGGAATAAAGATTCAACTCCCATCCCCAGCCCTGTTGGATATGGAGAATCCCCAACATATACCCGCCCTGCTACCATTGAATTTGGGACGAGTGATCCCTGACATACCTTCCCCGTTGACTATTACTCCAAAATCTATTCTACTCTCTTGTTTTTTTTTTTCATTTAACTAAGGTTGGTTTAATGTTGTGTCAATCTACAAGATGACATTAGTAGATTATTTTCTAAACACTAAAGATTGGTTTAGTTATAAACACAAAATATTGTTTTCTCATATCAAATTTTTATTTTATTTTACTGAAATTGTTTTCAACCTTTCATAATTTCATTCAAAGTTTAATGTTATGGTCAGTGTTGGAGTCATGGAATGATTTAAACAAACCATGTCTTTAGATGAAAATGACACAAGAGATTGAAATTCACGGCGGTTGACGGGAGCACAAACCCTCCCCGGCGGTTGAAGGCTGAACTAAGAGAGGGAGAATGGACTTCGGCAGGTGAATCGTGACTGAGAAAGGGAGAATGGAGCCAAAAGCTGAAAAGCATAAACCCTTCCTGACGATCGACGGCCGAAATGAAACTGAAAGAGGGAGAACGGAATCTGTTCTCCAACAGTTAGCGGGCGAACTATGAAGAAGTGAAGTGAAGTCTGAAGAATAAGAGGTGAAGTCATGAAGATGAAGTGACAACGAACTGCATTTTGTGGTGTACATATATATATATATATATATATGGGAATTAGTGTAATTTACAACTGGGTTCTGGGATTTATATGCATATCTCATTCTCGCCCTGTCCCTCCTGGTTCGGGGTAAAAGAAAATTCCTCAAACCCAACCTGTCCCCATTTTTTGATCGGAGAAAATTCACCCCATTCAGGTCGGGTCGGATTGGGGACCTGGTTTTGTGGGTAAAATTGCCATCCCCACATTCCAAGTCTAAATTTCTCAAAATAAGCAAGATTCCATTTCAGACATTATCATTAATTAGTGATTCATAAGCCCAAACATTGATCTAAACTAAATCCTTTAATCCACATCTTTGATCACATATCCATCATTTCCATCAAATTCAAACAGTTTAAAAATACTTATCCATCAAATTTCATCCTAAAATTTCCTTGTTTAACCATTCATTAAACAAATATTCTATTTCAACAAATCCCATTAATCCAAACTTGTCTACCATAGAACTTCATCGTCTTGACCCTATTTGATTAATCAAACCTCACCACTTTCAGAAACACTAAAAACCTGGTATGCTAAATTTCATGATCAAACTCCTCTTTTTTACTATTAAAAAAGTGAAAATTCTATTTCAAGCCTTTTCGTTAATTGATAAACCTAAGCTAAGACCTTATCTGAACCAAATATATCAATCTATACCTCTAATCAAATATCCTTCACTTTCATCAGATTCAAGATGTTCAAAAATGTCTATCCCTCAAATTTCATTCCAAAATTCCTTTGTTTGACCCTTCATCAAGCTAAGATTCTATTTCAATAAATCTCATTGATTAGAGTATATCATCCATAGATCTCCATCATCCATGTTTTATTTGACCAGTCAAACCCCACCACTACATTCAAAAACTCGAAAAAAAAAACATATATGCCAAATTTCACAACCTAATTCATTTGTTTGACCGTTAAACTAGAAAGATTTCATTTTAATGCATCAAATAAAATTGCCACATCAGTTATCCCAACCTAAGACCTCAAGAGGGTGAGTGTTGACATTAGCCCCTTGCTTGCTTGACTTGTTAAAACACATAGACCAATAAAATTAGGCCTATTAGAGGTAAAAAGCCCAAAAATCCAAAGATACCTCCACTTGAAGTTAAGAAAAGACAAAACAACATTTATAAGTAAGTCAAATTTACATTATATGTCATTGACTGCCTCGACTTCGAGACTGCAATGACAAGCATGCCCCCAGCTCTCATTGGGCGTACAAAACCTGTGAAAATCACCTCCAAATCATGGAAAATCATTTCACTAAAGAGGAAAGTTTGATTGAGCACCTTTTTCTACCAAAATCTTAGCCTATTTTCTTGAAAAAAACACTTTTAAAGCCTACACTCTCTATTTGGGCAAGATTTAAACGTATTCCCCACCCTTTCTCTATAAATAGAGACCTAACTCAAGCTCTAGGGTGGAACTTTAAGTACTTTATAGAGAAAAACAAAAGGAGACCTCAGAAGCATTCCCAATCTCTGTAAGGCTCTCATTCGTGAGAAATCCCCAAGCATCTTGAACCTTATACTTCAATTCCATCCTTTGTTCTTAGACTGAAGGTTTTGCAACTAGAAGCACTCCTCTAGCTTAAGAACCCATTCAAGCTTCATTCTAACTCAATCTAGTTGTTGGAAAACCTTTGTCATTGTCACATCCATGAGATGTAAGCCTCCCACTCTCTCATCTGCTTAGATTTGAAATCTTTTTTTCTAAACTAAGCATAGAGGTAGAAAGGCGAGGGTCTTAGGGAAATTAGTACCTAAGGCCTAATAACATCACCTCAAAATCAACCTGAGGAGAAGTTAGTTTTCGGAAAATCTTGGGACAATTTTACTACATTTTTGTTCGAAATTGAGACTAGACCATTCCTGAATTGGGTTGCTACAACAACTTGGAGAGAGGGAGGCCTAACATCTTCCCTCTCCCAATCATTGGGAACCTAAAATCTCGCAGTTAGGTGTCCTTCGAGGTGGAGAAGGGAGTCACTATCAAAGGAATAAAAATCGAGTTTTCAAAGCTAAAACAAGGGTCCATTCTCTACCAGGTTTTTTGACCCATTTAGAGTACTATCTCGTATTGGACCTATGGCATATAAGCTAGACTTGCTTAAAGGAAGCTGAATTCATCAAATCTTCAATGTGTCATGGTTAAAGAAGAAGGTGAGGATGCATGCTACTATTAATCCCATTTTTTTCACCTTTATAGTCTAGAGGCACTTTGGATCCAATACCAAAAGCTATCTTAGACAGAGTGGCTAAGCATGAAAACAAGGCAGCAATGGAGGCTCTGATTCAATGAAAGGGCACCTCATATTTGGATGCCACGTGGGAACAGTGGAAGGAAATTCAAATAAGGTTTCCAAGAACTTGCCTTGTGGACAAGGCTTTAGCCAAGGGGGAGACTGTCTTGAGAGAGATCTAAGAGAGAGAGAGAGAAAAGAGAAAGAGACTAAGAGAGAAAAAAGAGAAGGGGCAATCAGCCTGGGAAAAAGACAAGACTGCCGATTTTCAAAACAATAAATAAATCGATAGGCTGAAAGTCTCTCAGACTGCCGAATTTGATTTTCAAAAAAATAAAAAAATATAATATATAATATATATAAATATTATTTAAATATATATTATTGTATATATATATATATATATATTGATCAGTTTGGTTAACCACCGGATTTTTTAAATGGTTAACTGAAACTATCGATTTTTTAAGAAAATCGAACCGAAACCGAACCAACCGATTCGGTTAACCAATTTTTCAATTTGGTTTCGGTCGACTAGCTCTAATGCATAAAGCTTAGGAGAATCACATGGATATTGCATAAGGATGTCATGTGTAACGTGAAGGATGCTTGTGATGGACCACATGTGAAGAACCTCTTAAATATTGATGAAAAAGACAAAAAGACCTTTGTACCCTTCCATTAAGTGAATATGTGAAACCGCTATGAGGGCAAAATGTTTTTCTTGACCTCATATATTTAGGCGAAAAGATGCAAGCACATTTCACCCTCTTCGTTATTAGCTTTCATCGCTAAAAAGTAAAAGGCATAGGAGAAAGGGGGCCTTTGCAAATCCTAGCGAGATCTCCAGTAACCATGATCAAATTGCATGGCATTCTTTGAAACAGGTTGGTTAACATAGCATCCCAATTGCCAAGAAGGATGGATAACAAGATCAAGAATTTCAGGAACATCCACTTAAAGAAGCGCCTTCTCTCCATGGGTTTCGATCTATAGGTGCATGTAGAATCACTGGCCGGGAACAGCACGATCGAGCGGGTCGTGCCGCTTGTAGCTTGTGTGTCGGCATGGCCCATATATATTATTTATATTATATATAATATATAATATATATTTATATATATTATAATTATATAATAATATATTAATAAAATAAACAATTGTTTTCAATTTTATTATATCAATTTATTGTATATATAAGCAATTGTATACATCAAAATTCATATAAAATTAAAATTTTAAGTTTTTTTTTTCAAATTTTTTAAATAAACAGTTTTGGCTCAATGCACGGCCCAACTTGGCCCAAGGCTTGGCCCACAAACCAACACGGCATGGGCCCACACGGGCTTGGGCCATGGGCCGTGCTAGGCTGACCTCCCAAGTTATCCCAAGGAGGGTGGCATGGCTTGGAATGACCCACGGGCTGGCACGACACAGACCCGCACTTTACACGGTCCCCTCACGGCCTCTAGACGCACGCTCCTCCCGCCCTTTCCCCAGGGCTTATAGTCACTCCACTAGCATCTCCTTGGACGCGCTATATGGCACAATGGGAGAGTAGGGAGAGCACTAACTTAAGCATCTTCGTCTTCGTCTCCATCCTTGCTTCTCCTACACTCTAAACTTTCACATCTCTTTCTTCCCTGAAAACTCAACACTCATGGCTTCCTCAAGCAGCATCGAACGAAGCATGGAGATGGATAACTCTAGGGAATAGCCCCAGCTTCCTACTGTCTGCATCGGACAGTTCACCGTCCCGCTCTCAGCAGACGGGATCCCTAGCTTGAATGTGCCTCTTACAGGGGCACCCGTTGTTGCTCCACTCCCTACCACAGTCGGAGCAACCTTCACCGAACCCTCGGTTGTGCCCCCAGCGGCCAACCCGAACCAACTGGAGGACTTGGGGCAGTGCATGCGGGCCATGCAGGCTCAAATGCAACAGTTTCAACAGTTCCAGCTCTATCAGCAACAGGTGCTACACCAGGTCTCCCAGTACCAGCATCAGCAGCAATTCCCTCAGCTGCCTCAACCTTAGCTTCAGCAGCCGCAACTCCCCCCTCGGCACCCAACATCGCAGCGAGCTAGGCCTCGCCGTCAGGAGGAGCACCTTTCTCGCCAAGGAGAGGCCCCCTAGAACCCTCCTAGGAGCCAGGCCTCCTCCTACGACAGACAAGAAAGACCGGCCACTCCGGTCTCACTACGAGCAGTCAGGTCGGGAGGACCTCGGCTCGCCAGGTCCACGCCGCCTCAGCCCTCAAAGCCCGATACCCCGTTCCTAGAGAACCGGTTCGAGATCCTGGTCGCGGGCTCCAAGCAGGATCCCTCTGTCCGTAACCATCACCAACGGCCTAAGCTAGTTCCTGCACACACCATTCCTGACAGCACAGAGGTGAGCAACACAAATGCTAAGCCCACCAAGAAGCAGAGATGCCGCCGCCGAGCTCGCCGATCTGCCACCCACGACCTACCCGAGCTCGGAGGCAAAGAAGAGGTAAGCTCGAGCGAAGTCAAGGCCCCCATCCTTTCAGTTCAATCCCCCTATCTCCCGAGCTCCTGGCAGTCCCAATGCCTAAAGATTTCAAACTCCCCCCTCTTGACAAGTACGACGGGTTGTTCGACCCAAATGATCACGTAGATGCCTTCCAGTCGCAGATGCACCTGGCGAGAGCCAGTGAGTCTTGCATGTGCGTGGCCTTCTCCACCACTTTCAGAGGAGTAGCCCACACGTGGTACCGGAACCTGGCGCCCGGATCAATAAGAAGTTGGGCGCAGTTCGCACAAGCCTTCACGTCCCACTTTGTTACCAGCAAGCGGTGCCCGCGGACTGAAGAAAGCCTCCTCAACATAGTGCAGAGAGAGGGAGAATCCATCCAAAGCTATGTCAAGCGGTTCAATGATGCTTACATGCAAATACCATGCCTGGACCCTGCCGTGCGCCTCGCAGCAGCCAAGAAAGGCATGACGCACAAAGAGTTCAAATGGCACATGGTCGTCAGCCAACCAGTGACCATAACCGAATTTCTTAAGCTCACTGACAGGTTTATAGCCACCGAAGAAGAGATCAGGTAGAAGGGCGAGGGCGCGCCCAAAAAGAGGAAAAGAGAAGGAGAGCCTTCCAGTCAAGGGGACAGCCGAAAGAAAAAGGATGCAGCTCGGGGGGCAAAACTGGGTCAGTCGTTCCGAGCTCCTGTAGTGGACCGAACTGATTACACCCCATTGAATGCGAAGCGGGCCGAAATCCTGATGGCAATCAAGGATGCCCCGTATGTGAAGTGGCCATCCCGTTTGAGGGGAAATCCCAATAAGAGAAATAAGAATCTATACTGCAGTTTTCACAGAGATCATGATCATAGTACCGAAAATTGCAAAAACCTCTGCAACGAGATTGAGAAGCTCATCCGTCGCGGATATTTAAGGAAATTTGTACAAAATAATAATAATAAAACAGGTCAGCAAGGGGAACACGGTAAGGATGCTCCCGAGTCCAGTAGCAAGCCAGCCGAACAGACACAGAGGCAGCCTTCGGAAGAGAGACCGGTTTAGGGCACCATCCAAGTGATAGTGGGAGGTTCGATCGTCGCGGGTTGTACTTCAGCAGTAGCGCGGACGTCAGTTCGTGAAGCCGCCCGAGAAGAACAGAATCCTCCAAAGCGGCCAAGGACAGAGGAACCAATTTTCTTCACGGAAGATGATACGCGAGGGGTCCATTACCCCCACGATGACGCACTCGTGATAAAGCTGAGAATCAACGAATTCGAGGTCAGGCATGTACTTGTTGACTCAAGCAGCTCAGCCGATATCCTCTTCAAAGTTGCGTTTGACCAGCTTCACTTGCAAAAAAGTGACTTGAAGCCCGCAAACACTCCTTTGGTGGGCTTCAACGGAGAAGAAGTCCGGCCCCTTGGGAAAATAACAGTACTTGTGGAAGTCGGCACATGGCCCTGCGTAGTCAGACTCAACCACGACTTCCTGGTGGTCGCGACCCCCTCCCCACACAATGCCATAATATGTCGGTCGATCACCCATATCCTACGGGCGGTGGTCTCCACCTATCATTTGGCTACGAAGTTCCCAACAGACTTCGGTGTGGGGGTAGCACGGGGCAACCAACTCGAGCCCGCAAGTGCTATGTCGACGCCCTAAAGGGAAAGAGCAAGGTGGCCAACGGCCTCGAACTAGAGCGGCCTACGGAGCAAGGTGAAGAACGAGCCGCACCCACGGAAGAAACAGTCGCAGTCTCGACCTCAACAGCAGACCCAGCCCGGACGCTTCAGATCGGTGCTTCCATCCAGGAACCTCTACGATCCAAGCTGGTAAGTTTCACTTCAAAATCTGGATATTTTTGCATGGTCTGCGACAGAGATGTCCGGTATAGACCCCGACCTTATAACTCACAAGTTGAACACTGATCCTGTAGTTAGGCCCGTTAGACAGAAGAAACGCAACCTAGCCCCGAAGCGGTGGAAAGCAGTCAACGAGGAGGTCGAGAAGCTCCTCGCAGCTGACTTCATAAGGGAAGTCCATTGCCCGAGCTGGGTAGCCAACCTCATCTTGGTAAAGAAGGCCAATGGCAAGTGGCGCATGTGCGTCGACTACACCGACCTAAACCATGCTTGCCCAAAAGACTGCTTCCCGCTCCCCAGAATTGACCACTTGGTAAACGCAACCTCAAAGCACGAGTTGCTAAGTTTCTTGGACGCCTATTCGGGCTATAACCAAATCAAGATGGACCCGGCGGACGAAAAAAAAAACTACTTTCATCACGGAGTTCGGTCTATACTTTTACAAGGTTATGCCCTTTGGGTTGAAAAACGCAGGGGCAACCTTTCAAAGGCTTGTAAATAAGTTGTTTGCGCCATTAATTGACAGGAAAGTAGAATGCTATGTAGATGACATGGTCGTCAAAACTCAATTTTCGTATGAATTAATACAAGACTTGCATTCTGTTTTCAAAATTCTGCGTAAGTTTAATATGAGATTGAACCCAAACAAATGTGTATTCGGTGTGACCTCGGGCAAGTTCCTAGGATACATCGTTAACCGACGCGGCATTGAAGCCAACCCGGATAAGATTAAGGTCATCTTAGATATGAGACCACCCCGGAAGTTGAAGGAGGTTCAGAGGTTGAATGGTCGCATAGCCGCCCTGAGCCGCTTCATGTCCAAATTGGCGGACCGCTGTCTGCCGTTCTTTAAGGCAATCAAGGGCAAAGGGTTCGAATGGACCCAAGGTTGCCAGCTCGCCTTTGAAAAGCTCAAGAAATACCTCGCTAGTGTGTCGATCTTAACCCGGCCCGAGGAGGGCGATGTTTTAGAACTGTACCTCTCAACAAGCGACGAAGTGGTCAGTTCGGTACTAATAAAGGAAGTAGATCGGGTTCAACGACCCATCTATTATGTTAATAAAGTATTGTAGGGAGCAGAGACGAGATATCCAGAGATAGAAAAGCTAGCATACGCACTGGTAATTGCAGCTCGGAAGCTCCACCCGTACTTCCAGGCCCACACTGTTATCGTCCTCACCGACAAACCTCTGAGGAAAGTCTTACTTAAGCCCGAGGTCTCTGGTCGGTTGACGAAGTGAGCCGTTGAGCTCAACGAGTACGACCTCTAGTACAAGCCGCGAACTACCATTAAGGCCCAAGCCTTAGCAGATTTCATCGCCGAGTGCACATTCAGCTTCGAAGTTTCCAGGCCGGTTGAGCACGAGGCTCCCAGCTCGGGTGAGCCCGAAGCTCCTAGGACGGTCGAGTCCGGGCCCCGTGAGGTAGCAGCCAGTGTGACATCTCTCCTAGTTCGGCCAAGCGCGAGTTGGGATGAGGAGCCCTAGATCCTTCACGTAGATGGCTCCTCGAACCAACAGGGTAGTGGAGACGGAATAGTTCTGCACGGCCCAAGTGGCACGAAACTGGAGTACGTGCTACGCTTCGAGTTCGCGGCATCTAACAATGAAGCAGAGTACGAGGCGTTGATAGCTGGACTAGCTCTAGACAGAGAAGTAAAAGCCAAACACATCGTTATCTACAGCGACTCCTAGCTCGTGGTCAACCAGGTCACTGGCGAATACGAAGCTCGCGAGCCAACCATGATCGCCTACTTAGCCAAAGTCAGAGAAGCCCTTCTCAACTTCCAGTCACACTTTATCAGGCAAATCCCTAGGTCGGAGAACGCTGAGGCCGACGCCCTGTCCAGATTAGCCACCGCCAGTGACATCACCATGAGAACCGTGTACATAGAGGACCTGCCTCGGCCTAGCATTCTCGGGGGGCAGAGGAGGTTGCTCCCGTCGTTCAAGCAGAATTGAGCTGGATTGACCCGCTCGCGGGCTTCTTGCTACACGGGACCCTCCTTACAAATCGCAATGCAGGCAGAAGGGTGCAGCACCAGGCAGTCAAATACGTCATGATAGACGAATGACTATATCGGAGATCCTACATGCTCCCCTACCTGTGTTGATTGTGACCTACCGAAGTCGAGCTCGTACTCCGCGACACTCATGAAGGTCTGTGCGGTGGACACTTGGGGGTAGGGCCCTCGTCCAAAAGGCACTTCGGCAGGGGTATTATTGGCCAAAAGTGAAGACAGATCCCATTGAGCTCGTTAAAAAATATGACAAATGCCAGAAGCACGCCAATATCCACCACCAACCTGCTGACGACCTCAAGTATCTCACCAGCCTGTGGCCCTTTGCACAATGGGGCATCGATCTACTCGGGCCATTCCCGCCAGCAACGGGTGGGAGGAAGTTCTTAGTAGTAGCAGTGGATTACTTCACCAAGTGGGTAGAGGCTGAACCCCTTGTAACGATCACAGCCTGGAACATCCAAAACTTCTTTTGGAAGAACATCGTGTGCCGCTTCGGGTTACCTCGGGTACTGATTTCTGACAACGGCAAACAGTTCGAGGACATCAAATTCCAAGAATGGTGCCAAGACATGGAGATCCGACAGAACTTTACTTCAGTCGCACACCCTCAAGAAAACGGTCAGGCAGAAGTTACAAACAGAGCCATCCTCTACGGACTGAAGGCACGGTTAGACCGAGCTAAAGGGTTGTGGGCAGACGAGCTACCCTATGTCCTATGGGCTTACCGAACCACGGAAAGGACTGCCACGGGAGAAGCTTCCTTTAACCTCACCTACGGCACAGAAGCAGTTATCCCCGCTGAGATCGAAGTACCTATGCTGCGGCTAGAAACGTACAGTGACCAGACGAATGAATATGAGTTGCGTACCAACCTCAATCTACTCGACGAAGTAAGGGACCTCGCGTACATCAGGACCACAGCCTACCAGCAGAGAGTAGCTCAGTACTATAACGCCAGGGTCAAGAAGCAGAACCTCCGTGTTGGCGACCTGGTCCTTCGTAACGTTTTGGTACCTGAGCCCGGCGCTGGCAAGCTCGGGTCCAACTGGTAAGGACCTTATCGAGTGAAACGAGTGCTCGGGGAAGGAACGTACGAGCTCGAGACCCTCAAAGGGAAACAAGTACCTTGGGCATGGAATATTGTCAACTTAAGACAATACTATCTGTAACAACTGGGTAGGCTACGAGCCACTCCCTGAACCTAAGGGCCAAAATGCCGAGCTAACATGGTCTCGGCACTATAAGACCCTGTCGCCTCTTCAGCACAGGCGGACTCCAAGAGAACGGACTATAAACCGCTCCTTCAACCTAAGGGCTAAGACATCGGGCTAATGAAAGACCTTGACACCATATAAAGCCTAGTCACCTCATCGGCATAGGCTAAGTACTTATAATTCCTAAGGCGCAGGCGATTCGGGCACGAACCTTGTGATGCATAGCCCGCCCCGGCATGCAACAAGCTGAACCCGTTAAGGACAACTGATGTCAACTTAACCCGGGTGCAGACAGGTCGGCATGTACCCTACTATGTCACTCACCTCAGAGTACAAAAGGCTACCCCTGCTAAGTATTGGAATACAGTTCGGGATCATGACAGTTGAGGAACCCTCACTTTGGGTAATTAGCCTGATAACCTAATAGTTCGGAACAAACAACCACTTCAGCAAGTAAAAGAAAATTGCAAAAGTGTTTGGCAAAGTGAATTTCTCATTATGAAAATTTCATTACAAAAGTTTTGTTAGAAGAAAAAGAAAAAGAGAAGAGTAAGCTTGCAAATACAAGGACCGAGCTATTTTGGTGGCTCGTTGTCTTCGCCAGGGACCTCTTTGGGGGTAGTAACTGGGCCAGCAGCCTCTGCTTCGTTGTCAACGCCTTCGTCCTCAGAGTCCGGATCATCCGCCGACTGACGCACTATGTCATCGGTGATTCGGGAAGTGGTGATAGCGCTTGTGTCCAAATCAGGGTAGAGGTGCCTGATCAGCCACCGGCTGAGCTTGAAGCACTTGCAGTAGGCCTCGGTCATCATGTCGTCAAACTTCGATGACTGGACGTAATCGATAACAGCCTACACCTTGGTCTCCTGGAGGGCGTCCTCAAAGATTTTTGTCTTCTCCTTGAGGTCGGCTTGGAGGTATTCCACCTCGCGCTCTAGTTTGCCTTTTGCTTCCTTGAGGCCCTGCACCTCGAGCTTCAGGGAGTCCCAGTCTACCTCGAGACCGTCCCGATCTGCCTTGAGACTATCACGGTCTGCCTTGAGACTATCAACCTCAAGCCTCAAGGCTTCTTGGCCGATCTTAAACCCATTCACTTCGGCCCTCAATCTATCCTTGTCTCGGGCCAGCTCGTTCTTCTCCGCTAACAGCACCTCAATAAAGCTCTTCTGAGCTGAGGCGTCATTCTGAAGGCGGGGGATCTGACCCCGAGCTGCCCTCAGTTTAGTATGGGCTTCATGGGATGACTTCTCGGCTTCCAGAGCCCGTCTCAGGTGTCGGTCGGACTGGAAGGTCAAGGCACGCACGGTTGTGTTCAACTACAAGAAGGAAACCAGTCAAAAAAAAAGGAAGGGGGAGAGAGAGAAAGAAAGAAAAGAGAGTCTTTCACAGGGAACTCACCACCATGGCATGAGAAGCAGCCCGGCCACCAAGCTGACCAGGAGTGAGGTTAGCTCATTCCGTGACCTCCTCCGAGTACGCGGCCCCCTTGCTCTTCTGGAGACTACACCGGGGGTTTAGAATGCTTTCACCCCTCTGGCTCTCCGAGCTAGACACCGTCATCTCTGCTGCGTGGGTGGACTCCTCGGAAGCCCCGGTGGCGGCATCAACAGGACAGGCCCCGGTTGTAGCCCCAGCAGGGCGTGCCTCAGGAGCGGATTTTGTAGCCCCCCCGACGACGGTCTCGGCAAGCTCTGTGGTGGGCTCTACCGCCATCTCGGGACCCTGAGGCACTGTGTTCTCCTCCAGGTTGATGACGGGTTGAGGATAGGGGAGCTCGGGCTCCGGAGCTGGAGCTGGAGCCTGTGAAGACTGAGCCTCGGTAGAGGCTGGCGGAGACTCAACGCATGCCTTCTTGGCCACACGCTTCTTCCTCTTCATTTGGCGAAATAACCTCTGACCATCAATCTTCTCCGCCTCCATGGGACCTGCAGCGAAGCTCAGCGTTAGTAACCCCAAAGTAAATATGTGGACAAAAAGCCGAAGTGAAGGAAAACCTACCCGAGCTCAAGCCGGCCTGGATGAACTTCTCATCGGCTGTGAAGTCTTTGTAATTTAACCCAAGTTGAGCCAACGACTGGAGTGCCTTCTTGGTCTTCCCACCTCGGGCTGGGCGGCAGAGGAGCCACCCTGAGCCGAGGTACCCACCTCGGGCTCATCGATGAGACTATCTACATCTACGCTAGACGACATTATGAGACAGAAGGGAAAGAATGCTCGGAAAAGAAATAGGAGCTCGGGGACTCACCACAGGAAACACTAACTGACTAGAGGAACAAATCGAGCTAGAAGGCCCAAGCTAGGAACCTCAGACGCCATTTCAACTTTGACGCTGGAGACTTTGTGGCGAAGAAATGGCCAAGGGTCCCCCACTATTTATAGTCTTTGCACCCGAGCATTAACGGTCACGATCAAGATGATCCAACGGCTTTCAGAAAAACCGGCTACGGGTCCCTCGAGGTGAAATCAGTTTAGCGCGTTTTTTTGCGTCTGCGAATTCCGAATTCTGTGACATCCGCGCGTAAACTGGACGCGACCTGAGTTCCTTTTAACTGAGTCGGGATCTAGATTGGTCCAGCTGGGCGAAACACGTGACGAAGCGGCATGAGTACCAAAGCCAAATCCACCCGGTGCGATATAAACTCCCCGCGTTGGGTCAACACCACCAGCACAGGGAGTGGGGGGCAATTGATGGAGGGTGATTTGGCCCGACCTCGTAGCCCGGGTACACGTGGGCGTGACCTTGCTCAAACGATGACTCAGTGTGACAGCACAGCAGGCGCAACCTCAACTCGGAGGGAAGGTCCCACCGAGTTCAGCCCGACAACTCAACGGGATAGACTGCTCGTCGGGAGCCGCCTGGCCTGCACCTCCTCCCAGTGGACCTCGGGCCACTCCCAGACAGGAACATGCCGATTCGCCTATAGATACCCCGAGGTGAAGACACCTCGGGTCAAACAACTCGGTTTAGCTTGCCACAGGCAGCTCTCCGCTTACGAGATAGCTCGGCATAGGGTAACTTGCAAGAGGGTAGTTTGGCATACCGCAGGAAGATCTCATGCCCAACCACCGTACCCGACAAATCTGGGGACAACAGCCCTATCTCTCGTGAGACATCACCGTGCCTGCCACCTTAGAGGGTACCTTACACCTGACAGGTACATACCCTGCAATGAAGGCCCCGCGCGTGTCACCTCAGCCCTACCTGTAACGGCTGCGGCAGGCTGACAGTGGCGGTTATACCTGCCCTATCAGAGGCCAGTGGGCCTGATGCAACGGAATTCTGTTTTAAGGAGCATATTCTCAAAGAACGAGGTATCATCTTCTACACTCGCGCTATCTGCACTCTTAGCCTTCGTCTTCTCCTTGCTTCTCCTACAGAGCACTAACTTAAGCATCGGAGTGCTTTCGTTGGGTAACCCCCCAGGGATTCTTCTTCTCTCCATCTCAGGTATCTTCTAGGAGCCATGTGAGTGCCAGATAGGAGTGACCGGATTGCGCTACATCAAAAACATATATGCCAAATTTCACAACCTAATTCATTTGTTTGACCGTTAAACTAGAAAGATTTCATTTCAATGCATCAAATTAAATTGCCACATCACCTATCCCAACCTAAGACCTCAAGAGGGTGAGTGATGACGTTAGCCCATTGCTTGCTTGACTTGTTAAAACACATAGACCAATAAAATTAGGCCTATTGGAGTTAAAAAGCCCAAAAATCCAAAGATACCCCCACTTGAAGTTAAGAAAAGACAAAACAACATTTATAAGTAAGTCAAATTTACATTATATGCCATTGACTGCCTCGAATTCGAGACTGCAATGACAAGCATGCCCCTAGCTCTCATTGGGCGCACAAAACCTGTGAAAATCACCTCCAAATCATGGAAAATCATTTCACCAAAGAGGAAAGTTTGATTAAGCACTTTTTTCTACCAAAATCTTAGCCTATTTTCTTGAAAAAATCTCTTTTAAAGCCTATGCTCTCTATTTGGGCAAGATTTAAATGTATTCCCCTCCCTTTCTCTATAAATAGAGACCTACCTCAAGCTCTAGGGTGGAACTTTAAGTACTTTATAGATGAAAACAAAAGGAGACCTCAGAAGCATTCCCAATCTCTGTAAGGCTCTCATTCATGAGAAATCCCCAAGCATCTTGAACCATATACTTCAATTCCATCTTTTGTTCTCGGACTGAAGGTTTTGCAACTAGGCACTCCTCTAGCTCAAGAACCCATTCAAGCTTCATTCTAACTCAATCTAGTTGTTGGAAAACCTTTGTCAAGGTCACATCCATGAGAGGTAAGCCTCCCACTCTCTCATCTGCTTAGATTTGAAATCTTTTTTTCAGTTCAGATCTTGCTTGTTTGAAGTTCTGAAACCTTGGAGAACTTGCATTCTCAACTTTTTCTAAACTAAGCGTAGAGGTAGAAAGGCGAGGGTCTTAGGGAAATTAGTACCTAAGGCCTAATAACATCACCTCAAAATCAACCTGAGGAGAAGTTAAGAG
This sequence comes from Nelumbo nucifera, assembly GCF_055504915.1. Classification (NCBI taxonomy): domain Eukaryota; kingdom Viridiplantae; phylum Streptophyta; class Magnoliopsida; order Proteales; family Nelumbonaceae; genus Nelumbo; species Nelumbo nucifera. The sequence continues at coordinate 84,923,098 of NC_142652.1, read as the reverse complement.
CATTTTTCTCTAGTTTTCGGAAATTCTTGGGACAATTTTACTACATTTTCGTTAGAAATTGAGCCTAGACCATTCCTGAATTGGGTTGCTACAACAACTTGGAGAGAGGGATGCCTAACATTTTCCCTCTCCCAATCATTGGGAACCTAAAATCTCGCAGTTAGGTGCCTTTCTAGGTAGAAAAGGGAATCACTATCAAAGGAATAAAAATCGAGTTTTGAACGCTAAAACAATGGCCCATTCTCTGCCAGGCTTTTTGACCCATTTAGAGTACTATCTCGTATTGGACCTATGGCATATAAGCTAGACTTGCTTAAAGGAAGCTGAATTCATCAAATCTTCAATGTGTCGTGGTTAAAGAAGAAGGTGGGGATGCATGCTATTATTAATCCCATTTTTTTCACCTTTATAGTCTAGAGGCACTTTGGATCCAATACCAAAAGCTATCCACGTGGGAACAGTGGAAGGAAATTCAAATAAGGTTTCCAAGAACCAGCCTTGTGGACAAGGCTTTAGCCAAAGGGGAGGGACTATCTTGAAAGAGATCTAAGAGAGAGAGAGAGAAAAAAGAGAAGGGGCAATCAGTCTGGGGAAAAGACAAGACTGCCGATTTTCAAAAAAATAAATAAATTGATAGGCTGAAAGTCTCTCAGACTGCCGAATTCGATTTTCAAAAAAATAAAAGAATATAATATATAATATATAATATTATTTAAATATATATTATTGTATATATATATTGATCAGTTTGGTTAACTACCGGTTTTTTTAAATGGTTAACCGAAACTATCGATTTTTTAAGAAAATCGAACCAAAACCATACCAACCGATTCAGTTAACCAATTTTTCAGTTTGGTTTCGATCGATTCGGTTTTTCGGTTTTTTTTGCTCACCCCTAGGGATTGATACGGGTTCCACCGTTAGTTGATGAACCGAAGGCCCAACCCACTAGCTCTAATGCATAAAGCTTAGGAGAATCACATGGATGTTGCATAAGGATGTCATGTCTAACGTGAAGGATGCTTGTGATGGAGCACATGTGAAGAACCTGGTAAATATTGATGAAAAAGGCAAAAAGACCTTTCTACCCTTCCATTAAGTGAATATGTGAAACCGCTATGAGGGCAAAATGTTTTTCTTGACCACATATATTTAGGCAAAAAGATGCAAGCACATTTCACCCTCTTCGTTATTAACTTTCACCACTAAAAAGTAAAAGACATAGAAGAAAGGGGGCCTTTGCAAATGCAAGATCTCCAATAACCATGATCAAATTGCATGGCATTCATTGAAACAGGTGGGTTAACATACCATCCCAATTGCCAAGAAGGATGGATAACAAGATCAAGAATTTCTGGAACACCCACTTAAAGAAGTGCCTTCTCTCTGTGGGTTTCGATCTATAGGTGCATGTAGAGGTGTAAATCGGGTCGTGCCGCTCATGGCCCGACAAGGCCCGGCCCGACTTTGGATTGGCCTGGCATGGCACGATCGAGCGGGTCGTGCCGCTTGTAGCCCGTGTGTCGGCATGGCCCATATATATTATTTATAATATATAATATATATTATAATTATATAATTATATATAGTATATAATATATTAATAAAATAAACAATTGTTTTCAATTTTATTATATCAATTGATTCAATTATTGTATATATAAATAATTGTATACATCAAAATTCATATAAAATTAAAATTTTAAATTTTTTTCAATCTTTTTAAATAAATAGTTTTGGCCCAATCCACAGCCCAATTTGGCCCAAGGCTTGGCCCGCGAACCAACACGGCATGGGCCCGCACGGGCTTGGGCCATGGGCCGTGCTGGGCCGACCTCCCACGTTATCCCAAGGAGGGTGGCATGGCCTGAAATGGCCCACGGGCTGGCACGACACAGACCCGCACTTTACACGGTCCCCTCACGGGCCGTGCCATGCCGGCCCGATTTACACCTCGAGACGTACTCTCCTCCCGCCCTTTCCCCAGGGCTTATAGTCACTCCACCAGCATCTCCTTGGACGCGCTATATGGGTCAATGGGAGAGCAGGGAGAGCACTAGCTGTCAAGGGAATCGTTACTTTGAAATCATTCATTCACCATCGTCTAAGAAACCTGATATATGATTACTTTCTCTGCATTTGGAATTTTGAAATTGAGGAATCGTTTTGGAGGGTAAACGGGCATGAATCATTGGCATATCAAAGCCCCTTATCCCAGGCATCGTCATAACGAAATAGGGATCAGGGATGAGAATAGAGGTCATGCCTGTAGCTATGGCGGTTGCACTTACTATAAATCAATCCAAAGGGCTGCGGTGTGAAAACAGCAAATCGGATGTGGAAGAGGTTGCAATTAGGTCAGATTACTCGAACTGGATGAGTCATCAAAAGCGTCATTGCAGTTGTTGTTGGATTTCCCGACTAGTGAATATATGAGCTTCTTTCAAAGACGTCATTGCAATTTCTCGTTGCCTAACATGCTAAGCGAAAGCTCGTTGAATTCTTCCCCTTGAATATTATTTGGAAATTGGAGAAGCAAAGGAAATTACCATATTTCGGACTGGATGGACGGGGGTTTGTGTCGCGCGCACGCTGGGCATGCACATGGCTATCTTGCCAAACGTTTCGTTGAACAGTTGCAGGGCAAATGCCTTGATGCATTATTGCACAGTAGGACGGTCACCAACCTAGGTCAAACCCACTATGAGTTTCGTCGTTGCAGTGTCGATCACCAGCTTTCTCACTGCAACTCCTCGGTTTGTCGTGGTTGTAGACATAACAGGAGGGGAAAAGGGTGGGTGAGTAAGGGGTGCCTTTGTCCAAATAGTTTAAAGGGAATCTGCAACCAAAGGCCTAAGGGTATTTTCGACAACAAAAGGGCAGTTTTGGATTTTTAAAGAATTAATAGTGTCAAACGATGGCACATGCTAGCAGATATTAATAGGGAGTTAAGAAGCACAGCAACTACAAAAATGCCCAAAGAGTATGATTGAAAATCTGATTCTGTTCATTTACTTGTATAATGGGGAGGTGTTCACAGGGAGTTCATTGTTTGCTTTTAATTGATATACTAAGATGGTGTTCTGCTTTCAAAAAGGATCAACAGTGCCGATTGGTATACTTAAGTGGTTTCACTTTCAAAGTGGGTTCTTTATGGCAAGGTTTTTAAAACTGACGCATAAATAGAACTGATTTGGCCACCGGTTTCCAGGTCAATGGTTCACCCGTCTGGGTCAAACGGGTTAAAACGGTTAAAGCTAATGTAATTTATTTATTGTATCCTGCCTGTTGGATTAGCAATATTACGTCAGGTTAGAACAAGGTTCATATAAATACTTTCTGTTAGAGAGACAATGAGAAAGAGGGTTGAGAAACGAATGTGAGGAGATTGCAGCTATGTCTAGTTGTCCATATTGTTGCAATAAAGAGAAGAATGACTGAGAAAGGAACTGTTGTTCTCATTTCATTGTAAATGGTATTTTGATACACAATACCATGTTCAAAAAATACATTTGTGTCACTAAAAAAGATGTCATTTCTAGTAACACAGAAATACAAGAGGGAGAGAGAAGAGAAGAAAAAGAAAGAATAGTAAAAATTGAGGGAAATGTTTTTGTCTAGGAAGTGAGAATGAAAGAGGGAAAAGTTTTTAAAAAAATACACTATACCACACTGCAGAATTCTGAATTCCACTACAATCCTACATAATTCAAAATGACAAATAGCCCCCACCCTAAAACACCAATGCCCACCCATGTATTGGTATCAATTCCAAACGACACCTACCCCAACTGTACTATGGGGCTAAGAATTCTTAGGGTGTGCGGAACACTCATTCTCTCAAAAGTTTGAATGAGAAGTTAGAACGAAAGAGGGTAGAGCTTGTCTTTTCTCCCTCGTTCATTAGATTCTAAAATCCTAACCATATGCCCAAATTTGATTTGGGACTCAAATGTTATTTTTTATTTTTGTTTAATTATAAAAAATTAAAAAAAAAGACCCACAAACCATTGGCCAAGTCGAATGGTTTAACGGTTCAACCACCTCAACAGTTCTTTAACAATTTAAATGTTTTTTTTTTTAAATAACAATCCAATACAAAGCTAAACCCAAACCGATGAATGGTTCCTAGGTTGAATGGTCTGCCCAACTTGCAAGTGGGTGCATTTGAAAGTCTTGAATTATTACTTTGTTACTATGACTCGATTTGGAAGTACAAATACAAATATGTACAATACAAATACATACAAAATAATATAAAATACAAAGGTTTACACTCTCCATATTTATATTTGTACTCTTTCCAATTGTAGCCTATAGAAAAAGAAATGTATTATACTTATTTGCATATTTGGTAAGTATTGGATTTTATATTCGGAAAATTACATGACAAGAATAAATGTCACAAAAAACCTCTCTAAAGTTTTTTTATATCTACCCACAAAATGGAAATGCATGAATAAAGTCCATTTTAATATTTTGTGTAGATAAACGTATAAGTGGAACTCACAAGTACTGTAAGCATATTTGAATGTGTTACCAGATCACATGTAAGAGAAACCCACAAGTATGCTTGTCAAATGGTCTTTTGATCTTTCTAGCTTTTGAAAAGATCTTTAAAAAAAAGTTGGTACCAAACAATCTTTGGTTTTTGAAGATCTACCTGTGAAAGCTCATCGGTATTTAGATTCTAAAATATCTTCCTAAAAAGACTTGCCAAACAGTTCCTTAATTTTACACACCACAATATCACACCATATTGGCAAACTTGGGTGGAATGGAACGGAACATAGTTTCAGCCATTTGGCCAATTTCAGAACTAAAAACCTCAGAGCTCCATTGGCTTTCTAGTGAACCATCGCTCAATTTCAATACTTCAAACCTTAGCTCCATTGGCTTTCTAGTGAACCATATGATCAGATAACAAAGCAATCAAACCTGCACCCCCATATCAGGGAGATGCCGGGTGCAAGTGCAACAACTGCAGACGCCAATGATCTTTCTTTGTGAAAATATATATATGTACAATATTACCTTCAAATGCTGAATGGACAACGGACTTCAGCTTAAATAACTTAAATGTGCCTCAATAGGAAACCTATCTCTCCTACAAAAATTTGAGCCACTGGGCATTAACCATTTTACTCAGCTAGATGCTCCAGCAGCAGTAGCAGCACCTTTATCATATTCTCGCTGTTCCTCCTTGGCAAACTCTTCAATCAACATACGTTGTCTCTGAGTCAAATTCCTGTAAAAGATACAAAATCCATTGCTCAAAAATCATACTCAAACTTGTGAAAAAAAACATCCAATGCTGTCTGGCTCAAATTTGCCAAGAAAATATAAGATCAATGAGACTGAGAACTTACGAGGGAATGCTGACATTAAAATGCACATATTGATCCCCATATGAAGCAGAGCTCCTTGTTCTAATCCCTGCAAGAGAATACAAGTCAGAATTTTAGTATATGAGCATCAAGTTTTGTGTAAAAAGAAATGCATTGCTTCATCCACCAGTAGATTAAAAATCTATTAGCCTCATCTACTAAAATTTCTCACAGCCTCAACCTCGCAGATTAAAAATTTATCAGCACCAGTGATGAACAGACACGTAAGATTTTGTGCATCACAAGAAGAAATTTGTGATTTCTCTGAAAATAAGTCCAAAGAATGGAAATTGCAATTTTTCTTTTCTTTTCTTTCAATTCATATGGAAAATAGAGAAGAAAACCAAAAGACATTGCAGACACAAGCACAACTTTGCAGTTCTCACCTTTTTTCTTCAGCACGACCTTCTGACCATGTTGGGTGCCTGGGCGGATCTGCAAAGCAAAGACAAGTTAATCATGCCACCCAAGTTTTTGGACTATGAAAAAACAGTTTCTCAAGGAAACCCAACAGTCATTCTTTGTGCCAAAGTATATCTAAGAATACAAAGAGGATATTTGAGAGAAGCAACACAGATCCTACTCCACTTAGTAGAGATGTTTAATAATGGGATATTTTGTGTAATCTTCATGCAAGAATTTGTTTTACTTTGGGGTAAATCAGATTAGCTGAACAAGATAGCTGTGCAGTGGGCTGTGGAACCAATGATAATGCCCCATGCCAATCATAAAATGCATGGGGCCCACAGTGAGAGATTGAATGGTTGTGGGCCCCATGTATCTTATGACTGGTGTGGGGCATTATCATTGGTTCCACAGCCCACTAAACAACTATTGCATTCAGCTAATCCTACTTCATTTTGGCCTTTGGAAGTAGGTTATGTCTATAGGTTTTTTGGAGGTTTGGATTCTGTGGATTGGTTGGGTTGTCAGTCTTGGGAGTTTGGGGGTTTGAAGATGTTCTGTTTGTAATCTTGGGTGTGGGTATGGTCAGCGATGGGAATCTTCTATGTTTATTTATGGTTTGTGTAGGGCTGAGAAAGAAGTTGGATATTTGGGTCTGTTTTTTACTTCTTTTTATTTTATGGTTCATTCCTTATTGTCTCTGTTGTAATTAAACTTGTTCACAGGCCAGGCTTTACCACTTATTAAGTGTAGAGAACACTGATGTGGTCCCCACAGTATTCGTATGGCAGCAATATTTCTGTTAGATATGACAGTGTTAGTTGGTAGTTATTTCAGCTTTATTTTTAGTTATTTCTTGTTCTATTTGCCATGTAAGCAATAAGGGCAATTCAGCCCTTTTACAGTTAGCCAATAGTTATATAAATACTAATAGAGGGTCAGCAGAAATTATGACCTTCTCTCTCTCTTTTCTGAAACTCTCTTCGTGTACTTCTTCTCTTCCTCTCTTCTCTTCTTCTTCTCTTCAATGTTTTATCCTTTTTTTCTTTTTAATTCAAGACTGATTGTAGTCTAGATTGACTACTTGGTATCAGAGCCGACCTAGGAGCTCTTATGCTAGTTTGATTAGGCCGACTGCTTGAGAACCTCCTAGGTTTGGAAGTTTTTCAACAAGGAAGGAGGATCGGCTGATTCTTGGAGGTTACTGGTAGTGTGTGGCTGCTACTAAAGAGATTGTAGAAGTCTGGGAGAGTTCCGGTAGTCGGGAAGAATCAGAAGAAGCTTCAGATTCTCAAGATTAGGATTTTGCATCAACCAGAAGGTGGTGGCCAGAGATTTTTTCATAAAGTAAGTTTTTTTCTTGTGATTCCTTTTAGAAAATATCATCTTGGTTTAGTCTGAGAGGTGCGGCTGGAGAATTTTTGTGTTTTCTTTAGGGTTTTGAGAGAAAACCCTAAAATTCAGAACTGTTATTTGTTTCAGATCAGAATTTGAACTGGTTTCATTCAGAACTCTGTTTTCTGTGTTCTTTGGAAGACCTAGGCCGGCTGTTATTAGTTGTTTGGGTGTTGTTTCTCCTATTACAGTAATTAAAAAAATGGTTTTTTTATTAATTCTTGGTCAAGAATGGAGTTCAAGAGTCAAGGGAAAGGTGTTTCTGAGACTAACAATTCTGGTAACATGTCTGAGAATAACTTTCAGATTACAGCAGTTAAGTTTGATGGATCAAACAAACTAGAATGGGCATCAATCGACCATGATGGCCATTGGGGGTAGGGGAAAACTGAGCTACTTGTTGGGAGATGTGAAAGAACCAACTAAGGAGGACCAAACCTATACCAAATGGGTTTAGGAGAACTATTTGTGGACGAAAACAGCTAAGGAAATCTGGGATGTCATGAAAGAGACCTACTCCCAACCCCTTAATGTTGTTAGGGCTTATGAACTGAAATGTGAGGTTAACAACCTTAAGCAAAGAGAGAAACCAGTCTCGGTTAATTTCTCTACACTAAAATCTTTGTGGCATGAAATTGACCACCTAGAAACACTTGAGTGGGAAAGCCAGAAGGATGCACAGACTCATAGAAAGCAGGTTGAGACTAATAGGGTGTTTGAGTTCCTAGCTGGTCTGAATCCTGAGTATGATATTATGAGATAGCAACTACTGACAAGAGACAATGTGACCCTATCACAAGCCTACTCCTTAGTGCATAGTGAAGAGACTAGGAGAAAGGTTATGATGCAGCATCAGCCCTTCCCACCATCCTTGGCAACAGTCAAACCTAAGTCTGGGGGTGATACGGAGAGGGATATAAAGAAGGAAGACAAGCGGGATCTAGTATGTGACATTGCAAGAAACACAAGCATACTAAAGACACCTGTTGAAAGCTGCACCCTCATTTAGTCCCAACAAAACTCAGGAACAAAAGGGGTAATGCTAATATGGCTGTTAATACTGATTGTGCCTCCTCATTAGGCACAAAAGGCACACCCCTAGACATCCTAGCTGCTGTCTGGGCTGCCCTGACTCAATCATCTCAGTCGCCACCAGCTCCCACATCAGCTTTTGCTCATTCAGATACTCGGGCCTCAACTTATCATGCTTCAACTCCAAGTAACACTGAACATTGTTGGGTAATAGACTCAAGTGCATCTGACCATATGACTGGCTTGCCATCACTATTCACTATCTATCACTTATCTTCTGGCAGAAATAAAGTGTCCATTGTTGATGGTTCCCTTGTTCCCATTTCTGGCAAGGGAGACATCAAGTTGTCTAATGCCATCTCCTTATCTTCAGTTCTACATGTTCCTAAGCTTAATACTAACTTGTTTTCAGTCAGTAGCATTACAAAACATCAGAATTGTTTAGTAACCTTTTTCCCTGACCGATTTGTTTTTCAGGACTTGGAGACAAGGAAGGTGATCGGGATTGGCCGTGAGACGAATGGGATTTATCTGCTTGGAGAGAGTTCACATTGGGAAGATAGTGAAGATAGGAAGTCTTTTGTTTCTCAGTCTATTAGTCAGGTTATGCTTTGGCATAACCGATTGAGTCATTTATCTTTTCGGTCTTTGAAGATTTTGTTTCCTGATTTATTTGAGTCTGTTCAAATGTCCAGTTTGAGATGTGAGAGTTGTGAGCTTGCAAAGCATTGTAGAACATCTTATTCATTGTGTAATAAAAGAAGTAATAGTCATTTTGATATTGTGCATACTGATGTTTGGGGTCCGTATCACATCACTGCTATGGGGGGGTACAGATATTTCTTGTTGTTTGTTGATGACTATACCCGTTTTTCTTGGGTTTACCTTATGCGTTCTCGAGATGAGGTTCCTACTTTGACCCGGATCTTTCATCAGATGATTTTAACCCAATTTGGGGTCAAAATCAAAATCTTCATATCTGAGCGAAAGAATACTTTGCCAACCAATTAGCCTCTTATTTGCTTGACCATGGGATTATCCACCAAAGTACTTATCCTCATACACCACAGCAGAATAGGGTTGCTGAGAGGAAGAATAGGCACATATTGGAGGTGGCCAGAAGCATCATGTTTAACTCTAATGTGCCTATTCATTTATGGGGAGATGCTATTCTTACAGCAGTGTATCTCATTAACCGAGTTCCTTCACGGGTTCTTGTCATGAAGCCTCCATTTACCCTCCTATACCCTGATAAAGACCTGTTTATTGTTCCCCTTAAAACCTTTGGTTGTACTTGCTTTGTTCAAATTCTTGGGCCTCATCGTTCCAAATTTGATCCTAAGGCCTCCAAATGTATTTTTCTCGGTTATGCACAAATTCAAAAGGGATATTGCTACTATGAACCCACTTTTGGGAAAAGATTTGTCTTTATGGATGTTACTTTCTTCGAGGATGTACCCTATTATCCTAAGGTTTCTCCTCAGGGGGAGAGTAGTGAGTGTGGGGTTAACTCATCAGAAGTTCCTTTACCTGTTCCATTAAATGATGAGGGATGTAATGGGGAGGGGTGTCAAAGGTGCCGGGATTTGAGAGTCTATCACAGGCAGTGGAGGCAGGTTGATTTCGGTCATCAGCAGTCCAAGCCAGCCCCAGTTCCTTCTACAGATCCAGATCCAGGTACTACAGTTCCTTTATCAGATCCAGGTTCCACTGAGATACCTTCCACTGTTGAGCCCTTACCTCCTTTGGATGACCTTGACCTCCCCATTGCAGTCCGTAAAGGCAAACAGTGTTGCACCACATCCACAGTCCACTGCATTTCCCAATTCTTGTCCTATGATCACTTGTCCCCCTCTTACATGTCCTTCCTCACATCTATTGCTGATATTCCTATCCCCAGAACAGTGCAAGAGGCCTTGTCAGTTCCTGAGTGGAAAGATGCAATGAAGGTTGAAATGGATGCTCTTCTAAAGAATAATACTTGGGAGCTAGTTGATCAGCCTAAAAGGAAGAAACTAGTTGGATGTAGATGGGTATTTACTGTGAAACATAATGTTGATGGTTTCATTGAAAGGTATAAGGCCCGGTTAGTTGCAAAGGGATTTACTCAGACTTATGGTATAGACTACTTGGAGACTTTTGCTCTAGTAGCAAAGATGACCATTATTAGAGTTTTATCATCCCTTGCAGCCAGTTACTCTTGGCCCTTGTTCCAGATGGATGTTAAAAATGAGTTCCTTAATGGAGACTTGCAGGAAGAAGTCTACATGCAGTTGCCTCCTGGATTTTATGATGCAGACACATGAAAGAAGGTTTGCCGGTTGAATAAAGCCTTGTATGGACTCAAACAATCCCCTAGAGCTTGGTTTGATAGATTCAAACAAGTCCTTGAAAGGTTCGGCTATGTACAGGCCCAGTTAGACCATACATTGTTCATTAAGAGTGGATCTTCCTTGACCTTGCTTGCTATATATGTGGATGATATTGTAGTGACAGGGAATGATAATGGTGAGATTGAATCTCTCAAACAACTTCTTCATCAAGAATTTGAGGTGAAGGATCTGGGAGAGCTACGATACTTCTTAGGTATTGAGGTAGCTAAGTCTAAACATGGGATTTTTGTTTCCCAAAGAAAGTATGTTCTAGATTTGTTGGAACTGGAAAGTGAGATGTTAAGCCTACAGATACACCTATTGAACAAAATCACAAGATCAGTGCAGAGGGTGGAGAGCCACTTGAAGATAAAGCTATGTTACAACGGTTAGTTGGAAAACTCCTTTGTCTTTGTCTCACACAACCGGACATCAGTTATGCGGTCAGCGTTGTTAGTATATGCACTCTCCTAGGACTACTCACTTGTAGTTGAGAGGATATTAGCATATTTGAAGAGGTGCCCAGGTAGAGGTATACTATTCAAGAATAATAATCACATGAAGACAGAGGTTTATACAGATGCTGATTGGGCTGGGAGTATTGATGATAGAAGGTCTACCTTTGGATATTCCGCTTTTGTAGGAGGTAACCTGGTCTCCTGGAGGAGTAAGAAGCAAAGTGTTGTTTCTCGTTCTAATGCAGAAGCTGAATACAGGTCCATGGCTAATGGTGTGGCTGAAATCACTATTTGAGTTGGGTATTGCTTATGAGAAGCCCTTAATGTTGTATTGTGATAATCAGGCTGCTATTAATATAGCTCATAATCCGGTACAGCATGACAGAACTAAGCATATTGAAGTAGACCGACATTTTGTCAGAGAAAAGGTTTTCATCTCAAGAAGTGTGTCTTCCGTATATTACCTCCAACATGCAGCTTGCAGATCTTCTCACCAAGGTTGTTCCAAGGAAGAAGTTAGAGGCAGATCTATGCAAGTTGAGAATGACAAAAATCTATTCCCAACTTGAGGGGGAGTGTAGAGAACACTGATGTGGACCCCACTGATGCAGCTTGCAGATCTTCTCACCAAGGTTGTTCCAAGGAAGAAGTTAGAGGCAGATCTATGCAAGTTGGGAATGACAAATATCTATTCCCAACTTGAGGGGGAGTGTAGAGAACACTGATGTGGACCCCACTGATGTGGTCCCCATAGTGTTCGTATGGCAACAATATTTCCATTAGATATGACAGTGTTAGTTGGTAGTTATTTCAGCTTTATTATTAGTTATTTCTTGTTCTATTTGCCATGTAAGCAATAAGGGCAATTCAGCCCTTTTACAATTAGCCAAAAGTTATATATATACTAAGAGAGGGTAGGCAGAAATTATGACCTTCTCTCTCTCTTTTCTGAAACTCTCTTCGTGTACTTCTCTTCCTCTCTTCTCTTCTTCTTCTCTTCAATGTTTCATCCTTTTTTTCTTTTTAATTCAACACTGATTGTAGTCTAGATTGACTACTTTAAATATTAACAAAATATCCAGGCTCGAGGCCGAGCCCAAGTCTATAAAGCCCAAAGCCCAGTGTAGTAGTGCACATTATGCAATATCTTAGTTCTATCTTCTAATTTCATATTTTTGAGTTGTTCATATCCAATCACACATTTTGCACATCAAAAATATTGCTGCCCAAAATACAATTATACACCTTGGTTGAAAAAAAATCACACAAAATACAAAAAGGCAAAATAGTATTACAAGTTATTACCTAATACCTATTACTAATATATATATTTTTTATTATTTATAATATTATCAATCTGGGTCTAAAATGGGCTGGGCTAGGCAAACTTGCTAGGCTACCCAGCCCATGGACAGGTCTAATTGTAATAATGTAATCTTATTCTCTTCTTTCTTAAGCTATGTTTGGTCTGAAGGAAAACGTAGGGAAAGGAAGGGAAAAGCAGGGAAACCTAATACAAGGTTTAAAAAGGTTTTCCTACCTTTCTCTTCTTTTCCCTACTTTTCCTTCAAAACAAGCACAACCTAACAAATTTTCTTTTTTATTCACTACACAAAAAAAAAGAAAAATTCCTTGAGTCAAGTAAAATGTGTCTCATTCAATTGCACTAGCATGTGACACATGCATATACATTGCATGTACAACTTTAAGAAATCCCATGTATCATATAGGACCAAGGTGGAGGTGAAGAAATGATGAAAGGACAAGAAATGAAAATAAAAGTGAAAAAGAAGTGCAAAATCCAAAAGTAAATAGAGGTGGACAATTGCATTAATGGTAAAAGGATAGTCTCACTGCTCAATGTGATAAACATGCATTAGATTTCAATCCAACCTTGAGAACAACATCGCCTGTTAGAGTAGGGACCTGGATAGTTCCTCCTAGAATTGCCTGCACAAGAGCAAACAGATCACTTATAAACCCCTTGAACAAGGTTAAAGATCCTGAATGTGAAACTAGAGGGGAGTATTGGACTGGGCTGGCAAGAGGCCCAGCTTTACATATAGGCAAAAAGTTGGGACCAGGCTGGCTCAAGTCAGCCTGGGCCTGGCCCGGCCTAAAAATACATTTATGTACGTATTATACCATGTACTAAATACACATGTACTAAATAATATATAGAAGAATTAAGAATCAAATCATTTTAGTTGTTTGGTTCATTACCTAATCAAGTGGCTCCAAACCATAACCCCGAAACTAAAATTTCATTCACTAGAAACCCAACCCAGTATGCATTATTAGTTCAGGCTAACACAATTCTAATACACCAAATTGGGATTGGTTTGAGCTTAGCATCTTGGACCAACTTCGGACCTCATCATCCCAGCCCAAAGCCAGAGTCTTCATGTTTGGGCTAGGTCTGGTCTAACTTAGCCCAGCCAGGCAATAGTGTTCATCCCCAAGGTTCAAAGTATCAATACACCTTTGTGTATAAGCATAGGAGCTTCAGTGCTTTGAACCATACTCCTTTTATTTTTTTTAGTGTTTTTCAAGTTTCAGTTTTAAACATATCTTTATATATTATTTAAAAAATGGGTTCCAGAAAACACCTGTAAACAGGTGTACGGGGACCAAATGATGCAATACGACACGCCCGATACGGGGCATATCGTATTGATACTTTGTTGCTCATCCCTATGTGGAACTGACTCAGGCTCCCCCTAAAAAATGGCACATTCGAGTCAAAGATCATCCAATATTTCGACTTTAACTGTTTAATAAATAATTTGCAAATGCAATGACTTTGTGGTTCTCCATAGAGAAGCATGAATACCACCCACAGAAAATATATTTCTATCAATAATAGAACATCTAAAGGAAATATCTCATATTAGACTTATTAAAACTTTTTGCCTTCCATTGTATAGAACATATTAATTTTTCCTGGAACATACAGGAAAGGTTCAGTTTGAAGTACCTGAGTGAAACTAATAACAGTGTCAACATGGATGTCAGGACCTTCTCTTCGGAAAACAGGATCTTCCCGGACCTAGAAAAGAAAAATGACATTAAATTTTGGGCAACAAAGAAGGTATGGCAACTTTCATCACAAACATAAAACATCGAAGATAATAGAAATTAGAGAAGTCACCTTTATTGTAACATAGAGATCACCGGGTTGATTGCCATCAGGATCTGCTCCACCACTTCTAAACACCTTCATGGTTTCATTATCATCCACTCCTATATGCACCAAAGAAACCAAAGAAATTAAACATTCTTGTTAACTGCAAGAAGCACACAATAGAAGACAGAACTGTTTTCCCCCTTGGGACCCTTATGGTTCCATGTGTAAGTACATGGTAACTGCTTCCTGTTGGAAAGCACAGAAATAGGGATATGTCAAGAACTTGATGATGAGAATGAGACAACCAATCATATCAATGCTATTACATTGTTTATATGGGAACATACCCATCCAAAAATGGCATAGATTCTAAGATAAATGAAGATGATTAAAAAACCATGCCTTCAACAAACTTCTTTTATAGGTAACAATTAATTTATTAAAGATAAACAATAAAGATGTACAAAGCTTGCATAGTTGCTTAAGTTTATATTACAATTGAGCCAAAAAAAAAACAAAATTGATTTCTAATTTGGCCCTTGTTTGACTCAAGTATCAGCCAAACTATTTGCTGAAGCGTACACACATTGAATCCTTAGGCTCAGTTTGAAAGGAGTGCAAATACAAATATGTACAGTGCAAAGCCTTGTATTGCATATTTCTAAACCTGTATTTGCACCATACATATTTGTATTTGTATTCTTCCCAAGCTGAGCCTTAGAAACCAACTATTGAGTATTGACCAGAAAGACAAAAAAGATAATGTTCATTTTAGCCTATCAAAAGGAAAGAAGGTAAGAATATTCATTCATTCTATTAAAAATTTCCAATGGAATGAGTAGAGCTTAAAATGGAAAGTTCAGTTACACGAGTATAACATATTCTCAACTATAGAAAGTCAGAAACATATTACCCCATCTTTCCCAAAGAAGACGTTTTCCCTCTTTGAAAAAAAACCCATATTTTAAGAACTATTTTGGTGCACTGTGTCTATTTATCCAAATTTCTTGTCTAACAATATTCTCTAATCACCTGGTTTTACAACATAAATAAAACACAAAAAGGGAAAAAAAACTATTTAAAAATTTGGCAAGGGGCAATATGAAATAATGAGAAATCCTGATGCATTACTTCTCAATGAACAAATGCCAAAGGATAAAGAAGAACCACAAAGTGGGCATCCTGGTGGAATGAATGGAATACATTTAAGCAGAAACAAAAAGAGAAACAAAATAGACTGCTTAAATGGATATATTAGCTTCTCATTTCAAACCACAAGGAAATGTTCTAAGACATGTACTTGGATGGAACAGGAAAAACAACTACATTTAACTCTACTAAAGCAGGAATTGTTGCCAAACTTACCAAACAGATTTCCTAGTAACTATGCTTGTGATTATCATGTGAGTTGCTTGGCCAACTACATAATTTAGGTCAATATTTTTTGTCATTAAACTCATTAGGGGTGGGCCTGTGGTTTAAGTCCCACCCCTAAATAGGGCAGAAGACCTACAGGGTCTCAGAGTTAGTTTATAGCTTATGCTGCTCAAAAAGCATCTGACGGTTACAGTAAGGGAATCTAATACTTACAACGAGATGGTAGAAGAGTCAATTTATCATGTTATTAAGGAACAGAGGACATTAGACAAAGCCAATTAAAAGTGTTCATTCAAATGTTTTGCCATTAATCACTTACGAAAAATGACCAAAAAAGCATGAAAAGGTAGTTGAGAACATTGTAAGTTTGGTTTCAATTTTCTTCTTCTGGTTTATCAAATTAATACTAAATCTTCATTCTACCTGCTATCTTTAAGCAATATGGACATTATTGGGTTGATCTTCCATAGTCTAGTAACTGCAACAAAGCCAGACCAATCTACCTCTATTGATCAGTCAATCTCTCATCCAGGCTTTGAAACATTATTCTAAAACAGTACTAAAAATAAGTGAAAATCAGAGGAAAATACATTTTAACCTCTCAAAAAGAAGACCATGTGTAAAACAATAAAATATAAGATAATGGAAAAAATGCCACCTTAATGGCTTTTTCTATCAAATATAAGCTCATTACCCAACAAAGGAACAAGAATAAGAGAATAAGAAAAGAAAAAAAACAAAAAAACAAGTAATCAGAATAACCACATGCAACCAGAAGTGAAAGAGACAATTCAAACTCACCTGGTGCAATATCCAACTTGACAGACTTCTGTCCCCTCATAACGCGTTCACCCTTGCATGACTTGCAGAAGCTCTGTAGACAAAATATACAGAACACAATTATATGTAATAGTTCAATAATAGAAGCCATGAAAGTTTTTAAGAAAAAATAAAAATAAGAAAAATGAAATGAAAGATGACAGATACCAAATAAGCACTACTGGTGTGATTTAATAAATTTCTTCATTCATCAAAAAAAAAAAAAAAACACTACTGGTGGCACCTGAATAACTACAAGCAAGGTCCAAAGTATCACAATTGTATTGGTTTTTGAACCCACCAAAACACTGTTTACAGCGTTTAGAGTGTCTTTATGTTTAAACATAAGAATCCCTCCTAACATGTTTATGGTTGAACCTCAGTTTAAAAAGTTAAAAAAAAAAAGAAAAAATAAAAGATTTTCATTTTTTTGAATCACACAACATGCGGTTTTTGCATATTGCACATATTGATACTTTGAACCATGACTACAGCTGATGGCTAAAAAACATAGAACTTAGACCTTTAGTTTCCATGTAAAAGTCCATATTACATTTGGAGCATAAGCATGCATCAGATCAAAAAGCACGTCTGATGATTTAAAACTCTCCTTAATAGGCTATTTTCTCCATTTTGGAGGTCAACTTTCCTGACTGCAAATAAATTTATCTTGGTAGAGTATATCCTAAAATAATGGAGTTAGGTCTTCAAACCAGCAAGAATAACACATCATTTTCTTATGAATTACTCTTAGAATCAACTATCCAAAACAGAATTCACCATTCCACCATTGTGAGAAAGCAACATAACAGAATTCTTCATCTGTGAGACAAATCCAGGGCCTGGCTCTCTTCTGAGAAGGACATTGAAGGTGAAGTTATCCCCCACTTTAATTCTATCTTCACCTCCTCTTATCCAAACAGTGATATTGGTTTTCTCCAAAACCTCCAGGCCCACCTCTTTGACGAGACAATCCACAATCTTACCAGCCCTTGACTGATGAAGAAATCAATCAAGCCACCTTCTCTATGGGACCCCATAAATCTCCTGGTCCAGATGGCTTCCCCAGTGTGTTTTTTCAACATTATTGGAACATCATCAGCTTGGATGTTACTACAGTAATCAAGGAATGCTTTCAAAATGCTTCAGCCCCCTCCCTCATTTCTGTTGTATTTTCTGCTATTTACTTTTAATAAAAGCTCTGTTAATTATCCAAAAAAATGCTTCAGTCCCAGCTTACCTCAACTGGACCCATATTGCTCTGGTCCTGAAGTTGAAGAATCCTGTCAACATGCATGGCTATCGGCTTATCAGCCTCTCAAACACTCTTATCAAATCCTCTCTAAGTGCATGGTGAATAGATTGAAACCCTCCCTCAACATATTGATTGATTCCGCACAAACAGTCCTCATCCAGATCTAGAACAGAGCCACCTCTGAGAATACTTTCATTGCTCATGCTACTTAAAGCACCTCAAGAGAGGCAACAATTTCCATATGAAACTAGATATGAACAAAGCTTCTGATTGATTGACTTGAATGGCCTTCTTTTTTAGTCATCCTTCAGCCATTGGGGTTTCCTGCCCCATGGATCAATTTCAATCAATTTTGTTTCCACAATGAGTTACTCAATCCTCATTAACGGCTGCAGCAAATGCAATATAATTCCCCAAAGAGGTACCAGACAGTTCTTCAAGGCCTTAAAATCGGCAGATCAGCTTCAGTTCCACCTTTTCTTTGAAGATAACACTATCCTCTTCTTGAAAACTATCATCATCAATGCCAACTTTCTTAAGCAGATCTTAGACACTTAGGGATCACCTTCAGCTCCAACACAGCTCAAGAATTCTGCAAAATTATCTCCAAAATCCTCCACATTCCTGAGGCTAAAGGCCAAAGCAAATATCTAGGAGTCCCCACGGCAATTGACAGGAGAAAAGTCAAACCCTTTTCATTTATTCATGATCAAGTTATAACCAAGCTCAATAGTTAGAAGAGTTTTAACCATACATAAGCTAAAAATGACGCCCTCCTTAAAGTCATCATCTCCTTCTTCCTAGCTTACACTCTATGCAACACTTTAGACTCCCTAAAAGCCTTGTTTGAAGATACAAAACAAGTGTGCTTCCTTCTTTTGGGGCCAAAAGGCCGGTGAGAAGAAGATTACTTGGATCAGTTGTAAGAGATCTTTCGGGTGGTCTTGGCTTCCAGGATTTATGGCTCTTCAATTCTGCCCTGCTTGCCAAAACAGCATGGCATCTCCTCCATGATGATCACTGCCTTTGGGCAAATCTAATGAAGCCCATCTATTCTACCTACAGCTCCCATCTCAAGGCTACTACCAGGGCAATGCCTCCTAGGGCAGGTGAATCCTTCAATCTAGGCTCGATTTTATTGAAACAAGGCATAATTTGGAAGGTGGGTGATGGATAAAAAATCCAAATATGGAGTGACCCCTGGATCACCTCATTCCTTGGGCAAAGAATCATTACCCCCAAGCCTCCTAACTATACCCTCTCTACGGTGTCTGACCTCATCCTTCCTAGAGCCTGCAAATGGAATGAGCCGCTTTTTTTTTTGATAAATCAAATGGAATGAGCCATTAATCAGAGGTCTTTTATCCAATGCTAAAGTTGTAGCCATTCTCTTTCCCTCTCAGTTGGTAAGACCCCCAGGACACTGTTACTTTGTCTCTTCACAGAAGGGGCAATTATACTATTAAGTCTGGTTACCACCTAGCCTGGCAACTAGACAGTCAAAACCTCAAGCAGCCCCAACCCTGTGGAAAGTCATTTGGAAACTCAAAGACACCCACCCCCAAGTGGCAAATTTTATTTAGAGAAGCTGCTCCAATGTCATTGCCTCTTGCCATGGAGTGAACATCCCTCTGTTGTCATTGTAATGATGCCCTTGAGGACACTATCCACATATTTCTCCGTTGCCCCTTCTCCCAGGCTATCTGGTTCGCATGCCCCCTGCATATCCAAACTGATAGCATTCATGTTTCTCACTTTGCAGATTGGGTTGAGACCGGATTCCTCTATAATGACCAAAAGCTTTCGGCTCACCTAATTTCAAATGGTCACTCCCCTAACCCTCTTATAGTCATGAATCATAGTGCTTCTCTTCTCATGGAGCTATTCCTAGTCCTTCCAGAGCCCTCCTTGCTCAATTAGCCTCTGCCCCAGCCGGCCCTCTAGTCCCCTCCTGATTGAAAGTGGCTCAAGGTCAGATGTGACGCTAGCTCCTCCCCTTCCTCTTAGGTAGTTGGCCTTGCTTGCATCATCCAAGACCAGCAGGGTCCCCTTATCGTGATGAGAGGCTTTCCCAACTGCAGCTTATCGATGGACAACACTAAGAGTAGAGCTATCAAATTGGTTTGCCTAGAAGCTTCCCGCCTTGGCCATTGCAACTTCATAGTAGAATCAAATGCTCGTGGAGTCCTTGATGCTCTGGTTGCAAAAGACTGGCAATTAGGGTGGCTCATATTCTAGCCCAGCAAGCCCATCACCAACAGTTTTTCTTCTATGATAGCTCTCTTATCCCTAAATGGCCTGCTCAGACTTTGGTTCATGAATACTATGTATTTCAGCCACCTTCATTGAACAAAATCCCTCATTTTCTACCAAAAAAAAAAACTATCAAGAGCATAGTGTATATGTATAATAATATGATCTAATACAAATATTTGCGATGTCTCTTCATTTCTTTTTCTAAGTTTGAATCTAATCATTTATTTGAAGTACAACACTGAACTTTCCAAAACTTAAATGCCTTTTCAGCTTCTAGTAAGATATAAATGTCTTTTCAAAATTTAAATTTCAAATTTCAAAATAGACAAGGAGATAATTAAATGGGTTGTTTAGAAAATGACATCTAGTTGTATTGGAAGTTGAAAACTAGACATTTTGTCCCACATCGGATAGGAAGAGTAAGGGAGCAACAAGAACTCAACTATAAAAGAAAAGTTGGGATACTTAAAATTGGATTTTTCTCAGATTTTTTGGCTAGGACAGATTTTAGGCCCAGGATCCCGTCTGGGCCCTAAAGCCCTTGACGTAGATGCTAAGCCTGGCCTGACCCATGATCACCTCTAATAATAGGTTCTAACACAGTAGAACCATTAGGTAATAACATGTAGCTATGCCTACATAGTAATAAGTACACTGATAACAGTACAATAAGGTGCCTTGTGATTTTTATCACCTAGGTGGGTGCCTAATCACCTAGAAGATGCCTTTTTTATATGAGCCATGGCATTTAGACAAGGTGCCCAAGTGAACTTTATCACCTAGGCAATACCTTGACAATAAGGTGCCTTGTGATTTTTGTCACCTAGGTGGGTGCCTAATCACCTAGAAGATGCTTTTTTATAAGCCATGGCATTTAGGCAAGGCGCCCAACCAAGTGAACTTTATCACCTAGGCAGGTGTAGGGCACCTAGGAAACACCTTGACAACCATGGTATATGCTTGATATGCAAAATGCATGGATTTCCCCAAAATACACCACATACAGAACATGATTTTTCAGCATACAAACAATTAGAATAAGCTCATTCATGAAGATATCTAATATTTCGCATCTTGTAAAAGAAACAAAATGCAGTTGCTCATCGAAGCATAGTTGGTACAGTAATGCATACACAGAGGTGAGGTTAATGTCACAAACTAAATCAATAACAGAAATCACAGAAATACCGACTGATTCCACAAGATATATGTGAAGTGAAATAACTGTTTTGATTTTTTACAAGGTTACCAAGTGAACAATGTATCAGATCCATTCAAAACAATAATTCAACAAACAGACACATTATGCCATCATACCGTTACAGTTTTTCCAGTTCCACCACAGTGTGTACAAGTGGTCTGCAACCTAAATGGTCCCTTTTGCATGAATATCTGTGCATGTGACAGATAACCCCATCAATTAGTCATAACAATATACACAATAATGCAGATGCGCATACATACCCATAAAAGAAAATGGAAGAAGAAAAACCAAATGCAGAGAAAATAGTGTCTTTGCAGAAAACTGACCATTCCAGAGCCCCTACAAGGTCTACATGTTTCTGGCCTGGTCCCAGGAGGCACACCAGTTCCACCTGCAAAAAATAGTTACATGAATGTTAAAAGAAATATAATTATGTTATAATTCAACCAATCTTACAGAGCTAACAGAACTGACAACAATAATTAAAACTTGCTAAGAGGAAAGATAATTATCATACCACAAGTTTCACAAGGTACAGCAGCTTGGAATGTCACAGTTTTAGTGCAACCCTGGACAGCTTCCATGAATGATAGCTCAAGCGAAACCTATGCAAAAATAATAATAATGAGAGTGAACATCAAAGAAACAAAAGGATAAACTTTCAAATCAACCAACTTCATGATGGTATCAAGTCACGAACTATATATATGTGTATATATATACATATATATATATAACATGACATTCAAACCTTGACATCTTGCCCACCGAAGCCTCCCTGATTGAAAATATTCTTGAAGAACTGATCTCCGATGAATAATGCCCCAAATCAAGCATACAAAAGACCAAATAAGATGTCAAGTTTCAGATTAACAAACTGAAGCTAAAATTTCTAGAAGAACAGATGCATTACAACCTAAACCAGATTCAGTACATGATAAAATGAGAACTAGGGAGTGAAATAATCAAAGTTTGGCTTAAATTTAATATCAAGGGCACATAGCAACTAGTGATCTTAACAGGTTGAGTTCAGTCAGATAAAGTTAGATCTGGACTCAACAAGAATACACATTTATGAAATCCAGTTTCAAGTTTGAATCTGATAAGTATGTTTCAGGTTGACCTTTTACCTTATCTGTACATGCAAGTTCTCAACAAAATCCACAACAATGCTTTTCAAAAGACTTGGATCTACATTCTAATATAAATAACAGTATTCTAATATAAATAACAGTATTGTGAAGGATCCAAAAAAAACCAAGCTGGATCCCAAGGCTACAAAGGGAATATTTTTGGGGTACTCTCCTACACAAAAGGGGTACAAGTGTTATGATCCTGTCTCCAAGAAAAAGTATGTCACCAGAGATGTAGTCTTTTTTGAGTCTCAACCCTATTTCCAATCTTCTCAGAATCCTCTTCAGGGGGAGACTAGTGGATTGGAAGAGGATTCTCATTCTCCCTCCTTTTTTGTTCCCCTATCTGACTCAGGTCTTCCATCACCTTCCACTACTCCTAGCTGTGACATTCTGAGTCAACCTAGTAAGGCTCCAAATGTGCCAGTTACTCCTCCAGCAGCTGTTCCTGAAGATTCTAGTAGGCAACAGGAGTTACTTACCTACAACAGAAGGAAAAAGGGCTCTCAACCTCATGACTGCAACCAGTTGGACTCAGATCAATTTGTCTCGGCAATTCAAGGTAATTCTGACTCACATACTTCGGATTTGGATCTTCCTATTGCTCTTCGTAAGCCTGTCTGTTCTTGTACCACCCGGCATCCCATAGCTGATTTTGTTTCTTACTCGCAATTATCTCCTGCCTATCACTCTTTTGTGTCTGCTCTTTCCTCTGTACGTGTTCCTTCTAGGTACTTAGAGGCAGCATCTGATCCAAGGTGGAAAGAAGCTATGAATGAAGAGATGAAAGCCCTAATGAAAGCAAGAACTTGGGAATTAGTGGACCTGCCAGAGGGGAAGGGCACTGTTGGGTGCAAGTGGGTATTTACAGTAAAACACAGGGAGGATGGGTCAATCGAGAGGTACAAGGCCAGACTTGTGGCAAAGGGATTTACTCAAAAGGAATGAATTGACTACAAAGAAACCTTTGCCCCAATAGCAAAGCTCAACACAATCCGGGTTCTATTGTCACTTGCAACAAATTTCTCATGGGAACTTCATCAGCTGGATGTGAAGAATACCTTTCTAAATGGTGATCTTCATGAAAAGGTATTCATGGAACCTCCACCAGGCTATGATGTTGGCAAGAAGGTGTGTAAACTAAGGAAAGCATTATATGGTTTGAAGCAGTCTCCCCGGGCATGGTTCGAGAGACTTTGTATGGCCATGAAGAAAGTGGGGTACACTCAGAGTGGTGCAGATCATACCTTGTTTACAAGGAGACAGGATAGCAAGCTTACGGCACTCATTGTTTATGTGGATGATATGGTGATTACCGGGAATGACTTGGAAGAGATAAAGAGACTGAAGGAGTTCCTAGCTTCAAAATTTGAGATCAAAGACTTGGGAAATCTGAGATATTTTATTGGGATTGAAGTTGCTAGATCAAGAGAATGAATCTACATATGTCAGCAGAAATATGTGCTAGATCTCCTAGAGGGAACAGGCATGATGGGATGCAGGCCAGCAAACACTCCAATAGAACAGAACCATGGCCTACAAGAATCAATGGGTGAGGACTACTGTGATAGAGAGAGATACCAAAAATTGGTAGGAAAGCTGATATACTTATCCCTTACTCGGCCAGATATTGCCTATGCAGTGCATGTTGTCAGTCAATTCATGCACTCACCAAAGATCCCTCACATGAGAGCAGTTGAAAGAATTCTCAGGTACTTGAAAACTTGCCTAGGGAAGGGAATTCTATTCAAAAAAAACAGTAAACTTGAAATTGAAGCCTACAGTGATGCAGATTGGGTTGGGTCTGTTGGAGACAGAAAATCAACCTCAGGTTACTATACATTTGTGGGAGGAAACCTGGTCACATGGCGCAGTAAGAAGCAGAATGTAGTGGCTAGATCAAGTGCAGAAGCAAAATATCGAGCTATGGCCCACGGGGTTGCTGAACTCTTATGGCTCAGAACTCTTCTTAATGAGCTTAGCATTAAGGCTGAAGGTCCTCTCAGGCTTTATTGTGACAATAAAGCTGCCATCAACATTGCCAACAATCCCGTGCAGCATGACAGGACAAAACATATTGAAATTGATCGACACTTTGTTAGAGAGAGAATTGTCTCGAGAGAACTCTGTGTGCCTTATACTCCATCTGAGATGTATTGACTAAAGGGCTGGCAGCAGCAAAGTTCAAGGACATACTTGGCAAGCTAAACATGATTGATATCCATGCTTAGCTTGAGGGGAAGTGTTGGATTGAAGTCTCTTTATGTATGAGTGTTCAACTAATAAGAGTTCTCATTAGCCTATACTTAAGTTTAAGTTATCCTGTACTAGGCCTGTGTTAATGGGCCTAAGCATGTTCAATGTTTTAAGTTGTCTGGATGTCCCATCGCTAATCAGGGGCATTCCAATAATTCCTTGTATCATTGTACTACATTCTAATATAAATAACAGTATTGTCGACTGAGCTATTCAGTTCGACATTCACAGTATTTCAAAGGTCTTCTTCTCTTCTCTACTACTTCGAATACAGCTCCTAAGCTCACAAAGACTACAACATATGAAACTCTAGCAGCTGAGTTTATGAGACCATAAGAAAGAGATTATGAGGCATGCCCAAAGACCTGACAATTGAGATTCCACCAACACCAAGGTGTATGGTCTCCTTAGTAATGTCATCCTCATATCCCCACAAATAACATCAATCAAGTTTTTGAAAAAAAAATTATATAAATTAGTAAAGCTGAATCCCTATTTGTCACCTGTGAAGAAGGTGATAGTGAAACATGTTTTCATTTTCAGCTGTCATGGTGCCATGTGCACCAACTTTTTGCACTTACCAACAAGAGCATAAACCATGAATTTTAGTTTAGGAGGTTCTCACTCTTCTAGCTTTACACCTATAACAATATTTTTAGATAAATAACATGACTTATTGTATTAGCATCAAACTCTCCTCACTACACAAAATCCTGGACAGCAGGCCAAGTATATAAAGCCACCTTTTACTAGAACCAAACTTAAAGAGAAATTACAATTTCATTTCTGGCCCAGGTGATCCCCATAAAAGACTTTCCCTTACATCCCTCAATTTTTGCTAAGCTAACTACCTATAACAATGAGCATTAGAAAGAAAATAAAAGATATTCAATCCCTTTAATTAATGAAAAGTTAAGAAATATTATATTAATATATAAAAAGATGAAGACATCAAGAGTAGAACTTTTACATCATTCATTCCACCACCATTAAAGATGTCCTCAAACGGGTTGAATCCAGGTCCAAATGGACCACCAGGACCACCTCCATGAGCATGCTCTTCAAATGCATCGGGACCAACCTGAATATTTTATACAAAAGGAATATCATGATAACAATTAGAAAGATAGTTATAGTAAAACAACCAGAAAAATCATAAATACAGACAAAACCTTGATAACAATATAGCAATACCAAATATAAAACTGAGATTTAAAGAACAGCTAGAAGTAGTTGTGCTTGAGCCAAATCAACATATGAAGTTATGAACAGGAAATTAAGAGATGATAGGCATATCCTCATTGCTTTTTATGGAAGAGATGATGCACAAATGAGAAGATATGAACTAACCATTTCCCCCACATTAACACATACTAGCAGTTTTCATATATCATCATCATCTTTTTTTTGATAGATTTCATATATCATCATCATCATAACACATGATAAGCAATGACCTAAGCCTACTCCCAACTATATGGGGTCAGCTTCTAATCCTCTTTCTTTTCTTTTTTTTTTTTAATCAGCAAGAAATTTTATTAAAAATGTAGCAAAGGTTACAATCAGTTACAAAAGCTTCTAATCCTCTTTCACCATTCTATTCTGTTTAGTTCCATATCCATTCTTAAATTATGAGTGCTTAAATCCTTTCTTACTACAACCTATGTCCTTCTTGATCTGCCCCTAGCCCTTCTAGCCTCTTCAACATGCAAGAGATCACTTCTTTTTATGGGTGCTGTAGATGGTCATCTATGCATGCTTTTTTTATTGGAAACGCTAACTTCATTAAATAACTAAAAATAACTTTCCAGATTTAAATACAACTATCGACCCCTAAGTAGGTGTTGAGCCCCCAGTTATCTTTCTTACAAAACTGCCCAGAACATACTCTCCCTCACAGTCCCTTGTTTAGCCAACAGGTCAGCTAAACCATTAGCTGATCTCCTTGTCCATTTGAAGCATGCACCTATCTCCCTTGTTATATTGTGGATTTCCCTTATGGGCTGTCTATAAATCCAGGCTCTCAACTTACCAAATTGCAGCCACTCAATCAACAATTTAGAGTCACCCACAATCTCAATTTGGTGTAACCCCATCTATGCATGTCACCAAACCATCTCAGTCTTGCTCTCATTTTATCACCTATTGGAGCTACTCTTAGGTTCCTTTGAATGATGTCATTTCTGACCCTATCCTTTCTAGTTTTTCCACTCATCCATCTCAGAATATCATTAACTTAATTCATACATGAGAAAAAACAATGGTATTGAGATACAAGGCTCTTCTATTTATTAAGACATCTTAGCAATGTTGATAATTTAACAAGCCACTTCCCACAAAAAGGATTTATTCATTAAATTATTTGTTTTCTTTTTTTTTTTCTTTTTGAGGGGAAAAAGAAGGTTTCTAAGGCTCAGTTTGGGAAGAGTGCAAATACAAATATGTACAGTACAAAACTTTATACACGGTATTTTTAAACCTTGTATTTGCAGTGTACATATTTTCTCTTATCAGCAATCAAAGGCGTTTCATTTCATTAAGAGAAAAGATATTACAGATTCATAATAGAGTAGATAAAAGTGAACTACAGTTTTTTCCAATTTACAGAGATCATCCCGAGTCTGCCCAGAATAGTTGATCCCTATGTGCCTATTTGCAGTGTACATATCTGTATTTGCACTCTTCCCAAACTGAGCCTAAAGGGATGGGGCCCATATTCCGAAGTCTCCACCAAGGAAGTTGAGAATATCATCTGTAACATGATCAAATAGATTGGCAGGTCCCAAGTACTTGGGATCCCTAAGAACCCTTCTAAAATTAAAACCAGAAAGACAAAAAGGTGATGAAACCAATGGTGGTTGAGAAATAACATCTTTAGCATGGTCAACATGATTGACATGTCCCAAGTATTCATGATCTCTAAGACCCCTTATGAAACTAAAATCAAAACAGAGACACAAAGTGTTGACACCATGGATGACAAGGAAGTTTTTGGTAGGCTAGGAAATAAATCCTAGGAAACATGATACAAAGTATATAATCCTAACAAAGGGCCTCCCAAAATTTTACTCCATCCTCAGGCTGTGGGTCATGTGGCTTGATCACCCACATTTCCTAGAGTGGGTAGAAGAGAAGTGGGGTGAAATACAAGTAGAAGGGTCAGCAGGTTTTAGACTGGTCAAGAGGCTCCAATAGCTGAAAGGGGAAATCAGGGTTGGAGTTCAACAGTTTTAGGGGATAAAGGAAGAAAAAAGAAGGAAATATTAGAAAAAATGGCTCTCTTGGACAGGTTGGAGGAGGAAGGAACTACTTCTCGGGAAGAGGAGATTGAAAGGGAAAGGCTGGGTTATGAATTAAAAAGAATAATTTACAGAGAAAGGGAGAAATGGAGACATAAATCAAGACTGACATGGCTGAAAACAGGTGATAAAAACACTGCCTTCTTTCATGCCTACAATAATGCTAGGAGGAGAAATTTTATCTCTAGAATTCAGGTGGGGGAGGAGATGGTGGAGGATTGGAATGTAATTCAAAGCAAGGTGGTAGATTTTTACAAGAATTTATTTTCTTCAAGAATTTGGAACTGGATGTCTATTGGGGAGATGGCTCCAAGGAAGCTTAGTGATGTCTCAGCAACCTGGCTTGAAAGAGATTTTGATTTGGGAGAAATTAAGGAGGCTTTGAAATGAATAAATGGGCCGGGTCCAGATGGATTTAATTTCTCGTTTATAAAGGCATGTTGGAATATGCTAGAGAATGAGTTTGATCAAATGTTCAAAGAGTTCCATAGGGAAAAGTCTCTGGAGAAAACGGCTAATGCTACATGTATATCATTAATCCCAAAGGAGGGTGGCGCGATAGAGATGAAGGATTTCAAGCCAGTTAGTTTGATCAGCAGCACTTACAAAATATTAGCCAAGGTTCTGTCAAAAAGATTGAGGAAAGTGCTTCATGAGGTGGTGGGGTAATCTCAGATGGCTTTTGTGGAAGGTAGACAGATTTTGGACGGAGTTTTAGTAGCAAGTGGATGTATAGATTCCAGAATAAGGAATGGAAGAGCTGGGTTGGTAATGCAAGATTGACATTGAGAAAGCCTAAGACCATGTGGAGTGGGGATTTCTAGAAGAAATAGTGAAAAATACAAAGGCTGATGGGGTTTAGCAAGAAGTGGAGGAGATGGATGTTTGCATGTATATCTACAGTGTCATATTCCATTCTTATTAATGATATCTCTTCGGAATTCTTCCAAGCTTCAAGGGGCTTAAAGCAAGGAGACCCTCTATCTCCCATGCTCTTTGTCTTGGTTACGGAAGTTCTGAATCTATTACTAGAAAGAAGTGGGCAGTTGGGTCTAATTGAAGGCTTCAAAGTGGGCAGAGATGGACCATGTATCTCTCATCTGTAATAAGTAATATGTAGATGATACCTTGATTTTTTTGGACGCTTCACTTGAGCAGGTTTTAAATTTGAGGGCAGTTTTGGAAAACTTTGAGCTGTTGACAGGGCTGAAGGTGAACCTATGAAAAAGTGTTTTCATTGGAGTTGGGAGGGTTGAAAGGGAGGTTCTAATGGAATGCACTGACGCCTTTGAATGTAAAATTGGAGAAGTCCCCTTGATATATTTAGGGATGCCAATTGGGGGATCCTCAAAATCAGATGCATTATGGAGGCCAATTATGGAAAGATAAGAGAAGAGGCAGGATGGTTGAAAGGCAAAATACTTATCTTTGGGGGGAAGAATAACATTAAAGAGTGTTCTCTCAGGACGACAGACTTACTACTTATCCTTACATAGGATTCTGTCACAAGTGGCTGAAAGAATTGAAAAAAATCAAAGGGATTTTCTTTGGGAAGGAGTGTGAGGAGGGTAGGGGAAAGAAGTTTCACTTGGTAAGCTGGGGAAAAGTTTGTAGACCAAAGGAGAAGGGTGGTTTGGGTTTTAGGAGAGTAAAGATTTTTAACAAGGCATTAATTGGAAAGTGGCTGTGGAGATTTGGCTTAGGGAGGGAGGAAAACTCATTAAGAAGGAAGAGTGGTGGTGGGTAAGTATGGGAGGGTGAGGTTTGGGTGGGAATCCAGGGAGGTGGGGTCTTCATATGGGATGAGTATATGGAAGGGGATCATGAAATTCAATCAGGATTTCAGGGGTCTAACAAGCTTCTCAGTTGGAAATGGAGCAAGAATCAGGTTTTGGGAGGATGATTGGTGCAGAGCAGGTAAACTGTGTGAGCTTTGTCCAAGTCTGTATAGGTTATCTGAACCTGAAATAACCATAAGCCAATGTTATGAGAGAATGGGGGAACAATTGGTCTGGTGTCCAAAGTTCAGGAGACCTTTGCTGGATAGAGAATTGGAGGAATGCATTACCCTTTTAGAGAGGTTAGAGAAAGTGAAGATCTCAGCTCGATCAAGGGATGAATTCTGGTGGAAAGAATGCTCAAATGGGAAGTTTTCTGTTAAAACTTGTTATATGGCTCTCATCAGAAATATTTCAGATTCAGATCAGGTAGATGTTGTTTGGGGAAATCCGGTTCCCCCAAGGACTGAAGCGTTTGCCTGGCTGGTTGCCATGGATGGTATTCTGACCATAAACCATCTCAAATCCAGGGGCTTCAGCTTGGCTAATATGTGTGTCATTTGCAAAGGACAGGAGGAATCTGTCAGTCATCTTTTTACCTCTTGCAAGATTGCTGAATTCTTGTGGAGGATATTTACTTCTATGTTTGGAGTCTCAAACTTTCAGCCAGGCATTGCTGCAGGAAAGCAAAAATGATTTGGAGCTATATACCGTTTGCAATTTGTTGGAATATATGGAGACAGAAGAGTTTTTGAAGAAAAATAGTGGAATTTGGACAAGATTGTGGCAGCTGTCAGCAACTTGGTTGCAGATTGGATTCTTGCAACTCCAGAATTTAAACATGTCTCTAGGGAAGATTTGGGGGATAATTTGGGAAATATCTTGGGATTCCGTCTCTGTAACCTGGATAGCTATTTTAATCTTTGTGCCTTGGTTGTCCTATAGTTCCAGTTTGTAAGTTATTTTCTTCTCTTTCTGGATCTTGATGGGTCCTTCTACCATTCATGGTGCTATTTCATCTTGACCTTCTGTTTCATTTAGTTGTAGGAGTCGTTATATCTGGATAATGGTTCCTTGTGCTATACTGCTAGTCTGTTTGGGTGGAGTGAAACCAGCGCATATTTGACAGAAAAAGAAATAATTATTACTAAGGAAGAAGAAAAAGAAAAATCCTTCATTCAATCAAATTGTGGATGGATGCTACTGGCTCGCTTTATGGGTTGGGCCCCTTTCCCTCAAAGAGTTGTCTTTTTTTTTTGTGAAAGGACTTTGTATTTAATTGTCTGTCCATTTTGGGTGTTGAGAGTGGGGTACTTCATCATAAAGAAGAGCAGTTTTCGTTTCCTATGTTATTATAATTAATAAAATCTTTTGATTACTCATAGAAAAAAAAAATAATAGGTGTGGTGAAAGAAAACAAACTCTGCACCTTGTCATAAAGGGCTCGCTTCTCTTCATCCTTTAGAACCTACAAGACAGCAAAAGATTAACCTTTTATTACCCTTTTAGAACCAATTATTGAGGGATGCATATGTTTACAAAATATTAAAAAAATATATTTGTTACAAGCTAAAGAAAAGAAGAATACCTCGTAGGCTTTTTGAACTTCCTGAAACTTTATTTCTGCATCTGCATCATCCTTGTTTGTATCCGGATGTAGCTTCTTTGCAAGCTGCACAATGCATGGAAAGAAATCATGGAAGGTATAAACCATCTGGTCGACGACAGCTCAATAATTGAAAAGGCTTACTATAATCAAAGTTCTGAAGGAGAAACCTACCGCATAGTAAGCTTTCTTGATTTCTGATGCACTTGCATTCTTGCTTACTCCAAGTATATCATAGTAATCCCTTGAGGCCATATGCATGGACCCTAACGAACATGCACAGATACATGTTTATTTAAGTTTTTTACCTTAAGGAATCAAAGAAGATTTCCATTAAGTATCCCATACATGTAGCACAGTAGAGAAATAAATAACTATAAAAGACACAGAAGAATAAACCATCAGAAGTGCAAGCAAACAGAAATTTTTGGAAAACCTGTTCCATGAAAGGACCTCCTGGGCCCCAAATTGCAATGTAAAAATAAACCCCATACTGCATCCTTTCGTTTCACTGCGGCATCAAAATGGCCCAAATCAATTGCAAGCCTCAACAAACAAATAGAAGATACCTCCGTTCACAACTATTAACGAGAGAATTCAAGCCTGAGTGTGAAAAGTCAACGTCGGATTACCATTATCCAAATTTTGCAATCCCAAAATCCGAGAAGAACTACAAATTCCGGAAGAAAATCCTCTGCAACCCCCTCCATGAACTGAATTATGGAACTGCTTAGGGGGGAAAAGAAGGAAATGAGAATTACCTCCACTAGAATCCACTTACAAATCAATCAATCAAAAACCCAACAAGGAAAATAGCATAGGAATATAACGGTATTCAATCCAATCAATAATATAATAACGATATCGAAAGAACCGTTGACGACCTCCAAACCCAAAGAACGTCGAGCAAACCAGTATGCCCACCTAGCACAACCAGAGCGCACCATTTCGAACTCGAGATTGAGAGCGAAAGAGCAGAGACGGTGGTCAAATCGGATGGGTAAAACTCCTAAATAACGGAAATACCCCAAGAGTTCGGGGGAAATATGAGCCCCCAGAACCAGCTCCTTTTTTTCTTCTCTGTTCGAATGGTCTAGAAAGCTCCATTTTTCTCTATAGTTTCCCGGAGACGGTTAGTTCCTGGTCTGCCCGTGGGACGGGAGTGCCCGTGGAAACCCTCTGCCGAGGAAATCCTATTGGTCCACGTCACTCTCTCTGTATATAGATTTGAGAAAAAGCACGTGCCCCAAACGCTTCCCTAATCACATCAGTCAGAGAAGGAGCGCCCCACAACGTCCCACATCACATCTCAGTCGTTTATTAGGAATATTTCCGGATGATAGTATAACAAATAATGAAACATCATTGGGAGATGTTCCTAATACAGGACGTTGTAGGGCACCCCTTGTGGGGGCTAATGTGAACTCAGCAGTCCTATTATGACCACGCCACGATTAAGGTTGTGATTGGATTGTACCAAATCGTACATCAAAGTGGATTTCCTGCCCATTACCCTTTACCCTTTACCCACACTATACCTCTAATTAGAGGTGTGAATTTCAAATTGGGATCTGCTAGCGCTTCACACGAATTTCACAACCACATCCCACCTTGTATTGGGAATATCTTAGTATGAATAATAAATGCTCGATGAAGGTTTGAAATGTTTGAATACTTAGAGATTTCGTGCGAATTTCAGATCTATAACACAATAGATGGATTTGGAATTTTACAAAGGTTGAGTTGGGAATGAAAGTTCTGTAGAAATTGGGGAATGCTTATGAGGTTTTTGCTTTTTCTCTCCTCTCTCCAATTCACCCCGTCCTCTCGAAAGCCCCCTTTAGCTCTTCTTGAGCTCGAGTTGAATCATTATTTATAGAAAAATGAAAAAGGAGAGTTTTGAAAGCCCAATCAAAGGGCTTGAGCTTCAAGAGAGTTTTTATAGGAAAAAGGGCAAAGATTTTTCAAAGAAAAAGGTATTCAATCAAGCTTTCCTCTTTAATGAAAGATGTTCTTCAATTTAGGGGTGGATTTCACGGGTTTTGTGCATCCAATGGGAATTTGGGTTGTGCCTATCATAGTAGTTTCATATTTGGGGTTGTCAGTGGCAAAAAATGTAAATTTTATGAAGTTTTAAATGTGGTATTATCTTTTCTCAGTTTTAAGTGGGGATTTCTTTGGCTTTTTGGACTTTTGGGTCTAATAGGCTTAATTTTATTGGTCCAAGTGTTTGAATAGGTTAAGAATGGGTCTGACATCAGTCATCACCCTTTTGAGGTTTTAGGTTAAGACAAATGATGTAGCAATTTAATCTCATGCATCGAAATGACATTTTCCTAGTTTAATGATCAAACGAGTGAATTAGGACGTGAAATTTGACATGTTGGGGTTTTTTGGGTTTCTAAACATAGTGGTGAGGTCTAATTGGTCTAATATGATCAGGATGATAAAGATCTATTGCTGACAAATTTGAATCAACGAAATTTGTTAAAATAGAATCTTTGTTTGATGAATGGTCAAACGAGGGAATTTTGAGATGAAATTTGGTGGGTAGGCACTTTTGAACATCTTGAATCTGATGAAAGTGATGAATCTTTGACCATAAGTGTAGATTAACAAATTTGGTTTGGGTCTAGGTTTTAGCCAATGGTTTATCAATTAATGAAAAGGCTTGAAATGAATTCTCACTTTCTTAAGGGTATAATGGAGGAGTTTGGTCATGAAATTTTATGTGCCAAGGTTTTTTGAGTTTTCAAACATAGTGGTGTAGTTTTATTAGCCAAATGAAACTGGGGTCATAGATGATAAGCTCTAATTAATGAGATTTGCAAATAGGATCTGACTTTATGGTGGATCAAACTGGGGAATTTTGAGATGAAATTTGATGGGTAAGCACAGATTAAGGTGAAGAGTCGAGTGGATGGTTCTTATATGAGAAAAAAATGGTTAATCTAGGTTTTCTAATTCTAGTTGTATAGGCCTGTCAGAATGGAACCTTGGCCCTTTTGAAATTGATCGTCGTAAACCTGCAATGGGATTCGCTAGTTGATTGTATTTCAATGATATTGAGGTGATGAATGCATTGGATCAGGGCCATTACAAAGGAACTTGGCATGATGAATGGTGGATGCGTGACTAATTTATAGTTTCCTAAGTTTGTAAGTCATATTTGATTAGACGTCAATGTTGATCTTGAGGTTTTCATTTGTCATATAGATTGTGTCAAAAGAGAGATCTTTGGCTTTGTAAAGTCTCAATTTAATATGGTTGTGATTCCAAGTTTTGGAGTCTAAAAGGAGGGTAAGAAGGGGTAGGGTGAAGGGATCGAGAAAAAATTTGGTACTGACATTTGTCCTCTTTGTTAGAGGTAGCAAACTACCAAACAATAAAGAAAAAGAAGTGCATGAAGATTTTTGTGAGGGATAACAGGTTAAAGTAGGAAATTTCGTTGTTGAAATTTCAGTTAAGGTTGAAGTTGATGTAGATGTAGTGCAAAGCCTTTACTTGGAAGGTGTAGTACCATCCTAAGCCCTTGAAGGCAATTGCAGCTGTCAAACAAACACAAGAAGAACATAGTGGTGTCGTCCCAGAAAAAACTAGTAGTTGATGATTAATGTGTCAATTTGAAGGATTTGAAAGAGTCTAGAAATTTGTTATTTGATAAAGCTTGTTAAGTTTTTATGGATTTTGATTTTTGGTTGTTGATGTTGTGAAGTTTGAATTTGTTATTTGATGAAAGCTTATGGGTTTTGATTCTATAAAACTTATTGAGTTTATATGGGTTTTGATTTTTGATAGTTAATATTGAAGTTCAAATTAGTAATTTGATGAAAGCTTATAGATTTTGATTTTTAATATTTGATAAAAATTTATTGAGTTTATATGATTTTGATTTTTGAAAGTTGATGTTGGAGTTCAACTTAGTAATTTTGATGAAAGCTTATATATTTTGAGTTTATATGAATTTTGAATTTATTATTTGTTGAAAGTTTAATGGGTTTTGACATTCACATTAGTTATTCGATTTCAATATTTGATGGAAGTTTACTAAGTTAATATGAATTTTGATTGTTGATGTTTAATGTTGAAAACATATTAGAAAACCATTTTGAAAACTTGATAGAGGTCATGTGATTGCAATAGCGCATGTGTAGACATGTGAATATTTAAACCAAATAAATGGGCTTAATATACATGATAACCCTCTCAAGTTAATATGGGCCTCCATGCGCCCAAGGTCCAGATCTACATAAATATGACTTAGTGACTCAAGGATCCAAGTGTACTGAGTCCAATATGGATCATTTCCTATTGTAATAGGGTGGTCCCATTGGCAAGACCACTAACTCCTATATAATGGTGCATTTATAGGATTTAATCCTAACCTAACACCCCACTCGCATGAGATTGATTAGCTAAGTGAGTTGAGGTGGCAGTCCTAACCCTTGGCTATAAATAGCCTTTCCTAAGAAGAAATAGGCATATTTTTCTTTTTCAACAATCACATTGCAAAAAGCTCTCGCACACCAACACTTGAAGATTGTAAGCAACCACAAGCTCCTGCAAACTCCGACAACTATAAGATCAAGAGAGAAAAAAGAAGAGAAAAGCTTCTTCATTCTCAACAACACAATTGGATTCAAGCTCTCTCAAGAAGATCAAACCACCACAAAAAGGCCCTTCTCAGAGAAGCATCATTCACAGCTAATCAAGCGCGAAGCCCGTCATGAAGAAATCTGCATAAAATCTCCCAAAGCACCAAAATCAAGGGATCTATATCAACACTTCAAGAAGTACAAGAAACACGACAATAGCTCTTGTCTTCACCAAATTCGACCTTTAATCAGAGGTTGCTCACGCCATCAAGTAGAAATCAAAGAGAGTTCAACTCCCTTGTATTTTTTTATTACAAATTCATTTTTGTAATTTGTCTCCATATTTTGTGTTAATCAAATACACGAAATTTGTGTCAACAAATTTCTGGCATGCCTAGTGGGACCCTCTCTTCCTCTTATCTTTCAAGCCAACAACAGCAATAGTCATTCAATGGCTACCAAGAAGGTTACAACTTCCTTCCACAAGTCCTCTAGCACTTTCGATTCTTCCTACAACCATCCTGCCACATGTGCCATGGCGAAATCCAACAAAGTGCAATTATCGTCTCTAGTGGAGCTCTCAACATGGAAAATCACCAAGGTGACTACTCTGTAGAAGGAAAGCCTCTTCAACGCTTTGCACTATGATTTAAAGGGAAAAAAACACTTTCTCTCAGATAACCAATCCAACACTGCATTGAAGATGGAGTCTTACTCCACTCCATCATGCAACTCCTACTCTATTTCTAGTGGCATCATACCGGTGATGAAGACAGAAGCCGTGACAATGGAAGAATGACTCCAGAAGATGATTGAAGCCATTGATAACCTCAAGAGCTCCAACATTGAGAAAGATCTCCAGATTGCCTTCTTGATGCAACAAACTGGAGATACAAAACCGCCAAACAGAATCCAGTCAAGGACCTTCTTACCCTCCAAGATTCACTCCTCTAATGACTCCTAATCTCCAAGAAAAACTGAAGCAGCAACAAGAAGAACATGATCGTGTCATAGTGCAAAACATGATGCAAGACACCACCCAAGTCCACAGACCTCTCTAGTGTATTCCAAACCATACACTTGCCGCATTAATGAGATGTGCATGCCAGTCGGCTATCGACCTCCTAAGTTCCAACGGTTCGACAAGAAGGGCAATCCGAAGCAGCAGATAGCCCACTTCATCGAAACTTGCAACTATGCGGGAACCTATGGTGACCAAATGGTGAAGCAATTTGTTCGCTCCCTCAAGTCTACAGCATTTAATGGGTACACCGACCTCCAACCAGGCTCCATTGATAGTTGGGATTAGCTTGAGAGGGAATTCCTCACTCGCTTCTACTATACACGATGAACTATTGGACTTCCAGAACTCTCCACTACAAGGAAAAGAAAGGAAGAGTTCATCATTGATTACATCGAGCGGTGGAGAAACCCCGCCCTTCAGTGCAAGGAACAAATTAGTTAATCCTCTGCCATAGACACATGCGTCCAAGGGATGCATTGGGGACTACTTTACAACATTAAAGGGAACATGCCTACCACTTTCAAAGAATTAGCTACTCGAGTTCATGACTCGGAGATCCAGATAGCCAAGCATGGGAATCCCCAACTAAGTGATCCTCGTAAAAATAAGGAAGGTAAGAATGAAGTCAAGAAGGACCTTAAGACCTCATCCTCCTCCAAAGGAAAGGAAGTCATGAATACTACCATACACCAGTTAAGATCTTCGACAAGAAGAAGAAGAAGGAGATTAAAGTGAAATCTTTTGCAAACCAAGGCTAAGAGAAGTCTAGACCTACTCTAAAGGAACTATAAGAGAAGGAGTATCCATTCCCTGACTCTGAGGTTCCAGAAATGCTCATCCAACTACTCCAATCAAAGTTGATTGAGCTTCCACCGCTCAAGCAACCTAAAAAGCAAAGAGGTGTGACCGACCCCAAGTATTGCTAGTACCATCGGATGATAAGTCATCCAATTAAAAAGTGTTTTGTCTTAAAGGACAAAATACTTCATCTCACAAAACAAGGAAAGATCGAGTTAGATCTTGGTGACAATTTCACTGCTACTAATGTCACCATGGTGACTTTTGGGTCTTTTGACCCAGTACCACTGCAACCCTTTACAGTTTCTTCCTCCTTTGTTCAATCTACAATGAGTGTCTAGACCTAAAAAAACTCTACACCAGCATAAGAGAAGTTAACACCGCAACACAACTCAGTGGAT
Organism: Nelumbo nucifera; assembly: GCF_055504915.1. Taxonomy (NCBI): domain Eukaryota; kingdom Viridiplantae; phylum Streptophyta; class Magnoliopsida; order Proteales; family Nelumbonaceae; genus Nelumbo; species Nelumbo nucifera. The sequence continues at coordinate 84,885,121 of NC_142652.1, read as the reverse complement.
TCTCCTCAAATTATGGAGACTGGGGGCAAGGTAGTTGAACCCTCAACAATGGCTTTTCCTACAACATCCCTCTAAAAGGGGGCAATTCCTATCCAATTTATTGTTGATCAAGAGGTGACCATGGTTTATGCCTATCATGACATGCCAAGGTTTGGGAATCCCAACACTCCAACTCTCTATGAGCTGATGATTGATGACCTAGACTATTGGGAAGAGTCGTATGTTTCAGAAGATGAGATAGAAGATGGTTGGTCCACCTTCACCAGTAAGAAACCCAAGGAGAATGTATGTCACCAATCTAAAGGGGTCATTTCGAATGGGGGCAATACTATCTCCATCTACTCTAGTGACTCAGGAACATCTCTTCAAGACGAGATCGGATGGACCATCGTCTCTTGGCGTAAAAACAAGGCTCCTCATCCTGTCGTCCTTACGTCAACCAGACCAAAGCGTACTAGTAGGCGGCGAGTACACAATGCCCCTAAGAAGAAGAAAGTGCCAAAGAAGAAAGCACCTTGGGTACTGCCATCTAGTGAGGAGGAATGCTTCAACAGCCTCATCCAACTCCAATAACCCTTTGAGAGTTCATGCCTAGATAACTTTTCCCAGAGGAGTGTGTAACAACATACATGGTGACAGTTGATGAAGAGGAAATATCACCATCAATAGAAGAAGCTTCACCTAACGAGGACAAAAACACGACAAGACTTCTTCAATAGCATCACATGTGTGATAAAGAAGTAGCAAAGCATCTGAGATGGCAAAGACCCTAATTCTCCCCAACAAGTATCAAAGCAAAGTACTAAAAGGGGATGACTACACAGATTGCATGACAACAATTACCTTTACAGATGAGGATTTACAAGTTGGGTCACATCCACACACAGACCCTTATATGTTGCTGGATATGTTCATGAATAGAAAATGTCACGCATTCTCATTTATTGTGGATTTATCGTCAACATCATGTCAGTCTCCACTATGAAACAACTTGTAATTGACAATGATGAATTGTTAAAGAGCAAGTTGACAATCCAAGGCTTTAATCAAAAGGGCAACGCGATGTGGGCATAGTGCATCTCGAGATAGAAATAGGGAACTTGACATCTTCGACCTTTCTACATGTCATTGACACCAATATATCCTACCAATAACTTTTGGGATGTCCTTGGTTACATGAGACAGGAGTGGTTCCTTCAACATGGCACCAATGCTTGAAATACTACCATAATGGAACACAGAGGAAAATAGTCACCGAACAAGAGCCTTTCAACAAAGTTGAAGCACATTTTGCTGATGCAAAGTTCTATGTTAGCAAGGTCATCTCAGAAGCTCTTCCTGTCTCTGTGCTAAACCCTTCCACAATGAAGGTCTGGAAAGAAAAGGAAGACAACACATGAAGAAGAAAATGCATCTTCAAGTGGTGACAAGAAGCCTTTACAAAACCAATATGCATCTGTTACTTTGCCAACAACTCCATCATTGACTCCCTCTCCTTGTAACCAATCACCCCCGTGCTTCGATACACCCCAAAGTCGAGAAGAAGGAAAGGGAAACTACCTTTTAAGGTAATGGCTGCACCAAGCACTGCACCAATATCAAGGGGTGACATTAAAGTCCTGATGATGTGCAATCTGGTCGGTCCTAGCTGCCGGTTACCTTGCCTCTGACGAAATTGGAGGTGCCTGAAACAAGGAAAAAAATGGAGACTTCCGGGGAGGAACCCGATTGGAACACTCCGAAGCTCAAGTTAGTGCTCTTGAGAAGGCAAGGTAAATGAGAGACTACAAGACCAGAAAGCACAAAATATCACATACCTCCTTCTTTGGGGGAAGGGGGCCTTTTATAATCACCCTGGTACACTCACTCCCACACCTCTGCCAGATCAGGCATCATCACCTCCGCCAGATCGGGTGTCATCATCTCTGCCAGACGCCAGTTCGGGTGTCATAACCTCTGCTAGTTGCCAGTTCGGGTGTCATAACCGCCACTATCTTCCTTGTTAGGGTCATCTCTGCCACGTTTGAGATGGCGGTGGCAAGTGGCCGTTGGAGGGCGGCTATCATGTGTCAGACCCCTAATCAGTTAGGCGCACCGCATCTGTGTATGGGCTTCCTAGGCGTCAGATACGGTTGTTCAGTCAGGCGACTTGGAGCCGAAGTGGTGTGCGAGGTGAAGTCTTGAGTTCGGATAGAAGTGTGGCCCGAACTGCCCCGGGGTGGGTCAGCTTGGGTTTTTGCCCTTTGCGCTTCTTGTAAGGCTCAGGACCTCCAAGGGTGAGCTCGAGTTCTTTCTTGGGGAGCTCGGGTCGTGGGCCCGCTGCCGTGCCGAGCTGGATCTTCTGCCAGGTCACTCTCGGTTGCTTCCACGTCTCGCATGGCCAAGGGGTCGGGCCAAATCTCCCTCCATCAATTGCCCCCCACTCCCCGTGCCCGGGGTCCTGACCTGGCGTGGGGAGTTCACGGGACGACGGGTGGATTTGCCTCGTGACGCTTTGGCCTTGGTTTGGAGCTTCTCCAGTCTGACCTGCTTGTGTTTTTGGTCCGATCAGGGTCGGCTTGGTTCGAGCAGGGGTCAATCCCGGGTTGTGTGCAGCTCACGCACGGATGCCAAACAATTTTAAATTTCCGAACATCGAAAATGCGCACTAAACTGGCTTCTCCTCGGGGGGCGTGTAGCCGGTTTTGCGGGGAGCCGTTGGATGGTTTTGATCTTGGCCGTTGATGCGCGAGTACAGTGGCTATAAATAGTGGGGGGGCCCTGGTCACTTTCCTTCACCATTCTTCACCATTTGTTTCTTGAGCTCGCGTCTAAGGCTGTTAACTCGCGTCATTCTTCGTAGTCCGGTAGCTTTTCCTCGGTGAGTCCTCAGCCTTCTTTTTGATTCAATGTCTAGCTCGGGTAGTTTAGATAGTCTTCTAGGGGGGTTAGATGCTGGTTCTACAAACCGAGTTGCTACCCCTGATAGCCTTAGTGAGTCCGAGGCAGGGCCCGAGGTAGAGCTCGAGGAAGAGCTCGAGTTCGAGCCCGTAGGCCGAGTCACCTCGAGTAGCTTGGCATCCACCTCCCGTCGAGGTTGGGTGCCAGATAAGTTCGGGCCTTCCACTATGATGCCCAAGAGACTTTGGTCCCTTATTGCTCAGTATAACCTGCCCGGGGAGTATACTTATATTTTACCCTCGGACGACTTTCCTTGGGAGCACGGTCTGGACGAGATCGTGATATTCCGAGAGCAGCTTGTTGTCAGGCTGCACCTTCCTTTCCATCCCCTTATCGTCGAGGTCATGAATCACTTCGGCATTACTGTCGGTCAGCTCCACCCAAACTCCATTCGTAACCTTGTTGGGACCATCTCCCTTTGTTGCAAACACTGCCTTCCATTGGACCTGGAAATCTTTTTCGCCATTCTTATGCTCAAGAAGCAAGCGGGTCCCCTGCCCGGGCGTAAGCGGGCCTACTACTTGTCTCCCGTCCGAGGTTCAAGCTTTTGCACGATCTTCCGAATAAGGTCCCGGCATGGAAGCGGGACTACTTTGTGGTTCTAAGTGCTACGGGGTGGCCGTTTCCTACTGAGTGGGGATTGGTCGTTCCTGACCCCGGTGCCACGTTAGATGAAGAAACGGTGAAGGGCCTCCAGGACTGGGCTCGGTTTGGACTCAAATGCCAAGTCTATCTACCTGACAGAGGCCAAGCTTATCCAGGCCGGTCTGAGTTTGGGTAGGTTTCTTGCTCAGAGGCTTGCTTTTGCTGTGTTTTTTATTCTTGTCTTTTGTCGTCGAACTCTTTTTGCAGGTGTTATGGAGGCAGAGAAGACTCGAGGTGCGAGCTTGTTTGATGGTATGAGACAGAGAAGACTCGGGTTGCGGAGCCTGAGGCACCGAGAATGGAGCCTCCTGGAGAGCTCGAGGTGGCCCCTCCAGTTTAGGAAGCGGCAGGGGTCCCCTATGCCGATACTGCTTACACTCGGGCTGTGCCTTCAGGCTTGGGAAGTCAGTATGGGGATGGGAGCGTGCTGACGCCAAGCTACACTCTCCGAAAAAGTAAGAAGGCTATTTTCCCTAAGGAGGTCGCGGCGTGGGCCGATCTTCCTCCGCAACACATAGGCGCGCGTGCTGCTACTCACGCCATGGTGGTATGTCGAAGTAGTTTTTTTATTTTTTATTTTTTTGCCGGGCTGATTTGTTCTCGTTTTGGCAAGTGAACTCCTCTATCCACGCTCTAACAATCCAGACAGAGAGGGGCTTGAAGCAAGCGCAAGCTGCCGAAAGGCTTTCCGCGCTACGCGAGTCGAGCTAACGAGGTCTCGGAGGGACAATGAGGCCTTAGAATTGGTGGTGAAACACATGACGGACTTGAAGCTGGACCTGGAGCATCAGGTCGGGTACCTTCTGGATGATATCAGGGAGAAGGCTGAGATCTTCTCTTTGGCCATTGAGGAGGCGAAGGTGAAGGCCGTTAACAATTACATTGCTTCGTCGCACTTTGATGACATGATGGTGGGCTCGTACAGAAGGGGTTTCAAGTTGAGCCGATGGATGATAAGGAACACGTACCCCGAGCTCGACATTAGTGCCATAAACACTTCGCGCATCACTTCGGAAATGGCTGCTGCAGCTGATGATGATGCGGATTCCGAAGATGAAGCGGGACCTTCGGGTATTGTCGAAGTCCCTTCTGAAGGCGAGGAAGATGTACCTCTAGGCCTGTGAGCTCGTTGCCGTTGTTTTTGTTTTTTGTTTTTTGTTTTTTGTTTTTTGTTTTTTGTTTTTTTGGAATGAAGTGTAAGCAAGATTATTTTGCAATGAGTAGTCCCCCTTTTTTGGTTAAGTGTTGGGCAGTCATTTTCTCTTTTCGCCAAGCTGACTATGTTGCCGAACTGCTAGACTTAGGCCCCGAGGCAAGTTAACATAGTAAGGCTATACGCCCGATCTGTTCTCTGCCCGGGTTAGTTATCATAGGCTTAGAATTGGGCCCTGGGCTATGCACCTCGGGATCCATACTCGTGCAACTTGCTTCGTTGATGAGGTGCCGATGTCATCTTTAGCTTGACATTCTGGCCCTTACGGTGCCGAGGTCCTTGTTAGCTCGGCATTCTGGTCCTTAGGGTGCCGAGGTCCTTGTTAGCTCGGCATTCTGGCCCTTAGGCTCTGGTAGTGGCTCATGGTCTGCTTAGTTTGATAATTTATAGGTAATATCGTCTTAAGTTGACGATGTTCCATGCCCAGGGTATCTGTTTACCTTCCAAGGTCTCGAGCTCGTATGCTCCCCCGAGTGCTCTCTTTACTCGGTAGGGTCCTTCCTAATTCAGCCCGAGTTTTTCAGCGCCGGGCTCAGGTACCATGACCTTGCGGAGAACTAGGTCGCCGATGCGGAAGTTTCGTCTCTTAACTCTGGCGTTGTAGTACCGAGCTACCCTTTGCTGGTACGCCGCGGTCCTGATGTATGCGAGGTCCCTCACCTCGTCAAGTAGGTCGAGGTTGGTACGTAGCTCATTGTTATTAGTATTGTCGCTGTATGCTTCCAACCAAAGTGAGGGGATTTCGATTTCGGCTGGGATGACTACCTCTGTGCCATAGGTGAGGTTGAAGGGAGTTTCTCCAGTGGCGGTCTTCTCTGTAGTTCGGTATGCCCATAGGACGCTGGGTAGTTCGTCTGCCCATAACCCTTTAGCTCGGTCTAGCCTGGCTTTTAGTCCGTGGAGGATAGCTCTGTTCATGACTTCTACTTGATCGTTTGCTTGTGGGTGCGCAACCGACGTGAAGTTTTGCCAGATCCCCATGTCTTGGCACCACTCTTGGAATTTGATGTCTTCAAACTGCTTGCCATTGTCGGAGATCAGCACCCGAGGTAGCCCGAAGTGGCACACTATGTTCTTCCAGAAGAAGTTCTAGACGTTTTGAGCTGTGATGGTTACGAGAGTTTCAGCTTCAACCCACTTGGTGAAGTAGTCTATTGCCACTACTAGGAACTTCCTTCCTTCTGTTGCTGGCGGGAATGGCCCGAGTAGGTCGATACCCCATTGTGCGAAGAGCCACGGGCCGGTGAGGTACTTGAGGTCTGCGGCGGGCTGGTGGTGAATATTGGCGTGCTTCTGGCACTTCTGGCACTTCCTGACTAGCCCGACGGCGTCTGCTTTCATTGTTAGCCAATAGTACCCCTGTCGTAGTGCTTTCTAGGCGACAACCCTGCCCCCCAGGTGTCCGCCACATAGGCCTTCATGAATGTTGTGGAGTACGAGCTCGGTTTCGGGAGGCTGCAAGCAGCGCAGGTAGGGGAGCGTGCATGGTCTTTGGTACAGCCGTCCATCTATCATGACGTACTTGGCTGTCCGGCGCTCTACCCTCCTGGCGGCGTTGCGGTCTACGGGGAGGGTTCCATGTAGCAAGAAGCTCGCAAGTGGATCAATTCAGCTCGACTTTGCTTGGGCGACAGGAGCGACCTCCTCTGCCCCCCGGAGAATGCTAGGCTGAGGTAAGTACTCTATGTACACAGTTCTCATGGTGTTGTCACTGGTGTTGGCTAGCCAGGACAGGGCGTCGGCCTCAGTGTTCTCTGACCTCGGTATTTGCTTGATGAAGTGTGACTGGAAGCTAAGCAGAGCCTCTTTTACCTTTGCCAAGTAGGCGATCATAGTTGGCTTGCGGGCTTCGTATTCCCCTATAACTTGGTTGACCACAAGTTGGGAATCGCTGCAGATAACTATGTGTTTTGCCTTTACTTCTTGCGCCAGGGCTAGCCCGGCTATTAACGCCTCGTATTCTGCCTCATTGTTGGATGCCGCGAACTTGAAGCATAGCGCGTACTCCAATTTCGTGCCACTCGAACCGTGGAGAACTACACCGGCTCCGCTGCCCTACTGATTTGAGGAGCCATCTATGTGAAGGATCCAGGGCTCTTCATCCCAGTTTGCGCTTGGCCTAACTAGGAGAGATACCGAACTGGGTATGACCTCACAGGGCTCGGACTCAACCGGCCTGGGAGCACCGAGCTCACTCGGACTGAGAGCCTCGTGCTCAATTGGGTTGAGGACCTCGGAGCTAAACGTGCATTATGCAACAAAATCCGCCAAGGCTTGAGCTTTGATAGTGGTTCGTGGCTTGTACTGGAGGTCGTATTCACTGAGTTCGATGGCCCACTTCGTCAATCGACCAGAGACCTCGGCCCTGAGTAATACTTGCCTCAAGGGTTTGTCGGTGAGGACGATGATGGTATGGGCTTGGAAATACGGACGGAGTTTGCGGGCCGCAATGACCAGCGCATAGGCTAGTTTTTTTATCTCCGGATATCTTGTTTCTGCTCCCTGCAATATCTTACTAACATAGTAGATGGGTCGTTGGACCCGATCTGCTTCCTTTACTAGTACCGAACTGACCACTTCGTTGCTTGCCGAGAGGTACAGTTCTAAAACATCGCCCTCTTTGGGCCGGGTCAATACTGGGATACTGGCGAGGTATCTCTTGAGCTCGTCAAATGCGAGTTGGCATTTCGGGTTCCACTCGAACCTTTTTCCTTTTATTGCCTTGAAGAAGGGCAGGCAACGGTCTGCTGATTTAGACATGAAACGACTTAGAGCGGCTATTCTGCCGTTTAGCCTCTAAATCTCTTTCACTTTTTGGGGAGGTCTCATATCTAGATGGCTTTTATGTTGTCCGGGTTGGCCTCAATACCGCGTCGGTTGACGATATACCCTAGGAACTTACCCGAGGTGACACCGAAGACACACTTATTTGGGTTTAGTTTCATGTTAAACTGATGTAGAATTTGAAAGACAGAATGCAGATATTGTATCAATTGATGCGAAAACTGTGTCTTGACAACCATGTCGTCTACATAACATTCTATCTTTGTGTCAATTAAGGGTTGAAACAGCTTATTCACAAGCCTTTGAAAGGTTGCCCCAGCGTTTTTTAGTCCGAAGGGCATAACCTTGTAGTAGTACAGGCCGAACTCAGTTACGAAGGCGGTTTTTTCCTCGTCGGATGGGTCCATCCTGATTTGGTTGTAGCCCAAGTAGGCATCCAGGAAGCTTAGCAACTCGTGTCCCGAGGTCGCATCCAATAGACGGTCGATCCTAGGGAGGGGGAAGCAATCTTTTTGGGCAAGCTCGGTTCAGGTCGGTGTAGTCGACGCACATGCGCCACTTGCCGTTTGCCTTTTTTACCAGAACGGGGTTGGCTACCCAGCTCGGGTAATGAACTTCCCTTATGAAGTCTGCTGCGAGGAGCTTCTTGACCTCCTCATCGACCGCCCTCCAGCGTTCTGGGGCTAAGTTGCGTTTCTTCTGTCTAATGGGTCTAACTACAGGGCCAGTATTGAGCTTGTAAGTTATGAGCTTAGGGTCTATGTTGGGCATTTCTGCGCGGACCAAGCGAAAGCATCTAAGTTATTGAGTAAGAAGCATACCAGTTCAGACCGCAAGGGTTCTTCCAGGGATGCTCCGACCTGAAGTAATCTGGCGAGGTTTTCTGCTGAGACAGAGATGGGAACAGTTTCCTCTGTTGGTGCAGCTCGCTCCTCATTCTGTTCCTCAAGTCGCTCCAGTTCGAGGTCGCCAGTTACCTTGGCTTTTCCCTTGAGGGCGGCGACGTAGCACTTACGGGACTCGAGTTGGTCGCCCCGCACTACCTCGATGCCAAAGTCCGTTGGGAACTTCATGGCCAAATAGTAAGTAGACACCACGACCTTTAAAGCATGGGTGATTGGTCGACCTACTATGGCGTTGTAGGGGGAGGGGGTCGCGACCACCAAAAAATCGTGACTGAGTCTTACCGTACTAGGCCACGTGTCGACTTCCACGGGTACTGTGACCTTTCCCAGGGGTCTGACCTCTTCTCCGCTGAAGCCGACCAATGGGGTGTTCGTGGATTTCAAGTCATCCTCTCGGAACTGGAGTTTGTCGAAGGCTGCTTTAAAAAGGATGTCTGCCGAACTGCCAGAATCAACGAGTACACGCCGGACTTCGAAGTCGTTGATCTTTACCTTTATGACAAGTGCATCGTCGTGGGGGTAGTGGACCCTGCGTGCATCATCTTCGGTGAAGAATATGGGGTCTTCCGTCCTAGGCCGCTTTGGGGGATTTTGTTCTTCTCTAGTGGCCTCCCGGGTTGATGCCCGAGCTGCTGCCGAGGTGCATCCTACTACGATCGATCCTCCAACGATCACGTGGAGGTTCAGCTAACCGGCTGCTGGACTCGGGAGCATCTCTGTTGTGCTCTCCCTGCCGACCCATCTTATTACTACTACTACTATTACTATTATTATTATTATTATTATTGTTATTATTATTATTATTATTATTATTATTATTATTATTATTATTATTATTATTATTATTATTATTATGCTGTACAAAAGTCCTTAGGTACCCGCGACGGATAAGTTCTTCTATCTCGTCGTGGAGATTGTTACAATGTTCGGTGCTATGACCGTGGTCTCTATGGAAACTGCAGTACAAGTTTTTATTCCTCTCGTTCGAGTTTCCCTTTAGACGAGGTGGCCATTTCACGTACAGGGCGTCTTTGATCGTCATTAAGATCTCGGCCCGCTTCACGTTCAAGGGCATGTAGTCCATCCAACCTGCTAAGGGAGCTCGGAACGGCTGGCTTGGCTTCGTCCCCCGAGGTGGGTCTTTCCTTCTCCTGTCATCTGGGTTGGAGGGTTCGCTTTCCCTCTTCCTTTTTTCGATCCCGCTTTCAATCCTTTGATTGATCTCCTCTTCAGTTCTTATGAATTTGTTCGCGAGCTTGAGGAATTCAGCTACAGTCGCGGGTTAGTTGACTACCAAGTGCCACTTGAACTCCTTGTGTGTCACGCCCCTCTTGGCTGCCGTGAGTTGTATCGCGGGGTCTAGGCACGGTATCTGCAAGCACGCGTCATTGAACCGTTTGACATAGCCCCGGATGGACTCTCCTTCCCTCTGGACTATTCTAAGGAGGCTCTCCTCGGTTTGGGACACCGCTTGCTGGTAACGAAGTGCACGGTGAAGACTTGCACGAACTGGGTCCAACTTCTTATTGACCCGGGGGCCAGTTCCTGTACCAGGTGCGGGCCACTCCCTTGAAGGTGGTAGTGAAGGCCACACACATGCAGGACTCGCTGGCCCTCGCCAGGTGCATTTGGGACTGGAAAGCATTGACGTGGTCATTGGGGTCAAAGGACCCATCATACTTGTCTAGGGGAGGGAGTTTGAAATCTTTGGGCACGGGAACCGCAATGAGTTCTGATGACAGGGGGGAAGGAATTGAAAGAATAGGGGCAACTTTCACCTCGTCTGAGCTTGTTTCTTCTTTACCTCGGAGCTCGGGCAAGATGCGGGTGGTAGTTCGGCGACTTTGCCGGCGTCTTCGCTGCTGCTTAGAAGGCCTGGTATTGGCACTACTTTCCTCGGTGTTGCCGAGCTCGATCGGCCCGGACTGTTGGTAGTCTGCGGCCAGGACGCCGAATTGGTTCTCTGCGAGTGGGAGCTTGAACTTAGAGTGTCGAGGTGCTGACTTCGGCAAGGAGGTTCCTGATCTGCCGGCGAGCAGCGAGGTGGGGGTAACTAGTCTTTCCCTCTTGCCTGGGGATGAGGCCTGGCTCCTGGAGGGGTTCTGAAGTTGGGAGGCTCCCCTCGGTGAAGGCGCCCGCCCTGAGGGGAGGGCTTGACCGGCTTCGGAGCAGGGTGCCGAGGTGGGAGCTGTGGTTGGTTCAGAGGCAGTTGGGGGAACTGCTGTTGATAGTGACACTGAGAAATGTGGTGCAATACTTATTGCTGATGAAGCTGATGTTGCTGGAACTGCTACATCTGGGCTTGCATTGCCCGCATGCACTGCATCAAGTCATCAAGCTGGTTCTGGCTGGTCACCAGAGAGACAACGGTTGGTTCGGCGAAAGTTGTCTCAATAGGGGGGGGGGGGGGGAAGGGGAACATTCACAGGTGCCACTGCACTCGGTGCATTGAGGCTAGGGATTCCGTCCGTCGAGAGGGGGACGGGAATTGTCCGATACATACAGTGGCGGGCTGAGGGTGTTCCCCTACAACATTCAAGTCGGCATTGTGCCTGTTGCTGCTGGAGGAAGCCATGGGAGCTAAGGTTTCTTTGAGAGAGAGAGAGAGAGAGAGAGTCAAAGGTTAGGGGAAGCTTTTTGAAGTCTTCCCACAGACGACGCCAAATGATGATACACAATCCGGTCGGTCCTAACTGTCGATTACCTTGCCTTTGACGAAATTGGAGGTGCCTGAAACAAGGAAGAAAATGGAGGCTTCCGGGGAGGAACCCGGTTGGAACACTCCGAAGCTCAAGTTAGTGCTCTTGAGAAGGCAAGGGAAATGAGAGACTACAAGACCAGAAAGCACAAAATATCACATACCTCATTCTTTGGGGGAAGGGGGCCTTTTATAATCACCTTGGTACACTCACTCCCATACCTCTGCCAGATCGGGCATCATCACCTCCGCCAGATCGGGTGTCATCATCTCTACCAGACGCCAGTTCGGGTGTCATAACCTCTGCCAGTTGCCAGTTCGGGTGTCATAACCGCCACTGTCTTCCTTGTCAGGGCCGTCTTTGCCACGTTTGAGATGGCGGTGACAGGTGGTCGTTGGAGGGCGGTTGTCATGTGTCGGACCCCTAATCAGTCAGGCTGCCTCCTTGTACGGGCTTCTTGGGCGTCAGGTATGGTTGTTCAATCAGGCGACTTGGAGCCGAAGTGGTGTGCGAGGTGAAGTCTTGAGTTCGGATAGAAGTGTGGCCCGAACTTCCCTGGGGTGGGTCAGCTCGGGTTTTTGCCCTTTGTGCTTCTTGTAAGGCTCAGGACCTCCAAGGGAGAGCTCGGGTTCTTTCTTTGGGAGCCCGGGTCGTGGGCCCGCTGCTGTGCCGAGCTAGCGCTTCTGCCAGGTCATTCTCGGTTGCTTCCACATTTCGCGTGGCCAAGGGGTCGGGCCAAATCTCCCTCCATCATAACCCATTGTGAACAATTGTCAAATGTATCTATTTCTCTTCAATTGTGAGTTGTATTTATGTTCCCCTATTGAACAAAGGTCCTAAATCCACCACTAACTCTATTCCCTGTCACTTGTTATTGTTAAATAATTTGAAGTTTTAAGGCGACCATCATCCTTCGATGTATGACACAAAGCAGTGCAACAACCATCTTTTTTGGTAGAAAAAGTATGTTAGTGACCGCTTTATTTTAGCTTTGAGAAAGAAGACAATGAACAATGTCTTCCTCTTAAGGTGAGGGCAATCTATTTAATGTATGTGAAGAGTAATTTTGTAGTTTTGAAATATTTAAAATGCACATGACATCACGTGTGTATTATAATTGATCGAATGCAAATGGTTGGATGAAAATGTACTTTCTAAAAGTTTAAGTACTATAGTAGCACTTTTCAAAGTTTAGGTACCAAAGTGAGAATAGGTGTGGAGGCAGGCCCAAGGGAGCCATGGGCCCCCTATGGTTCAATAATTCTCACTTGTAATACTCTCTTCCATGTAAATTTCCCCCCTGCCCCACTCCTCACCAAATAGTTGCCCTCTATGGCTCATCCACATTTATCCTCCCCAATCCAGTTTAGGTTTTGGCCCCCTCATGAAAAATTCTTGACTCTTGTTCTAACTCAAAGCGAGACCACCCCTACAATACAAAGTACTAATATGCAATTTATCCTTTTGTTTTATATTAATTTATTAACCAATCTAAGTGCATGAAATATCAATCCTGATTAGCCTAGGTTGGATAGTTTGGGTTTAACTTCGTACTTGGACACTAGGTTTAATTCCTAGTGTTACCCATAGGTTGAGCATACACATAACCCAATCCTCCCAACTTGCACCCCCAATGGGTTGCATCTTTTGAAGGCTTCCTTTAACGAGATAGCATCCACATTTACCATGTAGAATTATAGGCTTGTACCACCCACAACCAAGTAGGGGTATTCATGCTTTGGTTCATTGTAGTTTGCAGTTTGGAAAATATATATACCTATATACATGTATAGGTGTAAGCCATTCATTAGTTAATTTTTATCTTTCACCCAATTAATGAAACAAATTCAACGGAACACAACATAAGTAGAACAAAGAAGATCATGCCTGTAAACATCAACTCTTTAACCATGTCAAACATCTTTCATGCTGAATTTGCACAAACACTTTGATCAAAAGGGTTTCTAGTATGCAAAGGCTATTTTAGTAATTCTCTTGATAATGAGTTTATTATGCAAAGCTTCCAAAATATGATAACCCATTGAGAACAATTGTCAAATAAATCTCTTTCTCTTGAATTGTGAGATGTATTTATTTTCCCTATTGATCAAAGGTCCTAAATCCGCCACTAACTCTATTTTCTTTCACTTGCTATTATTAAACAATTTGAAGCTTTATATCTAACATCATCCTTCGAGGTATGACATAGAGCAGTGCAAGGACCATCTTTTTTTGGTAGCAAAAGTATGTTAGTGACTGCTTTAGTTTAGCTTTGAGAAAGAAGACAATGAACAAGGGAGAGGTCAATCTATTTAATGTATGTGAAGAGTAATTTTGTAATTTTGAAATGCTTCTAGTGCACATGACATCACGTGTGTAAAATTATTGACGGAATGCAAAATGGTTGTATGAAAGTGTACTTTCCAAAAGTTTAGGTATTATAGTAGCACTTTTCAATGTTTAGTACCAAAGTGAATCTAGCAATGGAGGCAGGCCCAAAGCGAGCCATGGTTGCCCCCTATGGCTCATCCGTATTTATCCCCCCCCACCCCCCCACAATCCACTTTGGGTTTTGGTCCCTTCGTAAAAATTCATGGCTCCACCCCTGAGAGAGACTACTTCCAAAGTACAAAGTACTAATATGCAATTTATCCTAATGTTTTATATGGACTTATTAACCAATCTAAGTGCATGAAATTTCAATCCTGATTAGCCCAGGTTGGATAGTTTGGGTTTAACTTCGTATTTGGACCCTAGGTTTAATTCCAAGGGTTAGGCCTAGGTTGAGCATACACGCAACCCAACTTGCCCAACTTACACCCCTAATGCATTGCACATCCTTTTGAGGCTTCCTTTAACGAAATAGCATCAACATTTACCTTGGAGAATTATAGGCTTGTACCACCCACCACCAAGTAGGGGTGTTGATGGTTTGGTTCATCGTAGTTTGCAATTTGGAGAATATATATACTTATATATATGTGTATAGGTGTAAGCCATTCATTGGTTAATTTTTATCTTTCTCCCAGTTGATGAAACAAGTTCAACGGAGCACAAAAAATAAATAGAACAAAGAAGATCATGTCTATAAACATCAACTCTTTAACCATGTCAAACATCCTTCAAGCTGAATTTGCACAAACCCTTTGATCAAAAGGGTTTCTAGTATGCGCAGACTTTATTAGTAATGCTTTTGATAATGAGTTGATTATGCAATGCTTCCAAAATATGATAATCCATTGAGAACAATTGCCAAAGGTATCTCTTTCTCTTGAATTGTGAGATGTATTTATTTTCCCCAATTGATCAAAGGTCCTAAATCCGCAACTGACTCTATTCTCTTTCACTTGTTATTCATTTTGAAACTTTTACATCTACCATCATCCTTCGAGGTATGACATAGAGCAGTGCAATAACCATCTTTTTTGATAGCAAAAGTATGTGAGTAACCACTATAGTTTAGCTTTGAGAAAGAAGAAAATGAACAATGTCTTCCTCCAAAGAAAGAGGGCAATCTATTTAATGTATGCGAAGAGTAATTTTGTAATTTTGAAATATTTCTAATGCACATGACATCATGTGTAAAATAATTAAAGGAATGCAAATGCTTGGATGAAAGTGTACTTTCCAAAAGTTTAGGTACCTAAGTGAGACTAGGTGTGGAGGCAGGCCCAAGGGAACCATGGCCCCGCTATGGTCCAAAAGTTCTCACTTGTAATACTCTCTTTCATGTAAATTTCCCCCCTCCCCCACTCCCCACCCAATGGTTGCCCCCTATTTCTCATCCATATTTATTCTCTTCCCCCTCCCCCCAATCCACTTTAGGTTTTGGTCCCCCTCATAAAAAATCCTTAGCTCCACCCTTGCGTAAGACAACCCCCTATGCAATTTATCCTAACCTTTTATATGGACTTATTAACCAATCTAAGTTCATCAAATTTCAATCCTGATTAATCTAGGTTGGATAGTTTCGGTTTAACTTCGTACTTGGACCCTAGGTTTAATTCCTAGGGTTAGGCCTAGGTTGAGCATACACGCTACCCAACCCGCCCAACTTGCACCCTTAATGCTTTGCATCTTTTCTAGACTTCCTTTAACTAGGTAGTATCCACACTTACCTTGTAGAATTGTAGGCTTGTACCACCCGCCACCAAGTAGGGGTGTTAATGGTTTGGTTCATAGTAGTTTGCATTTTGGAGAATATATATACCTATATATATATGTATAGGTGTAAGCCATTCATTAGTTAATTTGTATCTTTCACCCAACTGATGAAACAGGTTCAATGAAACACGAACATAAATACAACAAAGAATTACATTTTTGTAAACATCAACTCTTTAACCATGCCAAACATGCTTCATGATGAATTTGCACAAATCCTTTGATCAAAAGGGTTTCTAGTATGCAAAGACTTTATTAGTAATGCTCTTGATAATGAGTTGATTATGCAATGCTTCTCAGATATTATAACCCACTGAGAACAATTGTCAAATGTATCTATTTGTCTTGAACTGTGAGATGTATTTATTTTCCCTATTGATCAAAGGTCCTAAATTTGCCTTTGACTCTATTCTCTGTCACTTGTTATTGTTGATCAATTTGAAGTTTTACGTCTACCATCATCTTCGTGGTATGACATAGAGAAATGCAACAACCATCTTTTTTGGTAGAAAAAGTAGTGACCGCTTTAGTTTAGTTGGGAAAAAAGACAATGAACAATGTCTTCCTCCAAAGGAGAGGGCAATCTATTTAATATATGTGAAGAATAATTTTGTAATTTTGAAATATTTCAAATGCACATGACATCACATGTGTAAGATAATTGACGGAATGCAAATGGTTGGATGAAATTGTACTTTCCAAAAGTTTAGATACTATAGTAGCACCTTTCAAAGTTTAGGTACCAAAGTGAGACTAGGTGTGGAGGCAGGCTCAAGGGAGCCATGGCCCCCCTATGGTCCAAATGTTCACACTTATAATACTCTCTTCCATATAAATTTCCCCTCTCCCCCACTCCCCACCAAATGGTTGCCCCCTATGGCTCGTCCATATTTATTCTCCCCCAATCCACTTTAAGTGAGACCACCCCCAAAGTACAAAGTACTAATATGCAATTTATCCTAATGTTTTATATGGACTTACTAACCAATCTAAGTGCATCAAATTTCAATCTTGATTAGCCCAGATTAGATAGTTTGGGTTGAACTTCGTACTTGAACCCTAAATTTAATTTCTAGGGTAGGCTTAGGTTGAGCATGCACGCAACCCAACCTGCCCAACTTGCACCCCTGATGCAGTGCAACTTTTTGAGGCTTCCTTTAACGAGATAGCTTTCACATTTACCTTGTAGAATTATAGGCTTGTACCACCCACCACCAAGTAGGGGTGTTCATGGTTTGGTTCATTGCAGCTTGGGGAATATTTCAAATCGAACTAGTAAAATACAATTTGAGAATTTCTAAAACCAAACCAAATTATAGCACTACAAGAAAAAAGGTCAAAGTCGGCGGTCCTATGACTGCCAGCTTAGGTCTTAAGACCGCTGGCTTAGGTCTAAGGCGGTGGTCATGCGTCCACCCCCTAAGAAGTTGCCGCCATAGATCAAGACCGCTGGCTTAGGTTAAAATGACCACTGCCTTTGATGACTGGTCAAAGGTGGTTCAAGTTGCTCTAAAGCAGCGGTCTTTTGGAACTGCCGGGTTAGCATTAATAAGGCGGCGGTTTTGACTGCCGGCTTAGGTCCTAAAAGACCGCCACCTTAGCTTTTTCTCAATCATCCCTCCCACCTTTAGGTGGCGATTCAAACCGCCAGATTAGATGCTATATGACCGTCGGCTTAGACTTATATGACATTGTTTATGGCAAAGCCAATGGTTGGATGACCGCTGGCTTAGATCTTTTTTTATCAGGTATATTTCGACATTTTTTTTGCACTAGAACTTTTACTAATTCATCACTTTAATACCTGCTTAGTGAAAATCTCATGACATACATAAAAATAACTTAAATAAAAATGTAATTTGAAACAAAATTAATGTATTCAATTAAAAAAACTAATTATTATTATTTCCAAAATAATTATTCAAATACAATATCCAATTGACATAAAAAATACAAGGACTTCAAATCTCTTACCGAGTGCATTCTTGAAAGTAAGAGTAGGCTCAGCTTCTTCTGGTTCTTCTGTTGAAATACAAGGGCAGATCATCTAGTTGGTTCTCAAACAAACACTCTGTGCAATGTCAACTCTTCCCCAGAATTCATTTCACATGCAACACTCTTGATCTGAACTACAAGATCAGCATCTATGCAGTCAATTTCATTCAGTACATCAATCTGCAAAAGCATTAATATGTTATAAAGACTTCAATTACCATGTATCATTGCTTCTAAGATGATTTCACACTAGACCTGTATACCACAAAGCAGAAGTCATGTCATGTGAAAGCAAAAAGAAAGATTTCATAGAAAAATATACCCGGCCCTGAAAGTCTGGCATCTGTTGAAGTGCTTCATCTGACATTTGGTACTTCAGTGCATTAACTTCCTCTACCAAGGGGATGATTTTGTTTGCATACTTGTCCACGCAGACATAGATTTCATAAAGCTGAGATTTACCATTCTTATAATCAACACTACAACGAATTGCAGCTGCATCTTCAAATTCATTGTTAATGGCTTCCTCTACTTCAATCAGACTGTAGTCAACATAATCTGTAGGAATAATACCTGCATATGCCCATGTTGGAGAATACAAAAATACTTAGATAAAATGAGGGAGCAACTCACCATTCTCCCCTAGTATGCTAAGCATATTGTCATCAGATCTAAGTTTCAATGCCCTCTCAAAGTAATCATGCTGACTAAGCGCAGAGCACACTCCATATGTTTTCCATGCACTTTTCCACAAGAACCTCCCATCGTTGCTTGGGCATTTGATGTTAGACCAGTACAAATTAAGTTGATCCAACAGGTCAGAGAACTGTATGGATTTTGATGTCCATAGCTTGAGCTAGTTCTGGTGTGACAAAATTCAAAGAGAGCAAAGAGGAATTTGTTGTTAGATAAAATGAATATTGTACTACCTCATTTTTGTCAAAAGGACTTCTGCTGCATTTCTTGAGTTGTTTTCCATTCTGGGAGAAGGGAATCAAGCTCCTAATAAAGAAGTCTCGGTCTGGCTCCCCAGTCTTTGGAAGGCAGCATCCTGCTTTGCTCTGCCTGCAATATGATCCGGACCACTGAAGATTTATAATCCAAGCTGAGATAAAATGAATCCACAGATAAGATACATCTGACTGTGCAGATCTATAATGATAAAGTGCAAATTCCCTTACTAATATAAAAAGATCAACCAAAAACAAAAATGAGAAATATGTAGAACACTGACAGAGAAAAACACCTTCTTAGCTTTTACATGAAATGCTATATAACAGAACAATGAGGGGAGGATAGAAACTTCTTCAGTGACCTCAACTAATAGCTTAAGCTTTTAGTTTGAAGGGTTCCTTGACATCAAGAAATCTTCGGTGACCTCTAATCACTGCTATATTAACGGAACAATGAGGGGAGGATAGCATCAAGAAATCTTCAGTAGTCCTAGAATAGCATGAACATATCATTAACCAGGATAGTAATAACAGAAATTCAGGCCTGAGTTACCTAAAGTTTCCTCTACAGGTTCATTTTTGTGATAGTTTATTGTAATATTATTCTGATTTTATATATCTGTATCACAAAATTAAATTTACAGAAATTGTGGCATACAGAAAGAAGTTTCTGATCCAAGTTCCAAGTAAAAGAAGAAAAAACATGTTATTAACCGGAGATACAAAGTGCAGTTTGGATAGAATCAGAAATAACATCTGGCCCAACTGTTATGGTGTCTCAATAAAAAAGTGGAAAATTCCTCGTCGTGGAGCAAGCTTCCAATGTCACAAGTGCAGATGAAATTTCCTGCAAAGAAAAGAACTTTTGCAGAATTGCATTCAGGATGGTGCCTCTGACTTCTCAAATTGTACCAATGAACCAACAAGCATGAATCATAACTGCTTCACCGGTGGCACCTATTAGATGCAGTACACGGTCCAATTTCAAATCAGGAACCAACAGAAGACCACAGCCTTCTTAGAGTAAAAAAGAAAAAAATGGAAATCCAGGAAAAATTGGAGAAAAAGGAAGCTAACAATAAGGGTCAATAAACAAATAAGGTTCTAGATTAATCAGTACATAGGAAATCAAGCATGAAATACATGAAATGCATACAACTACAAACAAATCTGTTTTGAAGCATTACCAAATTAAGACTAAAAGTGTGCACTTGAGAGTTTAGACCACCTGAAGATATGCCTCATACTTATTGGATAAGCCCATCAAAGCTTCCTGAAGCAAGTAACTGCCGATCAATGCTGAAGGTGAAACTAGAAACAAAATCCTTAAGCCCTGCATAGAAAAACAAATAGTTAGAATGTGCTCCCTTGAAGCTAAGCTAATCATTTAACTCAGTACAAGTGCAAACTTAATTTGAGAGTTAAGTTTATAAACTCGTTGATTGCTGATAAAGGGTGGATCTTGATAGTTAAAGCAAGAGAGATAAAGCAAAATAGGCTTGAGAAATTAGTAGTCTAATCTATATTCATACTTGGAGACATTTAAGTTTTGAAATTCCAGCTACCATTCTATAACACTTGCAGATTGTTCATTTTCTTTTTTTCCAGAGAATTAATTTAATTAACATGGGGACTGATCAACTAATCAACAATCCAGATCTGCTACCGATACCAACATGTTGGTAGCAAAATTTCTTCTAGCATATTTTATAGCCACACATCTCAAACATCTTTCATACTTGGATGTTGTCATTGATGGGGGTTGTACCATGGAGAAGGCAATCATATTTTAGTTGTGTGGCTACAATCATGTTGTCATTTTAGTAACAAACTTACAGCATCATAAACCAAATTCTGTTTCTACATTTGCCAAGATAAGGAAAGAAATAAAGAGTTTCGAGAATTCTATCTACCATCTGTTTTGGGTTCTCTACCAAGTCTACCCATTAATTTTTTTTTGGGTATTCTAGAAACTACAATTTTGCAAAAAAAAAAAATCCTATAGAATTTTTGGATGATGTCCCAACCTTGGATCCAACCAGGCAACAATCTCTCTCTCTCTCTCTCCCCCTTATCCTTAGTAATTGAGTCACCCATGCTAAAGTTCATTAATGGAAATATTGTACATCCACTAGAAGTGTAAAGTTCAGCAATAGATTTAAGAGAAACAGGGTTGCTCTGTTTCTCTATGGTATTGTACTTGAACTTCAATTTGAACATCTTACCCATTGTTTCAAAATAGAACCACAAAAAAAAAAAAAAAAAAAAAAAAACTGTTTGAACTTCAATCTGAACTTTTGTAGTAGAACATAAAAAATTTTCTTTCCACAAATCAAAGATTAATCTAAGACCATGTAGCATTGATAAAAAAAAAAAAAACTGGACTGCTCCATTTATAAATATCGTACATCCACTAGAAGTGTAAAGTTCAGCAATAGATTTAAGAGAAACAGGGTTGCTCTGTTTCTCTATGGTATTGTACTTGAACTTCAATTTGAACATCTTACCCATTGTTTCAAAATAGAACCACAAAAAAAAAAAAAAAAAAAACTGTTTGAACTTCAATCTGAACTTTTGTAGTAGAACATAAAAAATTTTCTTTCCACAAATCAAAGATTAATCTAAGACCATGTAGCATTGATAAAAAAAAAAAAAACTGGACTGCTCCATTTATAAATATTGTTAGAACTAATCAATAGAAATTTAAACATATGATTGTTAAAACTGCCTATATACAGGAGTAATAGGCAATAGCATCTTGCCAGGCTTGTAGAGAGGAAATGAGAGAGAGAGATGGACTGACTAGTCAACCTGAATTGAGAGAGAGAGAGAGAGAGAGAGAGAGAGAGAGAAGAGCTGTACAAATAATGGACGAATGTCCTGAGCTTAC
The DNA here is from genome assembly GCF_055504915.1 of Nelumbo nucifera. Taxonomy (NCBI): domain Eukaryota; kingdom Viridiplantae; phylum Streptophyta; class Magnoliopsida; order Proteales; family Nelumbonaceae; genus Nelumbo; species Nelumbo nucifera. Next base: position 84,863,933 of record NC_142652.1, on the reverse strand, counting down.
TAGGAATACAATGCAGTCCACAGCATAGTAGACACGGCAGATTCAGACTCCATTTCCAATTGATCAACCGGCTCTTGTATTGAACTTAATAGCAATAGCATCTTGCCAAGCTCGTAGCCACTATGGTACTCTTGTGTCACAACATAATGACCAGCACAGGTATCATTTTCTCTCTAAACTAAAGTGTTATAGCTGACTAGCTAAGCTGTCAGCAACCACGGTATGATGTCAAAAGTGCCAAAAACCTAGGTATTTTCTCTTTCTCACTGCTAAATTACCTGCAGCCGAATAGAACTGTCAATAGACCAGATATTGGTTCAACCCAACCTGGTCTAATATGAGTCCATTACAGATGGGCCAGCCCAATCCAATCCGATAAAATACTTTGGACTATAATCTGGAGCGGTCCAATTCAACATTTCTTATTGGAATTTCCAACCTGTTCAAATTGATAATAATTCAGATTGGATCCAACCCAAAGCAAGTCCATTGACACCTCTACTCTGATCTCCTATCAATCGACTAGAAGTTGGATAAACCCAACCCAATCCATAAATCATTACTGGACCAGGTGAGCTCTTCTCATACATGCACATTCTGTATGAGGTTTGCCCATACTTCAAGTTCGGATATATGTCTGCTAACGGTGCCATTGCAGAAGCTTTGAAGGATGAAAGAAAAATCCACATCATTGACTTCCAGATCACACAGGGCAGTCCTGGAATATAATGGATGAAAATGACTAGAGGAATAGGTGCATAGCGGTAGCTTTGGGATGAAACAGCTTTATCTTGGGCTTCTAATGAAAGAGAAATACCTGGTATTGGGGGGATAATTAGGGGAAGTGATGGCTGATTTGCTGGGCTTTCAATGGTCCAATAAGGACTGTTATCTCCACTGAGGTTTAGATGCTAGCTGCTTTAACTGGGATCTATAGCTGGAGATCTGGGTATGTCAAGCCTAAACATTGAAAGTGATTCAGAGAACACAATCAGATGGTTAAGAGAAAAAGACAATGGGCCTTGGCAGCTGGATCATTATTCAACACAGGCAAGATACATCCTGGACTTGATGAATGTAAACCTACTCTTGATTTCCAGGGAGTTCATCTGAGACTTAGAATACTAAACCAAAGCTATTGTCGTTCTTCTGATCCGTGTATCTTCCATACACTACTCTGCATTAGAACTTCTGATCCACTAAATCAGAACTGTTCTGGAATACCAAACCATAACTGTTCGATTTCTTCAAACTGTGAACCAGAACATACAGTCTAGCTAAATACAACAAAAATCAAATTTCAAAGCAATCAAGTGTAAGAGTATGCATGAACAAAAATAAACTAAACTCAAATTGAAGACAATGTTTTAATTGCGAGAAAAGAGATTACAGACGTATTTGCCAAAAGAAGGCGCTTGATTTCTCTGATCGAGCAACTACATAGCTTCAGAAAATATTCTTTCGCCAAACGATAGTCCGCTCTACAACCAGATTTCGAATTCATGGATCAAGTAGAAGTGGTGAAAGTAGAAGGAAAAATTTTCAAACAATAAGGCGTAAAAAACCAATTGAAGAGAGAATTCTGATGAAATTAAAAATTAGTAGAGAAAACCTTGTAGAGCTTCGTAAACCGAGCTTCAATGCCATCGTCATCGCTATAATGTGAATTATTCGTCGAAATGAGAGGTTTTGCTTCCTCCATCTTCAACGCAGATAGTCACAGTTTCAAACTATGTTTCATAAGATTTATCACCGTTACTTAACTGTTCAGAGAAAAACAACCAACACAGACTTTAAGTCCACAGAATAGATAAAACACAGAAGAAAAGAAAAAGCTCAAAATATTGTCAAAACAAACAAAATCGATCATTGATATCTGATATCCGATATCCGATCTCCGATTTTAGTTTTCCCGAATGTCAACATCTGAGTAACTATTTGCAATGAGCCAGAGAAACCCTACCTTTTTGACGAATTCGGTTCAAAGAATGCCTCCTCTGATCGAATGGAACGAGGGGTTCGAATTCAAATGCAAGTTGCAAAACCCTCATTTCTCTCTCTCTCTCTCAGCGAGCCCAAACACTAACCAGTCTCTCGGTAACTAGAATAGAGGCATTGACGAAGTGCCTTAATAATAATTAATTCAAACCGTTGTAATTCAACATTTTCAGAGGCAATTTTTATCAAACGCCTCTGACTTATCGCCTCTAATTATATAACTTTCTAGTAGTGAGGCATGGGTGCAGTCTCCACATGTTGAGCTTCCGAATGAGGCTGAGGCGGCGACTGTTACTGCTGGGTTGGTGAGGATTTGCAATGGGAGTTGGGGGTGATGAACATGGAAGAGTAGCAGCACCATCCCTGCCAAGAAAGAGCTTGGGGAAATTGAGGCGAGCATGATCCCCTCTCTTGGGACTAGAATGCTAGGCGCGAAGGAGTAGAACAACGCGGGATTCCCTTATTTGAAGTTTTTCTTTGTTTGCGATACAAACGCCGAACCGGGTATTTATGCATCCCGGTCCGCGTTTGTTTGAAACGTAAAAGTAATGATTATCAGAGAAAATTTGTATTTCTTGACACTTTTGTATTCATTTGATAATTAATTTTTTGACCAAAATTAAGGCATTAAACCATAAGATAGTCGGAGCAATTAATAATGAGCCCACACCTTTTTACCAATTTCAAACAAACAGGGTGAATACAAAAATGGTTTAAAATATAAACCGTATTTGCATTTATGAACCAAAAAATGGATAAATATGTAATGTATATATCTGTATTTGCATTGCAACCAAATACAGCCATAATCCATAGAGGGATCGATTCAAATCCAATTCAAAGTTCTAAACGACAGAAAGACCGCCGCCCATAAATGTTTTGGTTTCCTAGGTGGCGGTCTTTTTCGAAACCACCACTTTAGCATTCTTTGTGGTGGCGGTCTTTAAGACCGCTGGTTCTAAACCGCCACCTTAGGCAATTTTTCTTGTAGTGTAAATATGAAAATTTGGAAAGGAAATCAAACCAAATTATTTTATTACGGTTTGATGCAGTTTCTAAATTTGGAAAGAAAATCTAACATGGACCGTCCAATTTTAATATATATATATATATAGATAATAATAAACATATTATAAAAGTAATAATAAAATAATAATATATTCATAAATTAATGAAAAACACTAAGATATTAATTATTAAATTCTAATAAAATAATAATAACAAGTTAATAATAATAAAGTAATAAAAAGACTAATACAAATTTGAAACTTTCAATTGATTTTGATTCCAACTCTAAACATGGTTCAAAGTACCATGAAATTAGCTTTTTTTAGTTTTGTTTTTTTTTTCAAAATTTGGTTTTTGGGGGTTAAATTTTTTTTTATTAAAAAGGTAGGGTGTTTCGCCCGATACGGGGCGTATCATATCAATTTTTTGAACCTTGACTCCAAATGAACCAAATTGTAACAATCTACATCCGATTCCAATTCATTACTGAGCCAAAATGCATCAAAAATAGATGATTCTGATTTCAACTCCTAGGGGGTTTGATTCTGATCCTACTCACGAACCAAATTGGACCATTAAGCTTTTTGAGTCCGTGGTTTGTCTTTTTTGTACCTAGTGTAATCCATACGAGTACAGGTAGGGTCAGTATTAGGTTAAACTTGACCCACCTGTATATTGTTGGAAAGCATATAAATTTTACGGAGAAGTACGGATATACATGATACATAATTCTGAATTCCAGCTCCCCCTACTACTAGCCCTCTCCTCTCCTATAAACCACATCCTGCCTATGATTTTGACATCAATTCATGATCAGGATGCAGGATGCATTCCCCCTATATTTTGGAGCTATAAAATTTTGATCTGGAAGGATAATCGATAATTTATATATTTTTTTATATATCTTAAATAAATAATTAAAAATTTTATTGTTTATTTATGTTATATTACATATTTATTACGACGAAAAATAATAAAAAATTAGATGCAGATTCCAACCCGCCCTTACCCTTAAATATTAGGAGGGTAGGGTCGGGGATGGTATTACATTTTTATATATATAAAGAATTTAAATTCTTAAAATCCAAGCCTGTACGAATTTTAGGGCGGATACGGGTTGAAAGGTTTAGGGAGGCGGGTAGGATCTCTGAACCCGTCCCGTTGCCATCCCCCAGCCAGGCACACACCACAAGCTTTTCGCGTGTTCACAAAACGAAAGGCAATTGGACCCAGTCCGTCCGGCTGCTATAAAACGTCGACACATCTCTAAAAACCCTACTTTTCTCTGGTTCGAATTTCAGACCCTTTATTTTCTGCCGGAGAGAAGATGCCTCCGGAACGCTCATCACTTCTTGACAACCCACCGGATGCCTATTCCTCGTCTGAAGATGTAGAAGAGGACGAAGAAGAAGCAGAAGAGGACGAAGAAGAAGATGAACACGAGCAAGTTTCCGCTAAGAGATCCTCTTCCAACAACCCGACCATTAAATCCGCGCCCACTTCAAATACTATGTCAGGTCGTCAAGCTCACACTCCCTCCGGTGATGAAGAAGAAGAAGAAGAAGAAGAAGAAGAAGACGAGGAGTTCGATTCCCAGGAAGAGTCCGGTTCTGATTCTGAATCACCCGAAAAACCCCGCCAGCCCGCTCTTGGTGCCGATCCAAGAATAAAGCCTATCACCTCCAAGCCTATGGACGACACACTCAAGCCCAAGAAGCCTCCGACGAGGCCAGGATCTGCTGCTCCTCCGGCGTTGAGCAGCCCCACAAGATCTACCACCAGAGCAAAACGCCCCGTGGAGACTGATAAAGAGGGGAACAAGGACCCCAAGAGTAAAAAGAAGAAGGTTTGGAACGCCGATGAGAACGGGTCGCTTCAAGTAGAAGAATCTGAGAAGAAGTCCGGGGACGATGCCAAGAAGCAATTGTTTCAGAGGTTGTGGAGCGAGGACGACGAGATCATAATCTTGAAGGGTATAATCGATTACTCAAAGAAAGGCACTGACCCATGGACAGACATGGCTGGGTTTCTTGAGTTCATCAAGAAATCGCTCCACGTTGATGTAAATAAGAACCAATTAGCTGATAAAATCCGTCGATTAAAGAAGAAATACAAGACCAATATGGGCAGAGGGAAAGGGGGCAAGGACCCTGTTTTTTCTAAGTCGCACGAATCCAAGACATTCCAATTGTCCAAGAAGATATGGGGTTCCGATGATGCTGGTGGCAATAATCAAGCCACTACCGATGATGGGAAACAGAAAGCTGAAAATGCTGTCGGTTCGGCTTCTTCGGGAGAGGCCCCAAATGCGGCAGTGAAGGCCGATGAAGAGCTAAATTGGTCAATGTACCCGTGTGTAATGGAGTCATTCCGGCTTAGGCCTGATTTTGGAGAGGATATTGTGAAAGAAGGTTTGGGTTTGATGGGGAGCTCAAAGTTGAAGGAATTGGAGGAGAGGTGGAGGAAGTTGCATATGGAAGAGATTGAGATGTACCTGAAGCGGGTTGATTTATTCAGGGACCAGTTGAAGATGCTGTTTGATGCTCTTGGATCCAAAAAGTGAGGTAATTAGTAGTTGTTGGTTTGTTTTCGGCCAATGTGAGAAAAAAAAAAGACAATGTTACTTCTTTTTCTTTTCCAAGGAGGGAATTTTCTGAGAGTTTTGGTGAATTTCGGTTTTAACTATACTTCATCGTCTATCAAACTATGCATTTCTTACATTTGGGAGATCAACTACTCTTTTGCTCTTTAATAAATGAGAGCTTTGATCATCTACTCAGCATGCAGAGAAGGGAGATGCCATGTGGAGAATGGTTCAAATGCTTAAGTCTGAAGATGAGAGGCGCTGCATAAAAAATGGTCTCTCAAGAAGAAAGCTACCAAAAAAAATCCATTCAACCAACAGGAGCCAAAAACACAAATGGAAGAACAGAATAAACAAAAAAAAAAAAAGGAAAAGAGAAAAACCTGAAGCAAAAACTAATAATAAAATTTACCTTACCGAAGATCATAGTTAGAATTATTAATAGCATTAATCAGATCACTTTTAAAGAATCTTGAATGGAATCGAGTAGGGACTAGAACAAAGCGTTTTGACTTTTCAGCCCAGTTGAGGCTAAATTATGGGCACCATGTTTAACATTGAGAAAATAATATAAATGAGGAGGTTTGTTGGAGAAGAGAATATGGAAACAATGCCATAACAAAGGAATTTAAATTTATCACAAGGTATGTTTAAGTCCATTATAAAAGCTTAGGGTATGCTCAAGTCAATTTATGAAAATCTAGGGCATGTTAAGTCTAGGCCTGGCAATTGGGTTGGGTGGGTCGGGTTCAGGTTGGGCCAAGACACTTTGGGTTGGTCGAATTTCAGGTCGGGTTGTCAAATGCTAGATCCTAACCCTAAATGTTTGGGTTAGGGTTGACCCATGGGTTAATTTAATTCAGATTAGTTGAACGTTTCAACTGTCTAGCGGGTTATGGAACCAATGATAAGGTTTCACGCTAGTATTAAATTCATGGCCCCACTATAAAAGATGCGGGTCCCATGTATTTAATACTGGCGTGGAACCTTGTCATTGGTTCCACAGCCCATTGAATAGCTAAAGCGTTTAGCTAAACCTTTCTTGGGTCAATTTGGGTCATCCCAAAAACTAACTAAAATTTAAAAAATAAAAATAAATTGATGGAATCAAGGGTCAAAGTATCAATACACCCCGTTACGGCACAAGGGGTGTATTTGTACTTTAAACCATGTGCCATGGAGGTTGGGAGCCATAAGGCAAGGTGTCGAGCAACCCCAAGCAGGTGAGAGATGGTCATGGAGGTCATACCCCAAGGCCACCCCTCGAGGGTCCTTGCAAGCATCACATGTTCACAAGTCTTTCTATGGGATAGGTATCGAAAATGATCATTCTGTAGGTTCATATACGAAAACCTTGTTATGACTTCTCTTTCCTCTAAATGATAAGGTTAAGTGGACTTCGCACAATGTCATGTGCGATAAATTACCTATGCCGCCATGATCTGAACACTTCAGCAAACCATTCAATTGGTAGAAGTGATAGGCGGTGTGTACAAAGGGCAGGGACGTAGTCAACACGAGTTGATGAGTTGCACTTACTAGGAATTCCTCGTTGAAGACCAACAAATGTAATGATTTATCCCCATCATAATGAAATTTTTAAAGATTATCCAGATATATCAACCATGGCTATAGACTCGTTGAATACATCAGTGTAATGTGTGTGCGGCCCAAAACATCTAAGGGCATCACAAACCTATTATCGCCTCAAAACTTTGTCGCTTAAATGGACATGGTCCCTCTAAGAAGCTAGCCACAAATGGTGCCCCCACATAGCTAATTAGTAGGTTGATGTCTCGTTCGTTAACAGAATTAATTAGACAAATCACTCCACCAACTAAGAACGACCATGCACCAACACTCATAGAATCAAGAATGAGCTTTTAGTCTGTCAACCTTACTATGTCTGGACTTGGTAAGTTTACTCGTGTTGAGTCAAATTAAGTTGTAGGCTTCACTCCTAGTGATGTCCTTCTATCAATTCTTTTAAGTTTCAACCTTGCGACCGTACTCTTAATGGAACCCAAAGATTTTGATTTCTCATAAAGTGCTAGTGGAGTCCTAAAAGAAACATTTGCTAACCCTTGGTTGGCATTGTTTATGGTTGAGAATAGGACAACATCTAATTGCCTTTGAGCCCTAAAATTTTGTTCTTGATTAATGAAAACATCCTTGGCAAATGTTTTTATAGTGGTTCATATTTCATAAATCCAATAATTTTACCTTTGACTATGAAACACGAACTCCCCCAATTGTCCTTGCTAATCATTACTTTAATCCTAAAGGCCACCGTAATAGGACCAAAATCCTATGATGTTATCCCATGCTAATGTTTCTAGAGTGTAGACTTGCTTTGAGCACTCTAATTTTTTCAAAGTAATAACATTGGAGGCATGGCTCAACTAGTTAAGGCTAGGAATGCATTCTACGTAGAAGCGATGAGAGGCTGGTGCACACTGTGAGGCGAACTGGTCAGCCCAACCTAAGGTCCAACTATGAGTTTTTTAACTGCAAAATCTTTAATATAAGCTATTGGAGCTAGAATTACCACAGTTGCTAGCACTAGACTTTCCCTTCAATGGATCCCCATTAAGGAATTTAGATTGTACTTATTCAAATTACTAGATTCGTAGAGCTTGGTATTGTTATTAATGGTTAATACCTCCCTGTATTAGGATTGGGTAATTTGCGTGCCTGTTCCTTGGATGTGGTAGCCATTTCTTAGGCTCCTTCTTTAGAATTGAACCCTAATTCTCCATCACCCGTCACCACCATACTAGGCTACTATCCTACCATCGAAAGTTGATAGGTGTCAGCACTCAATATTTGGTCGGTTTGTTGCTTTAACCTCCAATTTATCCTGAACATCCGATCAGACCTTTTTGATCCCTTCGAAACGCAAAACACACACACACACACACACACACAAAATACCCCTGAGTTTCAGCCCAAAAGCCCTTAGATCCACCATTAAATTTGCCCGATATCAATTTGACAGCCCTGATTAATCCCCATTTACATCGACCCTTAGATCAGATACTTACATCAAATATCAGACATCCTAAATTTCCTATCTATAAAAGTTCAACCTAAAATACCCTTGATTACTCCTCCATCATACAAAAATTCCCTTTCAAAGCTTTAAATTGGCCAGATCACTCCCCTTCCAAATCTGCTTGATTTGGGCCCAATTAGGCCAATCTAATCCCACCAATCAATACAGAATACCCAAAAACTCTACATTGCCAAATTGGACACTTATGAGACTTGTGTTAGTTTAGATTGTTCTCAACCATTGGATAAACTTGGGGAGTTTATCCTGCCAAGTCTAACACTGATGTGCTACCAAAGAAGTTGGGGTAGTTTGTCTTAGCTTCTAGGGTTACACCCAAAGCACATGCAGTGTACGTTTGGATGAAACACTAAACCCATACCATTTTCTTTACCTACTTGTAAATGTAACGGTCTAAGTAAGAACAAAGTTAAGCCATCTCACGCATAGACTATAATGCTTTGTTAGGAGCAACGATGTATTCCGACTATTGATATCTTACTTGCGTTAAAAGACCTCAACTAGTTTTTTCAAGCGATGACCAAAACCTTACCACAAAGGCAACAGAGGTCTGAAGCTCATAATTAACCCTTAGGGTTAGTTGATGCGATTGCAATGAAACTCTGACTTATGCTGATTATTTACACTAGCCGAACCTCAACTATATTGCCTATAAAGGGCCTCGCCGTCTCAAGACATGACAACCCTCGATCCATGCGTGGATAAATAAATTGCATTTCCCTACAAAGTAATCCAACTTCCCTTTCTATGAATATGTTAATTATCTGCTTATTTACATAATGTTATTTGTGATCTCTTTCACACCTGATAGTATCTCAGATATCGGAATAACACTGTTTGTTTTTTTTTTCTTTTTTCTTCTTTCTCTAAATAATCTATGATAAAGTTCACTATGCTAATGCTTGATCGCGATAGAATCCAACAGGTGCTCGACACAAATACTTGAAATCCATTATTGCCGATGTTACCTAAACACCTGCAAAGTCCTTTCCAAAGTCAATGGACACTTGCAACCCTCTTTCTTCTCAACGACATTTAACACTTGCGCTAAGCATCCAAATTAATAGAATGAGTAATTACAAATATTCGCATGACAGCCTAACCGTTCCTCACTATGTTCTCTAAACCTTGACCTTGTGCCTCGAGGTCCATCAAATCCTTCACCTGCGCTGCATATCCGACCACCACCTAGCTTAAGTGTTTCTTGATAGAAGACATTCTATCAATATACAGGGGGCTAAAATACAGAAAGTATTGAGCTATACCTTACAAAATGCTCCAATGACCCAAAAAGCAAATACGAGTCAATACAACAGCATGTCAAAAAGACAGGGGGGTGAATCACAAAATGAAAACTCTCAATTCCCATCCAAGAACATTACTAAGTCGAATACCATAGGGGGGCTATCAAACATACCCAAATAATTTTTTTTCCACATGCAAAGCATCTTACCAAGAACAGGAGCAATCACCAAACCTAATGTGAAAAGATTAGGATGCCACAACATTTACAATTCTCTTCCTCTTCGCCCCATCGCAAAACCTCGAACAAAACACGACGACAAAAAGCTTATTAGTAAGTTCCCACTTATCGATAAGAAAGGGGGCTAATGTAGGTACATAGTGGTCACTAAGACCATCAAAGTATAGAAGGTGTCAAACCAACACTATACGGATGCATGCGATCAATTCATAACCCATCGCACGTTTGCGATGGGTTCATAGCTCATTGCAAAACTGCAATGAATTCATACCTGGGACAGGTCACAATGAACTTTGGCTAGCTCGATCTGTGATAAAGCTTAGACATGCATGAATCTACGATGACCTATAAGACGCACTCATATTTGCGATGAACCCCAAACATGTGTGGAGTTATGATGAACCTGGCACCATTACAGAACTACGGAATCATAGTAAATTGGGAATAAATGCCGCTTACACGTGCGCCTTAAATTACGCATGCAGGTTTAATGAAAGCACGCCCATCAAACGATGATGTCACCCACACCATGCCAATGTAATAGTGTCACATATGGAGAGAATCCAAAAGGGATAGGATTATGTAATAATGATCCCTTAATAGTCAAATAAAAGGAAATATCTCATTTCCTAACAGGAAAGATCCCCTTTCCTAACCCCTTTACTAACAGGAAAGAACTTCTTCCTTGATAACCTTAACTTTCTGTTTATAAAAGGGAGAGAGTAATTCTTCCCCAGGAGAGAAGAGAACAATAATTTTGACTTAGGGTTTCTCACAAAGGGGGTAACTCCCTCATCTATTCTCATCTCTTCCTCACGTCCTCTCTCTTTCCCTATCGCCTTCTCCGGACCTACAGAGACTTGATCACCTGCCAACCGCCATAACCTCCCTAGTGGTGAAAACACAATGTTTCATTGCTCATTTCCCAACATATCGTAAATTGTTATTTGCATCGCAACATAATGCATATCAGGCATAGAAATCACTTGTTTTAGTTAAAAATCATTAACTTCTTATTTGAATTATATATGTTTCAAAGTACATTGTGGCATTAAAGTCCCTCATGGCATCAAAGTCCCTCAAGGCACTAAAGTCCCAAGCAATGAAGAAACTAACATTATTTGGCATCAATGCAAAGCATAAATCATTTAATTTCCTGGCTTGCAAAGGATTGTTATTTGCATTGCAACATAGCACATTGTTTTTGTCATTATTCATGTTTTTGCATTATCAATAGTATAATTCTTACTGATTTCCCAACACATAGTGGATTGTTAATTATGCTGCAACATAACACACATTTTACTATCATCAACGTTTTTACTTCTGATTATAGCACAATATATCATGATTAAAAAAATGAATGAAATGAAAATGAAAAATAAAAAACTCTTATAATAAAAACTTGATAGTAGGTCTATCACCTTTTTCTAAGCACGTGGCAACATGTCTAGAAACTTCATAACCTTTAGTCATTACACTATTTGTACTAATCTTTCAAATTCCCCATCATCCCTAAGGAGCGTGAGTGAGAATAATAGCTTAAGGCATTGTATTAATCAAGCATTACTTCTCAATAAATACTTGTCAGCACCCAATTTTTGCTCAGTTCCTTCACCTTACTTCTTTGTACCCTCCTTTTAGACCCAAAAACTTGGAATTACAACTAGAACAAATTGAGACTTTACAAAGCCAAAAATTCATCTTTTGACATAATCTACAAGACAAATGAAAACCTCGAGATCAACATCGACATCCAATCAAATGTGGCCTATAAACTTTGGAAACTATAAATTATTCACACATCCATTGTTTATCACACCAATTTCCTTTCTAATAGCCTTGACCCAACACATCCATCGCTTCAAGATCACTATAATACAATTACATTGCAAGTTTACAATGACCAACCTCAAAAGTGCCAAGATCTCATTTTGATGGCCCTACACAACTAGAATTAAGAACTTAGACTAACCATTTATTTCTCAGATCAGAACCATCCACTTGACTCCTCACCTTAATCCATGCCTATCCACCAAATTTCATCACAAAATTCCCTTGTCTGACCTTTTATCAAGCCTAGATCCTATTTTAGCAAATCTCATTGAGTAAAGCTTGCCATTCATCATCCAAACTTCATTTGACTGATAAGACATCACCGCTGTATTTAAAAATATAAGAAAAAATCTAGCATGTCAAATTTCATAACCAAATTCCTCTATTTGACCGTTAAAAAGTGAAATTCCATTGTGGGTTATACCATTAATTGATAAACCATTGACCCAAACTAAATCTGTCAATCTACACTTCTTATCAAAGATCCATCTATTTCATCAGATTTAGGACATTCAAAAATGCATACCCACCAAATTTCATCAAAAAATTCCCCTGTTTGACTCTTCATCAAGCAAAGATTATATTTTAGCAAATCTTGTTGATCCAAATTTGTTAGCCATAGATTTGCATCATCCCAATCCTATTATGCCAATCATACCTCAACACTATTTAAAGGCCCAAAAAACCCAAGCACATCAGATTTTATGCCCTAATTCACCCGTTTAACCATTAAACTAGGAAGATGGCATTTTGACACACCAGATTGAATCCCCACCTCATATGTCCCAATTTGAAACCTCAAAAGGGTGATGGCTGATGTCAGGCCCATTCTTGACCTGTTCAAACACTTGGACTAGTGAAATTGAACCTAATAGACCCAAAAAGCCCAAAAACACAAAGATACCCCACATAAAACTATGAAAAGACAAGACCACTTTTAAAAGTTCATTAGATTTACATTTTCTGCCACTGACAACCCTAAATACGAAACTACCATAACAGGCACGCCCCAAGCTCCCATTGGACACACAAAACTAGTGAAAGTCACCTCTAAATCGAAGAAAACCTTTCACCAAAGAAGAAGGTTTGACCGGGCACCATTTTCCTTGAAAAATCTTTACCCATTTTTGTGAAAAAACTATTTTAAAGTCCACGTCCTTTGAGTGGACGGATTTCACAACTCTCCCCCTTTCCTTCTCTCTAAGTACTGATCTAACTTGAGCAAAAAAAGGGGGGATCTAGAGACAAGAAAGACACAAAAGAAAGAGCCAAAGGAGCATTCCCAACTCCTATAGATGCCCCATTTGCGAGAAAACCCCTAAACATTTGAACCTAAAATTCTGAATCCATTCACCACGTTTTAGATCTAAAACTGACACAACATATCCAAACTTCTAACTACTTGAAAGTTCTTCCAAGCTCATTCAAGTTCTTTCTTCATTTAGCTCAACAATAGGAATCTTAGTAATAGGGCAACATACGAGAGGTATGCCTCTCATAAATTTGTAGCTTGAATTTGTCTTTTTTGGTTTATTTGAAAGTTTTGAGACATCGGAGACTGAGAATAGAGGCAGAGAGTCAACGGTCTTAGGGAAATCAATACCTAAGACCCAATAACATTCCCTCAAAATTGGTCTCAGGAGAAGTTAAGAGCATGTTTCTTTAGATCTCAAAAATCCCAACAACCATTTCTGTTGTTTTTTTGTAAGAACTTGAGCCTAAACAATTCCCATATTGGGTTGCTATAACAGCTTGGAGAATGGAGTCACTATCAAAGACAATCATAACTGGTGACTCCACTAGGGATTGAGTAAGAACCTTTATTTGGTGTTGTTTTGGTTCAATGTTACACCTTTTTGCTGTGCATTATGAAGACTTAAGAGGTTTAAAAATTGCTAGGTTGCGATTTGAAATCACACCTCAGGAAGGCTGGGCGTGATAGACCTTTCCAACACGGTTTAAAGTCACATTTTAACATTGTTTGGTGTAGGAGACTTGTTCCTCATACACTGAAATCGCATCCTAGGCTTACGGAGCCCAGATAGACCTCTCTAGTGAAGCATCTTAGCTTTATCGCACTTGAAACTTCACCCAAATACCTCTATCAAAATCGCAACCAAGGTCTCACCTAAAACACATATTCCTCAAAACTGCACCTATTTTCGTCTTTGTTGTAGTCTAAAAGTCCAAAATCTCACCTGGTTCAGTTCCATTGTAGCCCAAAACATCAAAATTGCAGCTTCTTTCAATCCCATCACAACCCAAAACTTCAAAATCACACTTTCCTTCAGCTCCACCGTAGCCAAAAACATCGAAATCGCACATCCTTTCATCTAAGTTACAACTTTCTTCATCTTAGTCACAACCCAAAAGTTCAAAATCGCACATCAAAACTTGCTCATCGCACCTGAAAGCTTGCTCGTTGCACCTCAAAACTTGCTCATTGCACCTGAAAGCTTGCTCATTTCACCTGAAACTTGCTCATCGCACCTTAGAATGTCAACAACTTACCTCATAATGCCTTCATCGCACCTGAAATCACCCTGTCTACCTTTTTCGCACTCAATTATCACACCATATCCTCCATCGTAGTACGCTGGATGTCTACCATGACTAGCCTTCAATACCATAGAAAAATTGTAGTTCTTTTTACAAGCCCCTTGTATTTTTCCTTTTTTGTTTTTTTTTTCTTCTCCCCTCCCCTCTTTTCCTTTGATAATCTCTCAAAAATTGTGGTTCTTTCTTCCTTTGTAACTAAATGTGATTAGCCTTGTCTTTGAGTAAGAATAAATTGTATTTGTTTCTTTTTTCTACTCTTTCTTTTCCTTGGTTTTAGTTAAACAAGCATAAAAAGGACTTAGCTTCTATTAGTCCCCAAGTGTGGCCACTTAGAAATTTGTAAGATTGTTTGTAAATTCAAACACATGGCTGCACTCTCCCCTTATTCTTTGCTTTACTTTTATATTTTTCTTGCATATTTGAACACTTACAATTCACACACTCTCATGTAAATAGAATTAGAATCCCATTTTACATATTAGTGGGAGGATAATAGGTGTAAACCTATGGACATTGGTCCTCAAAGTCTCCACCAAAGCCTTCAAACTAGCCACCAACCAAAGAAGCCCACTTGTCCATGGGTGGAGGTTTGAAGACTAGCAACCTTATTGGAACCTCATAGTCTAGAATTCTCCTAACAATTTCATGCATCGCACCTAGAATACCGATACATAAAAGCTTTAGATGAAAGTAGGATAGATGAACTATAGTGTAATTAGGACTAGGACACCATGAGCATTTCATTATGTGGTTGTCATTTTTAGAATTAGGATAAAAAAATGAATTGCAAACTTTCAACCCATTAAAAATTTGATTTTCCATTGAAAGACACTAAAACACCCTAAGAGTCACCAAAGGCAACACCCAGTTCCAAATTTCCAAATCTAAGATAGATCCTAAGTAAGCTTTAACATATCAAAATCTTGAATCAGAGCCAAATAATAATAACGTAAGATAAAAAAATTGAAACCAATTAAATAAAAAAATAAATCAAAATCAAATCTACAAATTTCATCTAAGATTTAAACTACAATAATACACAAATTAAGGATTAGAAATCTAGGAATTAGGATCAAAATCAAAACTACAATTATTAGAATCTGAAACTCTCATCTAAAATGCTCTTCTTCTTACTCTAGGTTTTTGTTCCCTATCTTGGCTAAGTAGATGCATGACTCTATGAGCTCAGCTATTGAGAAGTAGTACCAAAAGGCCATTTTTGACCTCTTTTATTATTTGCCCTGTGTCCATATCTTGGCTAAGTAGATGCATGACTCTATGAATTCATGTGTTGAGAAGTAGCATCAAAACACCACCTTAACCCACTTTAAGTATTTAAACTTCGGGAGTATCTAGTAGATATATATATGGTAATGGGTCTAACCCTCCCTTGACCAGTATCAAATGATACTTCATTCCCTTAACCGAACTTAGGCCAAGTAGATGTTTGGCTCTACGAGTTACTCTTAAGAAATAACATCAAAAGGCCACTTGGACCTTCATACTTTCAAAACTCCGGATGTCAAGTAGGTACACATATGGTGTGGGGATTGATATTCCCTAAGCCAATATCAAAAAGTCATTCTCGTGTTCCTTCATAAACTTTCAAACTCAAATATCTTTCTTGCTCTTCTCCAAACTGAGTAGATGTTTGACTCAATGAGTTTACTCTTGGGGAGCAACATAAAAAATGTTATTGTTTCATAAGCATGGTGCAGAGACTAATTACTCTTGACATTTCCTTCTTGTCTTAACCTTTTTTCCAAAACCCAAAAGTCTTTTCTAGAACTAAAAGTATTTTCTAAATTAGAACTTCGATCCTAATTACAACACTAGTTGCCAAGTCCCAAAATTAATAATAAAAATGAGAGAAAAGAACAAATGTACAAAATAACATCAAACCCCAATACCTAACTCATAATAAAAATCTATTTCCATAATCATCCAATATAGAAATCTATCAAGTTAACAAAAGCACAAAGATAGTTCAGTCCACTCAGGTAATTTCCTAAACTGCCTTAACATGCCCAGATATTTGACCCAACAATCCACTCAGGTAATTTCTTAATCAAGTTTGGGTAATTTCCAAAACTTAGTGAAATATCATAATCAAGTCTGGGTTTAATTGCAATTTTCTAGTTTTGCCCATCTATCTCCAAGGTCTAGGGCATAATTGGAAATTGGTCTAAGTTCAATGCTTCTTCCAAACACCCACTGGTTGTGCTAAGGGTTTATCCTTAGCAACTAAGACAAGCTGCTCCACCAATTTGGCAGAATATCAACGTTAGCCTTTTTAGGATAAACTCTCCAAATTTATCCAATGGATGAGAACTTTCTAAGCTAACCCAAGTCTCATAAGTGTCCAGTTTAAAGAATAATTCATAGAAACATACCATTCCAAACATAAAATAATAATTCACTAATATTATTACTACATAAAACATAATGTACAACAACCCGATTGGAGGTAAGGGCATATATACATTGTTTAACAATGCCCCTCTTCACCTAGGGTTCTAGGTCCACTCTACGACCACCTACCATTCATGGTGACAATTCAAACTAATGATGTGGTTGGACCAATGTTTGAATTCCTTGCCATGTCGGATCCAATGTGGCAAGCCAACTAGTACTACCCCATCAATACCTTATAGGCATCTAAGACCTAAATTTAGTGTTGATGCATTTTTTGGAATTTAATTATTTATATTTTCCTAGAACATTGTGTATTTCATTTTTAATACCTTAAATTTAGATGTTTCCACACACACACACACACACACAAAATGAAGAACAATTATGAGTGCTACAAAAAATGGATTGATGAGTATTTTATGCAAAGTGGCATCTATAAACATGAAATTTCCAAACAATATAAAGACCAATGTGCTGGTTCAATTGTTGAGAAACCAAAACCTACATTGTTATGTCTTTTCCCCTTTCCTACTAAAACATTTATGAATGGCATATCCCTACCTCCTTCTTTCTCTTTTACCATTCTATCCATGGTTCAAACAATCAAGACTCCATGAAGCCGATGTGAGGATTGGTGAGATAACGTAGATAGAAAAAAACAATTGAAAAGGCTTTCTAGGAAAGGAGGCAAATGTTGGTAGGGTAAGAGTTTAGATTAGACATGGCTGAACCAGATCTAGTGGTTGGCTGAATTTTTAAAAATTACCTAACCCATCATGCTAGTGATTTTGAAATCTAAAATTTCACGATCGATCTTGCATTGAATTGAACTAGATTTGAAACCCAAGTTAATTTCTAATCATACCTGATATGAAGTCCATAAATGCGGCTTAAAAGTGGTAGTTCATGAACAACAACAAACCCAAACTTGCCTCCCATTGAAGATGGCATGACAATGAAGTGAAGCCAACTCAACAATGTAGTCTTTGCCTTCAAACATCAAATCAGCCTGGGATTGATGTAGCAGTGTGAGCCTTCTCAGGATTGATGTTTTTCTCTAAAAACACAACTAGGAACTAAAGGAAAAATGTCCCTACTAGGGCTGGAATGAACTAAGGTTTTATGGGAGCAAGGAAGGTGTGTGTGTGTGTGAGAGAGAGAGAGAGAGAGAGCTTAGGATAGAATGGTTTGCCCATTCCTCTCGTCACTTATACATAACCCTCTTCTAGTCCTACTATGAGCTAAATTCAAATCAGATTTTGATATAATTTATCCTTATGGATAAACTCTATCTTAATAGAACGGGTGCTCCATACCCTTATTTGCTCCATGTCACATGACAACTTAAGTTGTCATGCACCTACTAAACTAATCATGTTAGTAATGAGCCATAGGCCCATTTTCTTTAATGGCTTACTTTTCTATGCATCCTGAACATTGTATGGCATGTGATTCACAAAGGTCTCACACAAATCCATAAGAGTTCAGCCCCACCTCTAGAAGAGGTTAAGCTGGATTCACTGCCCAAGGGCAATGAACCCCTAACCCAATAAGCTTGGGCTCAATTTGGCCCAACATTACATATAAATGATCATTGGATTCAACCACCCTATGAAGACCAAAGGACAATGGTTACACTTAACCTCTTGGCCCATAATTACCAAAACACTACTCATAGGGAAGAACCACTTCTTTGACTACAAGATGCAGTGTCACACTCTCTACTCGAATGGATCCCGAGATTAAAACCTTTTATAAACATTTTTCATAAAATAGTCATATAACATATAAATACATTTTATAAATCAGATTTCAAATACAATTGAAATCCATTGTTGGCAGTTTAGGTTTCAACCAGAGAGTAAACCCTGAAATTCACTTTGTTTGAATAGGGGTCGATCCTTTCATTATGATCACCCACTTAGGTAATTTCCTAAACTACCCCAATATGCCCAGATATTTGACCCTTAAAGGATCTCACTAGTTGTCACATCAAAGATAGTTCAATCCAAAACCTACTTGTTGACACCCCATTTTTGTGCCCTTTAGCTTTTCTAGAACACTTAAAGCTTCAAGCATGCTTTAGCTATCGTCTCAATCGACCCAGGGGCATTCTTGGATTTTCACAAAAGTTTGGACCTTTAGGATCTGATACCATAGGTTCATAGAGACCAAAAATGCAAATCCAATGACACTAACATCACCCAAATCCGATAACGTTTACTCCTTCATCTTAAGACTCGAATCCAAAATCGGTTACCCCCTTCATCTCAATTTTGATATTGAACCTCATCCTCTGTTAAATTAGAAATTAGATACCATAGGGATGTAGAACCCAAAAATCTAAACCTGATGGCACCAAGATCATCCAAATTTGACATCGTTTACCCTCTTCATCTTAAGATCCAAAGCCATAATAGATTCTAATAGTCCAATTAGAGTCATTTTGATCATGGACCTTATTTCTTGTCAAATTAGAAATCCAAAACCATAGGTACATAGACAAAAAAACTCAAATCCAATGACACCAAGATTACTCAAATATGAAATTGTTTACCCCTTCTTCTTAAGACTCGAAACCAGAACCGATTTCGATCATCCGATTAGAGTCATTTTGATCATAAACCTCATTTCACGTAAAATCAGAAATCCAAAACCATAGGTATGTAGATCCCAACAACCCAAACCCAACAACACCAAGATAACCTAAACATGACATCGTTTACCCCTTCATCTTAAGACCCAAAGCCAAAACTGATTTCGATGGTCCAATCAAAGCCATTTTGATTATGAACCTCATTTTACACCATATTAGAAATCCAAAAACACTGGTACATAGAGCTCAAAAATACAAATCTAACGACACCAAGATCACCCCAATCCAATACTGTTTACTCCTTCATCTTGAGACTTGAACCTGGAATTGATTACAATTATCTGATCGGGATCATTATTGATCCTGAACCATATCCCACAAGAAATAAAAATTCCAACCTTATAGATGAATAGGGCTCAAAATTTTAAGTCCAGTGGTACATAGATCATCCAATTCCAACACCGTTAACCCCTTCATCTTTAGACCCAAAGCTAGACTTGATCCAGGCCCCCCATTTCGACTCCTCTTCTCTACAACTTTGAACTTTGGGACCCACACGATCAAATCTTTCTCCCAGCATCTAGAACCATCTTAAAATTTAAAATTTAACTAGATAAGGAGCCTCCAATCAATCAATCCAATAACCTAATCTTGGAACATTCAATTTAGGTAAATTAATGAAAAATTTCACTTATTGTCCTGATTGATTGAGAAGATCATTCCAAAACTTGTCTTGATAGCCCTTTCCAATAGATCTTTCTCCCACCCTCTAGAACCATCTTAAAATTTATAATTTAACTAGATAACAAGCCTCCAATCAATCAAGCCAATCACCTAAGCTTGAAATGTTCAATTTAGGTAAATTAATGAAAATTTTCACTTATTATCCTGATTGATTAAGAAGATCCTTCCAAAAGCTGTCTTGATAGCCCTTTCCCTTAATCAATCTCCCTCCTAAAACCCTTTAAACCTCAGTCATTTATCACCCCAGTCTTCCTATTTTAGTGCCTCATTCCCTTTTAAAAAATCCTCTAAAAAAATCTATAAATACCCCCTTCCTCACACATTGGGGGGGGGGGGGGGGGGGGATACATTCTTACCTAGGGGAAACCCATGTCTACGCCCTCATATAGCCCTTAGCTATGCCTAAGACCTTCCCCACTCACTCTCCAACGTCCTTAGAGTCCCTTCGCATTCTCTCATATATACACATTTGACAGCTATAGAGAGGGTTCTGTGTTACCTCAAAGGGATTCTAGGGAAGAGTATCTTGTTTGTTAAGCATGCACACATGAAGTTGGAAGCATACACTAATGTAGACTAGGTTGGATGTATTGATGATAAGATATTCACTTCAGATTATTGTGCTATAGTAGTAGGGAACATCGTGTCATGGAGAAGTAAGAAGCAACTTGTAGTGGCTAAATCCTCGATTGAAACAAAGTACATGGAAATGGCACATGGACTTTTAGAACTTTTGTGGTTAAGATCACTTTTAGAAGAATTGGAAATTGACTTTGAAAAGCCAATGATACTATATTGTGACAACTAGGATGCTATCACCATTGCACATAATCTTATTCAACATGACAGAACTAAGCACATAGAGGTTGATAGGCATTTTATATGGGAGCGAGTTGCTTTAGGAGAAGTCTGCCTGCCATTTATTGCTTTTGAAAACAGTTTGTTGATGTTTTGACAAAAGGTGTTCCTAAAGGAAAGCTAATTCATTATATAAACAAGTTGGGCATGATGGATATCTACGCTCAGCTTAAGGGAGAGTGTTGAGGGAGTAGGCTGAATGGGCCCTTGCCCATTACTATCTTATTGTTAGTTCTTCCTAGTTGTTTTGTTTGCTAATGGGCTTTTTCTCTATGGTCTTTTAATTCTTTTTTTATGCTTTCTTTAAGTATGCTGATGAGTTGAACGCCCACTTAAGGGAATACTTATAATTTGTTCAATCTTAATAGGATTAATAAAAGATAAGAGGGGTGGAAGAGGAGACTATCAGACTCTTCTTCTTTTATCCCTTCTTCTCCATCTTCTTCATCTTCTTCTTCTTTTCTCTCCTTGTTATAATATGAAAATATTTTACAAAATTTATTGGACTGAATCACATCAGTATTATAATCATGTCTGGGGTTAAGTGCAACTTTCTAGGTTTTCCCATATGTCTCCAAGGTCTAGGGCATAACTGGAAATTGATAAACATCTAGTGTTTCTTATAAACACCCTTGGCTGTGCTTGGGGTCTAACCTTAGCAACTAAGACAAGTTGCTCCACTAGTTTGGTAGTACACCGGTATCAGTCTTGTTAGGATAAACTCCCCAAGTCTATCCAATGGTTGTGAACATTCTAAACTAACACGAGTCTCATAAGTGTCCATTTTAAGGTGTAATTCACAAAAGCACACCAATAAGAACATGAAACAATAATGTACTGTATTCATTTATTGATAAATATTTATGTACATCAACTTGATTAGAGGGCATAAATTGTTTAACAATAACTGGAAATTGGTCTGAGATTAGTGTTTCTTCCAAACACACACTGGTTGTGCTTAGGGTCTAACCCTACCAATTGAGACAAGCTGCTCCACCAATTTGGCAATACTCCAGTGTGAGCCTTGTCAAGATAAATTCCCCAAGTTTATCCAACGGCTAAAAATATTTTAAACTAACACAATTCTCACAAGTGTCCAATTTAAGGAGTAATTCACAACCACATACCAAATGTGATTGTGAAACTGTAATGTACTTATATTATTCATAAACCTATGTTGTCTACCTTATCCTATGTGTTAGTGGGGTTGGTTGTGTGAATCTAGTTCCTCTTTGCTGCTTTGTTAAGGGTTATTTTCTCTAATTATTCACTTTTTTCTCATTTCACATCTTGAAATTTGAAAGTCCAAAATTACAATTTGTCATATACCCATATGATGCTATGATGAGATGCATTAAAAGTATGTGGTTTCATCCATGTGTTTATGCTTCTGTTTGCAAAAGATGACCAAGTTCCTTCAGAAACTACTTTTTTTTTTTTTTAAATTGTAAGGTAAACTAATTACCATCTACAAGAACATATTTAGTCCCAAATAGAGAGAATAGAAGGGACCTAGCTATTCTGTCAAAGTATATGCCCTTGAACTTGTCTCCTACTTTTTCATAAGTAGATCAAGTTTCTAATCTTTGCCGGATGACATGACTGCCTTCTCGTATTTTGCTTTTGAAAAGAATAATCCTTCAATGAGCAGTGGTGATATCATAATTTCTGGGAAATGCGTTTTCCTAACAGACCCCATAATGGCTAAATGTTCCTGCACACCCACATAAGCTAGCCACCCACTGAAAGTATAAAAAGAAAAGAAAAATAAAAAGTCCATGATAGAATTATACACTACCTTCATCAGTTCCTTGCTTGGCCTATGGCATTGTATTCTTAGCTGAAATCCTTTATAACGATGCTCTTTATTGAGCTAGCTCATAAACCTGGTTTTGGTCTTATTGTATGATAAAACTGGGTAACATGGAAAACTGATACAATGAATAAACACAGCTTAACAAAATGTATTAGTACAGTAGGAGCTTTAAGTCTTGTGGGCAAAGAGGCTTGCCTTTGTGGTGTATTATACAAACATCTCTATTCAAAGAAAGATACAAGAAATAGGAAGTAGAAACCAGAAAACATGTTAGAATCTCCCAAACAGTTAACATTTTGAATAAACAGAGAATTATGGCAGACTTCCAAGCAGGCCTTTCAGTTGCTGTAGTGGTATCAGCTAGCATTCAGGAACAGGTTTGTGTTTCTCTCCTTATATCATGCTGTCTACTCGGGATGGTAGTCTTTTGAAGAAATTGCTCGGTATAGAAGGCAACTTGCTGCGGAATCTGGGGTGTCGAAGCATGAAAAGGCCTATGACCAAAGCCACTACTCTGAATGGAGTGATATACAGCACAATAGCAGCGCAGAGACAGAAGAATATGAAAAGGCTAGTTGCCCTTGGGTCTCTCCAGCTGAGAAGTGACTGGAATCTCTCCCCCTGTGTAGCTATGTCTCCTACCACCGTCTGAATCCTCCCTGCAACACTTCTAAGCCTGTCATATCTCAATCGAACTATGTCTTGGGGCTTAGATGTTGGGAAAGTGTCGAACTCCTCATCTAGCTCATCTGGGTGGACTGCCTCTGCCCATGAGAGTCTAGTGTCCATGTGAGGTGGGTGTCTTTGGCGGAATCTGTAGTTCCATATCCCAATGAGGAACATATAGAGGAAGATGGTTGGGAGTATTAACTCCGGGTACCATATCAATATGAGGAACAGAACATGAACGAGGACTGATGTGATTGGGTTCTTCCAGTGACAAACATCATCAAACCATCGGCTGACAGTTATTGTACCAGATAACAGCGACATGATCCTAAAGAAGTAAGCTTTGCTTCTTCTCATACTCCACATGTGAGAATCCACATCCAGCATATACTCAACAACTTCCTTCCTGAGTGGTGGCTCGGCACGTCCAAGCCTCACTGCCACAATGTTCATCGCCAGGTATCTAAGACTGTCTAATTGGTTTACTGTGAAAGGATGTATATAATGCATCTTTGGAAGTAGAGGATGGCCATAGAGGTATATGATGTTAGCCAAAGAAAGGCAAGTAAAACGAACTGCTAACTGGAGCTCCCCCATTTTCTTTATCCCATTTGGGTGTAGAACAATAAGTGGGTAAGAGTGTGTGTAGATCTTATCTGCTTCCAGGGTTGACAGTCGAATTCTTACCTTTCCAATCCGTGAGTCTCTTGCTGTGCCACCGGTAGCTGGTTTCTCGTTACCCCCCAAATGGCAGTTGTCGAAAACTCCTAGTGTGATCACTGTGCAAGGATCATAGACCTCCCATGTGTATTGCTCATTCCATTTGGGACTGAAGCTGTCAATAATTGTTCTGGTTCGTACCCACTTCTGTCCATACCTGGCAACGCAGTAAGCATCTGTGGCGCCCCGGCCATCTCTCATCTTCATGGGCAACAGCCCCTGTGCGCTCAGGATTCCCACCTCCAATATGCCGATTGGTTGCTTCCACAGCTGCCTTGCAGTAGGGCGTTGGTCACTTATGTACATGGTTGATTCGTCTAGTACATGGTAACCACCTTCCAGACAGACTCTGAGGTGAATCCTGCTAGAAAATTTGAGCTCCTTTCTCTTGTCTCCTTCCAAGACTCCAAACCCAAATTTCTCAAGGTTGAACCAACGAGAATCAACTGGTCGGTGGTCCAGGCGTTTCTCAAATATGTTGAGCGGCAGACTTATCCTCCCAAGGACATCGTCCTTGGATTGGTGCACTCGATCCTCAACTGTAAGCATCAACTGTTCTTCAAAGGGCTCAGCCACTACAAAGACCAGATCTTCATTCCAGAGTGGGTTGATGGTACGAGTTGGGCATAACTTGGTCTTAAGCACTTGGCTGCCAACCTGAACTTTCACAAACACCTCCGGAAGACGGCTTCTGTCATTCGGTTGTACATCCTGGGCTTCAATCACATTCACCCTTAGGTACCACAGTTTGGGTGAGACGTAGACCTTTGATCGGATGTTGAAGACACCCTCTCCATGAACGGAAGCAGCGTCTGAGTGCCAGGCCTCTGGGAAGGCTTCATCAGCCTGTGTTCCCATCCAAACTGCAAGCATGATCTCTCCCTTCACCTTCCCGTCTCCCCGGCGATCCTCTAGTCTGTACCACTGAGGTGCAAGGGGGCTATCGGGTGGCACCCTCGTCGGCACCTCATTTAGATCAAACACCACCTTCCCGAGATAGTCATCTCTCGCCACCATCTCTTTGTCCTTGACGAAGACCTCTAGTGCTGATGACTGAATTCTCTCTTTGGAAAATGCAAACACCTGGTTCCACTCAGGATTGGTTTTCTTCTCGAAATGCCTAGTCGTTCCTTTGTAATTCCCAAGCTTCACTTCTGCATATGGATCACAGTTTCCAGCGATGGAATTGGTAGGTAATTCTTTGGCTTTTACAACTCGAACATACAGGTAGTACATCTGTTCTACAAGGTCGTACGTGCTGGTGAACTTGTCTCCGCTCATCCATCCTCCGCCACCACGTATTCCTCCACTTGGCCATCGTTCTCCAAGTTGTGGGCTTGTGTCCTTCAGTTTGTAGTCCTCCTCCTGTTGGTTAGGATGGGGTTGTGGGTTGTTGATCTGGTGCATGATTAACGGCACGACTTCTGGCTGTCTCTCTACCGATATACCTGCTTGTGAGCAAACTTGCTGCTTGTGTATGTATTGGGTAGTCTGGACTTTCACTTCTACAGGCTCCTTGATCTCCTCCTTTGGCTCCTTGTGATCAGGACCAGCAGTACCAGTAGTACCAGCGACTCCAGCTGGGGAAATGGTGTCAACTGCAACAACTGTAGAAGTTGAACTACCAGTTACCGCAGCAGCGGCCTTGCATGTAGTGGCCGCAGTATCAGTAGCTGCCGGATAATCTGTAGTAGTAACAGTAGTAGTAGCTTTATCAGAAACGGGAGGAGGAGGAGGAGGACGTGATGGTGGTGGACAGGATGGAAGGGGAGTTGTGGGTTCTGATTCAGGTGAAATATAAATTTTCAGGCCAATATCGCCTTTGACGTATGAGAAAAACCATTTCTTTTCTAATTGGAACCTTTGCAAAGCTTCTTCTCCTTTTTTAACAACATTAGAGCCATGAATCCTTACCTTCCCAAGAAAATTGCGGCCAGCAGGGATCGACCTCCTCTCGTTGTAGACGCAAACTTCAATGGAGTGCTGATGGAGGCTGTTGGGGTCTTGCAGGTTGAAGAGGAGCTTCTCGTTCCAGACAGGGTTGAGGTTTCTGTGAACTGTGTGGGATCTGATTCTCTGGTTCTCGAAGTCAACTTCTACAAATGGACTGGAGGATCCTTCACCGTCTCTGGGCATAAGATCGTGAGCGTCCACCACCTCCACCACCAGCTTCATAGTCCCTTTCTGGTTGCTTAATTTGCTGCTGCGAGAAGCTGCAAGGAAGCGGCCTCTCGCAAGAAACCTGAAGCTCGATTCTGAAGCAAAGTTATTCTGACCACGAAAGCAAAAGTGACAGAAAGGAACGGTTAAGGTTCTTCTCTTTGTCTCCTACATGATGCATGGCAGGCCTTGTTTTTGGTTATGTGCAGGAAAAGAGTTCTTTCATGGAGAAGCTGTCTGCAAATGTCTCAGGGAGGTAAAGGCATAAGCTTTGTTTAAAAATTAAGAGAATTGTATTAAAGTGAACCAGACTAGACCCCATTTTCTTATAGTGCAAGTATTAGAAAATCAAATCCCTTGTTCCAATTTCT
Organism: Nelumbo nucifera; assembly: GCF_055504915.1. NCBI lineage: Eukaryota > Viridiplantae > Streptophyta > Magnoliopsida > Proteales > Nelumbonaceae > Nelumbo > Nelumbo nucifera. The sequence continues at coordinate 84,837,043 of NC_142652.1, read as the reverse complement.
AACAAAAGATGACCCAAGTCACCTCCTTAGCTGACAAAGATTGCCTTTAGCTTGGCTAGATTCTCTGCAACAGAATGCCCAGAATGCCCTTCATTCTGTCTAAGAATTCTCAGTTATTGATACAGGGATCATATTTGGCTCAAGGCTAATTCTGGTCAAAGTAACAGAATTGTTAGGGAGTGTGTTCGGGGACATTCCTTTCTTCTTTGGGCTGCAAAATCAATGTGAAGGAAAGCAGGCGAACAAAAAATACATACAGAAAGAGAAGCAGACTGCAGTTAAAAGAAAAGCAAAAGCAAAACCCAAAGTTGAAGGCCTGGTGAGCCTTGACAAAGAAGCGTTTTTGCTTTGCTTTATTCTATTCTCTTCTCTCATGGACCTACAATTAATTTATTATTTCCGGTTCTCCTTTCCTTATCTAGTGCCTAGAATTGCACAGAAGCTTCTGCATTCATATCCTTACTTACCTTGGATAGTTTCACATCTATATAACCTAACTGACCAAACCTCTCCTCCCTGATGAGAGAACTGGATTCCATGTTGATGGGCGGTCATTTACCTTTTACCAAAGCTTCTTCCATCCAAGGAAGAAACTGTGAAATCTTTTGAATGTATGAAACCGCAGTTAAAAGGGTTACTGGGAAACGACTTAAAAAGGCTTTTGGCATACCTGGGGAGCCTCCTTTTCATAGCCCTGATTAGAATGCCTTGTCGTGACTGATTGGTTAATTGATTACTGATTAGTGGCCTTGTCTCTATGCTTTGGTTTGCTGATTGCAATCATCAAGGTCTCAATGTAACGAGTCTGGCCTAATATTCTTGTGTATAAATATGCAGATTTTAAATTCCTTGCTGCATAAACAAGAATTTAAAGTCATTATTCTTCCATGCATGCTCTGATTCTTTGCCTTTTCTAGGTCATATGGAGATGTAGGCGGTGATAGTTGGCTTTATTCCTTGTGGGTTGGCTACTTGGCTTTATTCTGTATTACTATTACTTCTAGAAATGCCTAGTCCCTATCAGGAATAGGATGCATGCACTTGGGAGAAATCTTATATAAAAAAATAAGCTTTGAACCATCTATCACCCATAGAGTAGGAATTCCTGAATCTCAACGTGTAATTACATGAATAGGATCGTTATATTAGTTTCGTCTTTGCCTAGAAAATTCTCTACTCAAGGCCCACTTTCTGTTGGAAATTGCAATTTATAACAATGTTTAAACTAGAACAATGCCATGAAGCTAGTATAGGGTGCAAGTTGGGTTGCCTGATTTGAAAATTTTCAACTATATCGGACTTGGGTTCAGGCTTTGTTAGGGCTGTACCTTGGCCGGTCAAAGCTGCCACATGGCTGCTACTGTGTCCCGGGATCACCCGACCTCCTCGGGCCACGTCGGCAAGCCAGCACAACACGCACCAGAGTCGGTGGACTTACCCACATGTGAAAACCTTGAATAGGATCAGGACATGTGATGTGTCTATCTCAGCAATAAGAATCCCTGCCGAGGAACACTAGATCGTCTGAAGACCTCGACAGACGGTCTCCACCCTTAAGCCTCATAAGGAATGTGACCAAGTGCACCACAACACTCAACTATTTAAAGGCATCCTCCCTCAAGGTACACTCTCTCCAATCTCTCCTGCTCTCTAGCCTTCTTGCTCTCTTGCTTCGTCAACCTTGCTCAGCCAGGACTAGCTTGGCCTGGTCGATCTCTTCACTGCTTATTGACCTGAGTGTTAGAGTGCCTTCCCTGTGGACCTCCTTCTCGGGGTCTCTAACTATGCTTTAGTTTCAGGTTTTACTCGGTTCACTACTTCGTCCTTTCACCTCGATCGACTCATTCAAGTTGGTAGGATTTGTCTATTGCGTGCCCACCTTGGTTTAGGCAACGTCAGATTCGCTCCATTTATGAGAACCAGTATGAAAAGCCTCTGGTATCTCTTCTCTCCCGTACACTAGCAACCATGCCTCTGCTGCTCTGGCGCTTAGTCCCCATCACAGGGATCCCGTTCCAGATACACCTCATTGCCCTAGGAAGCTCGTAGTCAAAGTCTATAACTCATAAAGAATTCAGTGCCTTGCAGAGATAGGTTGATCGGTTCATTGTGATGGAGTTGATGGGGCAGCTTGGGGGTATCCCAAAGACAGCCCCACCCATTCAAAGGATGCCCCTTAAGCCAATCCTCCTTCCAAGGACCCCAAAGGGAACCTAGAAGACCCCATGACACCGAAATTTGAGCGTGAGCAACCTTAGCCATCTCTTGGAGATCCAGATCTCATGCCTAGAGCAGAGCCCACAACACTCACTCCTGGGGATCCCAACACTCTAGTACCTGCATCCATTCCAAGGAGTGCCTCAAGCCCTAAGTACAGCCATAATAGCAGCAACAATAGTTCTCAAACACCAAATCAAGCTTGGTCAGGGACCGCATGCACCACCAAAGGCACCCAAGTGCGCCAACATTAGTAGTGAAATCAAGGACATGTGTGAGCGCCTGAACGAGCTCTAGAAAAGTCACTTCGACTGCCATGCACCCACACCTAGAACTTGCCCCAACAAAGAGATAGTCTTCACACAAGAAATCATGGACGAGCTTTCCATGGCTAGCTCAGTTTAAGGACCCCATAAGTCACTTCGACTGCCTTTGCTTCCACCCTATAGGAAGCAGTTCAGAAATGGTATTCACCAATTCGAAGAGAAGTTCCCAACACAGTTCACTAGTAGTTGGCAACATTGGAAGATGTCAGTCAACCTCATGCAACTCAAGCAGAAGGATGAGGAGTCCTTGAGGAAGCCCTTGGTGAGGTTCAATGCCAAGTAGATTCAGTCCAAAACTTGAATTAGTCTGTAGCAGTAGCCACCCTAATGCACGATTTGTGCTCCTTGCGCTTCAGTTTCTCATTGCAAAAGAAGGCCCCCCAAGACATAACCGAACTTTTGGCATGGGTGCAAAAGTACATCAACAACAAGGAAGCATAGACATAACGCCAAGAAAATGAGGAGAATTGGCATGACTTGAAATGCAAAGATCGGGATGACAGTCGGGCTGACCACGATAGGAAGAGGATGGATCATTGCCGAGATCACAGGCCAAGGACTCTGCCTCTAACATTCAAGAATTTCATGCCACTCAATGCAGCACAAACCAAAGTGTTGATGCATATCTATGATCACCTCTTTGTTTGATGGTTGGAAAACTGAAGTCCCAAGGCAACAAGAGAAGTTGAAATAAGTATTGCGAAGTCCACTGAGACCATGACCATGACACGAAGAGATGCAGAGACCTCCGCAATCTTATCAAAGACCCCATCTGCTGATGATGCTAGGGGATGACCCCTAGAAGAGCACACCAATGGTGGACTTCTTAATGGTAAAAGTCCAATCATCATACAACGTCATCCATGGCTATTGAAGCAATGAAGCTCCCAACTCATTACAGCACCGGTGTCACTTGAGGAGATCAGTGCACTACCCAATAATGCTATGTAGTAGCCTGTAGAGGAAAATCCGAATCCTTAGAAGCTCTTTCCGCTAATGGCCTAGACCTTCGAGACAAGCTCCACACATAGTGCAGTCAACCCATTGAGGGTTTGACTCAGATATGGCAGGGATCGACCCCCAAGTCAAAACCCATCGACCTAGCACTAACCCCCACTATCAATGTGTATAATAGAAGAAGAGGATCTTCGCTCTAGAGCGATGGCAAGTAATAAACAAGGAGGTGAACAAACTTCTTGACTCAAGTTTCACTAGAGAAGTGACATAGTCAGATTGATTCACGAATGTGGTAATGGTGAAGAAGGTCAATGGAAAATGGAGGATCTACATAGACTTCACTAACATCAACCAGGCTTGTCCCAAAATTAATTTTCCTTTATCGATGATAGACCAGGTCATCAATGCAACTATAGGCCACAAGTTGCTCTATTTCATGGATGCCTTTTCAGGCTACAACCAGATAAGGATGCACCCCGACGACCAAGAGAAAACTACCTTCATCATTGATTGAGGCCTCTATTGATACAAGGTCATGCCCTTTGGTAATGATGCACCCCAAACACTAGTAGTTGAAGTAGTACCTGAGCTTTCCACTTATGCTGATGAATTTGAGTCCGGGTGATCAATTGCTACTATATCTCTCCACCAAGGATGAGAAGGTAAGTTCAGTCTTGGTAAAAGAAGAAGATGGAGTTCAAAGGCTGATCTACTATACAAGAAAGGTGTTCAGCGATGAAAAACTAGATACCCAAACCTAGAGAGTCACTTTGGCCCTAGTGACTTCATCTTGCAAACTCCAACCATACTTCCAGGCCCACAACATTTGCATCCTCACAGATTAACAACTCAGACAAGTACTGTAGATGTTGGAAACTTTAGGTTGCCTGATAAGGTGGAGTATAGAACTCAGTGAATTTGACCTCAAGTACACTCCTTGGTCCGCTATCGAAGATTAGGCCTTGGTCTATTTCATTGTCGAGTGCACCTTCTCAATTCCCGAATCTAGTCAAAGAGCCTTCAGCATTGGCACTCCACGTTGATGGTTCCTCCAACCAGAAAGGGAGTGGTGCCGGTCTCCTCATCCTCAGGTTGGATGACACCATTCTTGAATATGCCCTCAAATTCAACTTTAAGGCCTCTGAAGCTGAGTATGAAGTTCCCATAGCCGGATTACACCTCACGTTGGAGGTTGGTGCAAGACGCGTTGAACCTTTCAATGACTCTCAACTTGTGGTGAATCAAATCAACAACAAATTCAAGACTTTGGAGCCCATCATGGCCAGCTATTTAAAGAAGGTCCAAGAATTCTTCATCCTATTTGAGAACTTTTTCATACAAAAGATACCACAGGCTGAGAACATCCGAGATAACACCTTATCTAAGCTCGCTAGCTCATCTCAAGCCAACCTTGGAGGGACTGTATGAGTTGACACCCTGGCTCACCCAAGCATCACTGAAGTAACTCTAGACGCCATACCAATGCATCCACATCCGTCATGGATAGATTCCATCTTTCAGTATTTGCAAGACAACACTTTCCCACCAAATTGAGCCAAAGCCAAGAAGCTGGCACACAAAGCTCAATATTGCATCATTAGAGGGTACCTTTTTCGAAGATTGTACACCTTTCCTTACCTTAAGTGTCTCCCCCTAGACAGAGCTAAGTACATGCTTAGGAAAATCTACTAAGGAATCTGCGGTAATCACTCTAGTGCTCGGGCCCTTATGTATAAAGCTCTCCGACAAAGGTGCTTCTGGCCAACCATGAAGCAAGATGTTGCACAATTCATACAAAAGTGTGATGGCTGCAAATGACATTCCAACCTACTCCACTAGCCAGTAGTTCCCTTGACATTGATCAACAGTCATTGACCTTTCACCCAATGGGGGACATCCTTGGTGCTTTCCCTCCTGCAACTGGACAAAAGAAATTTCTCCTTGTAGCCATGGACTACTTCACCAATTGGGTTGAAGTCGAACCCTTATCACACATCACAACCCAAAATGCCCAAGGTTTCTTGTGGAGATCCATCATCTACCACATCAAAATTCCTATAGTGTTGATCATCAATGACACCTAGTTTACATATAGGAAGTTTAAGAATATTGTGTCGAGTTTGGAATAGATCACTGCACCATTGTGTTTCATTGCCCACAGAGTAATAAACATACCGAAGTCACCAATTGCGCCCTACTACATGACCTAAAGATGTAGTTGAGCAAGGCCAAAAGCAGGTGGGTAAAAGAGCTTTCCAACATCCTCTAGGCTTATCGGACCACACCAAGGACAGTGATCGGAGAGACTTCATTCAGACTTGCATTCAAAGCAAAAGTTGTGATCCTAGTACAAATTGGGTTCCCTACACTCCAGACCGAGCTCCACAACGAGGAGCTTAGATTAGAATGGTGACATACCTTAGATTAGAATGGTGACATACCAAAGATCAAGCATAGATTAGAATGGTGACATACTAGCAAAGGATGGTTAAGTATTGTGATGCTTAGATTCACTGTAAGCAGTTCAAGGGAGGAGACCTTGTCCTCCATGAAGTTATTATACCAGAGCCTGCACAAGAAAGCTCGGACCAAATTGGGGAGTACCATACGAGTTGACCATAGTATTGGAGACGAGCTTTTACAAGCTAGAGGACTTTGACAACAACTCTATACTATGACGTTGGAACTCTAGTAATTTGAGAATGTACTATCAGTGAAATGTGTCGAATGGGATGGTGATTGAACTTTTTGTAGTTCCCTGATTGAGCAACAAAGTTATTTCCACACAAGAAGAACAAACGACCACAACCTATGGCACTATACACATTGAGAACCTTACGCCTAGACCTGGCTGACCACTGACAATCAAGGCCTAACACTTAGCCCATCTTAGGATGGGCATAGTGGAACGACATCCCTACCATCCATTGCAAGAGGATGGCCAATAAAGACTGCCCCATGGTGCCTACATGGCCCCATAGGTCCAAGGACCCATGAAAACTTCCTTGGCTTAGCAATGGGGTAGAGTAGGTTAAGGACCATAGTCGACCCATTGAGGAACCTCTAATCAGGTCCCAAGTGACCAAGTACCACTGATCTCCCCAATCATCATGAGAGCTTGGAAGTACTTCAGCTAGTCTAGCTCGGTGAAAACCCGAGCCATAATCGCTTTTTGAATAAGAAAAATTTTCATCATTTTACCCAAACATGGAGCTAAAAGCTTCAATCGTCCAAAGACTGAGGCCGTGTCCTAATAACCGCCAAGTACTAAGGCAAAGACCTTGGCTACTTGAAGGTCGAGGCCACGTTGCAAGAATATAATTCAACACAAAGAAATCGATGAATTAAAGTGAAGTAACAAACATTTCCATTGCAAAAGTAAACTTTTACGATTGTTTGGCCTCAGAATACTAAATCGTACAAAAAGAGAACACCAAAAAGAAATACAGAAAAACAGACAAAAATCTAATGAAGTAACTGTCTGAGGACTTCAGCGGGTGTCACTGCTTAGTTGGGGGGATCGTCAAAAAGCCCTTGGCTATTCACTCGGATGGTGGCCTCGGTTCCTCCTCTCTCCTTGGCTCACTCACTGGGCACCTTCAAGTCCCAGGGGCCAGACTCCTCTACCATGTGTGCGATCTCTGGGAATAGGTGTGCAATTCTTCTCTTACAACTCACAAAGCTCATCTAGTAGGAGTTGGTAGCAAAGTCGTCCAACTCGGTCTTGTAGATGTTAGGCACCTTTAATTCAGCAATGGCCTCTTCTTTCGCCTGGCCACCTCGCCTTGGCCTCCTCTATTACCTTCATATCATGGAGGTGGGTCATATCTTCTTTAGCTTGTCCTCCTTTCCCTCCATCACTTTCTTTTCCTCAGCCAACTTAGTCTTCAACATTGTGTTATCCCCTTCTCTCTACTCTACAATTCTCTAGAGGGAATGCGTGCGGTTGACCAGATTGGTGACCACACAAATAGCCTGCAAAATAGAAGAAGACATCAGACTGAGCTCTTTGAGTTGAAGAAATGGATATAGAAACAAAAAAGCATCAGACTTACTGCCATAGTCTCATGGAGGGTCGACCTCTCCAATGCCCCACTCGTATGACCTGAAGTCTCCTTCCATATCTCAGGGAGCAACATGGCCTAGGCTAACTGCTCAACAACACCCTCATTCTCCAATGTGCCCACAAAATGGACACTCCAATTCAGCCAATATATCTTGGCCTCCTCCTCCTCCTCTTCAGGAATAAAGGTCTACCCTTCAAGATTCCTCTAAGGAGTTATCTGTGTGTACAGGAAGGGAGCACCTGTTTAGCATCTACCACGACCATCTCATCCTCTGAGGTCCTCACCCTCTTCAACAAACGCAGAATGGTCTCCTTGGACCGGCGCTAGGGAGGAGCAGAACCCAATGACAAAGCCATATGGTCTTCTTCTTCGTTGCCGCAACTTGAAAAAGCGTTGCATCTGAGCCTCCTCATTGGGGTTCATCTCTACTTCAGCATGACATAGAAAGATAGTTAGTATTTAGGCGAGAAACCATCCAGCTAGTCTGAAAGAGAGCAATCAAAAGACCTCTTGGATATTACAATAACAACACAAACACACACACACACAGAACATAACCAAGTTCTCTAGGTGCAAGACAACACTAACCGCATGCATACACTTTTGCATACACAAGTCTCAGACTTACCAAAAACAAAACCGCTAGCTAACTCCATTCTTGTGAAAACTTCCATCAGTATTAACTTTAACAAAACCTGGAGGCGGAAAGAACCAAAAGGCAGGAAGGAGCCGAATTCCTCTTAGGCAGATAGTCGATAAATTCTTGTTGGAAAGCTTTCTTCAGTAACCATTTTCATTTTCAATAAGCATTGATATTATTTACTTGTGACAAAGCTTATAGTTTTATAGTACAAAAAATCAGCTTGGTTGATATATGATGAGTTCAATTTTATCCATATTTATGAGAAGGTTTCAATTGGATCAGCTATGACAAAACTTATAGTTTTATAGTACTCACTGATCTGGGGTCATGTTCTGCTTTCATCCTCCCCACCACTACCTCCAAGGAAAAAAGAAAAACTTTTATAGAAAGTAGAAACACTGATCTGGGGTCAACTGCTTAGTGTTGGTGTTTCATCGGGGGCCTCGCAAGGGAGTCTTGCGACCACAAGTTGCAGCAAATGTGAACTCAATTACGAGTAAAGATTGAGTTCACATCTGCACCTCACGAAGGGGCGCCCCACAATGCCCCATAACACATCCCCACCTTGTATTGGGAACATCTCCACTATTCTCAATACAAGGTGGGGATGTGCTGTGGGGTATTGTGGGACGCAGATGTGAACTCGTAAAGATTGGGCTAGCAGTGGTCTGACGTGGCCAATTTCATAGTGATATGGCAAATTTGATCACAGATGGTCTCAGAGAACGAGTTTATGAGTAATTTCGATCTGCCACGTCCGACTACGAGTCACTGATCCATTAATCATAAAACTTTGATTTTCAGCACAGAAATGAAAAGTGTTGGTTGAAGTCGTACTTAAATATATTCAACTTGACCTTCTAGTCACGTCAAAGATGCCTGAGGGAGAAGAAAGGGCTCAGTCTGAGAATTCACATCTTCGCCCCACAAAGCGCGCCCCAAAAACACCTCACAGACAATCCCAGCTGTGTATTGGGAACATCTCCCATACATTGACAAGTATGGGATATGCTCCCAATGCACGCTTAGATGTGCTTGGTGGGGCACAGATGAATTCTCAGTTTGAAGCTCCGAGGCAGTCCCCTTGTCGCTGTGTGGACCGTCATGAGTTTGGGTCTTAAGGAATGTCCTGTAAAGAGTGCAAGTTGAGCAGGTTGGACCGGGTTTATAATCAATCTAGACCAACCCTAAGATCAGGGGTCTAAGGCCCGAGTCCTTGCCAAGCTCTAGGTCAAACCTAACCTTTCCAACCTAGGCCCAATACGACCCTGAAATTTGATACACTTGGGTCAGATTTTGGGCCTGGTTCAGGCTCAGGTTGGTCAATGAGCCTACTCTCTGCCAACATATGTGTGTCTATGTAAAGGGTTTGACATAATATCTGAAAAACTTATTATCACTCAATTGGCATCCTAAAAGTGGTAACCAATGTGGTGGGGGGAGGGGGCATCACATATGCTTGAACGGAGCATCATATGTTTGAATGTATCTAGTTGGGCTGGATTCAAGCCCAGTCCATTAAAAAACCAGCATGACAAACGAAAATTCAAGCCCAGTCCATTAAAATTGTAGGTTGGGTTGGTCTCTAATCATAGATTGGGCCTGCCCAAGTTTCAGCCCTGATGTCCTGCACGGGTTTCTCTCTGCAGAGACTTACTTCTATTTCCTGCAGACCCCATTTGAAATGTCCCAAACCAAATTAGCATGATCTGCTGGGCCTGAACTTATGTCAAAACCCAAATTGGCCAATTAAAACAAAACCAAATTTCTTCTATCAAGTCCAACTCCATACCCTTTTGTCTCTTCTATATAAATTATATGGGTCTTAACATGGATTCTGTTGGGCCTAAACTTATGTCAAAACTCAAATTGGCCAATCCAAACATAATCAAATTTCTTCCATGCAGCTCCATGCGGACCGTGTATTCCACGGTCTACCTGCTATAGTTTAGAGGATAGAAAAGCCCAGCTAGTATCCTTGGTGGGCTTTCAGAATGAAGCGCCAGGCTTTATGAAGCTACTGATAAGCCAAAGAAAATAACACGTGTTCATTTGGGAGGGTTTTCACATAGTGGTTTCTGGCTATATAAAGTGGGTTCCATTCATACAGCCTATGGGGGTGTTTGGCAAGTCTTTTCTTGTGGTTTTTAGGCTTTTCAAAACTTGGAAGACCAAATTTTGGTCTTTCTCTATATGGCAATGAAAGACAAGAAGTCAAAAAGACCTATGCCTTAAAACACTCATGGAAGCCCAAAATGGCCAAAATTCTAGAAGCTTCAACAGAAGCTTCTCATCTTTTTGCAACTAAAATCTTTCATTTAACAGCTCTATAGACCATGGTATACTAGGATACTTATCAAATGATCTATATCTTTAAAGACAAAACCCCAAATGCTCTTTAAATCATTTGGCCATAAATAATTGGAAGATCTTCCTAAAAAGACTTGCCAAACGGAACCTATAAGCAATATTTGGTGAAATTTTCGCAAAAAGCCTAAAATAGCTACCTTACAACCAACAATATGGCTGTTTTGGAAACTATTTTTAGTGACTTCTCCAAGGTAGTTCAATCAAAGCTTCAACCCTCTCAAATGAGCCCATTTACTTTTTACTTTTAATAGTATGTTGAATACTTTTACTTTCATATTTTTATTTTGAAAACCATCAAGATTAAAATTTTTCAAAAACACATTTTTCAAAGTAAAGTAAATAATGACATTTTTATTTCTTTTGAAGGGCTACATATTGGGGGGTTGCCATCCCCCAATCCAAGGGGACATGTCACACGGCATTTGAGTGCAAGTCAATGACATGTAGATGCCACATGGAAGCATATATGAATGCCATGTGACATCTCTATGTAGGGTTCATAACATGTGGATGCCATTTGGCATTTAAAAATAAATCAATGATTTTAGATGCTACATAACAACGTAGATGAATGCTATATGACATACATTTTCATCAATTTATGTTCAAAATGCCACATGGCAACATATATGGTTGCCACATGATATTTGAATGTGGGGTCAATGACATGTGGGTGATGCCATGCAACATATATGGATTCCACATGGCATTCGAAGGTAGGTCAATAATACTACATGCCACATGGTGGCATGAATGAATGCCACATAGCATACATTTGTCATTAATTATGTTAAAGTCCCTTGTATCATTCATGTGAGTGTCACATGTTATCTAAAATGACACCACATAGTATACATGTCATTAAATATGTTTAAATTCCACATGACACACATGTCAGTGAATACATTGATGTTCCTACGTTTCCATGTGGCATTTATATATGCCCACATGTTGTGAGGTGTATAAGTATCACACATGTGATTGATAAGCACATTTTAGAAAGCACGAAATATGTTAAAAGGGCCAAAAATACGAAGTATCAAAATCTAACTTCATACTTTCTGTGTTTTTTTGTACTTTTACTTAGTGTTTTAAAAGCAAAAAATACGTCAAACAAACACATCTGTGTACTTCCCATGCTTTCATACTTTCAAAAGTATGAAAAGCACTACCAAACAGGGCCTTAGTCTAAGCTCGACTTTTTTTAATTTAATTTTGACTTGCTTGTTGATGGTTATGAGAGGAAACAAGATGATAAATTTTTATCAAAACAATGGAAAAATTGGCATGAAATGTAGCATAAATACCAGCCCAACTACTCTTTGCCTGAGAAACAACATTGGTTGTGTAATTTGATTTAATTAATACACTAAAGCAATATTTATGGCTAGAGATGCAAGTCAAAAACAAGTTAAGTCAGGTTGGGGTCAATAGTAAAAAACATGGGTTTGCCTCAACCCTAACGTGACCCTAAAGTGCCTCAACCCAAACCTGATCCGATTTGCCTTAAAAATCCGTAGTTTCCAAACCCAACCCAACCTTATAGGGTCTAACCCGATGCTGACCCAACCTAACCCGTAGCTTTTCAATTGTATTTTTATAACACATTTTGAAGACCTAAAATCTATTAAATTAAGTTAGGAAATTGTTTTATAGAATCTAAGATGTCACTTTTCCATTTAAATAAAGAAAAAAATCAAAACCAACATGTAAATAAATATTAAACTTTAAATCTATAGAGTTAGAAGTCAAAAAGTTACAATAATACTTTGTATACATCCAGGGTATCATGACCTAGTGGGGCGAGTCAGTCAAAACCCGAACCCAACTCAGGATGAAAAATCAAAACCCTAATCCGATCCTAAAACCAAATATATTGACCCTATAGGGTTAGGTCAAACCAGGTTTACCATTTAACCCGACCCATTGACATCCCTAGTGAATAGTAACCAACCCGAGCGATTGAATCCCTAAACCTAACTCCAACCCTAACCCAATCCATAAAATTAACCTAAAGTCTGGTTGGGTTCGAGTTGTCCCACGTCTTTACTTTTGCCAAGTGTTTTTATTTCTAGACTCAAGGGTTGAGGTCGATTGAGTTTTAATATTATCTATATCCAAGCAGGTTTTAAAAATAGACCAAAAAATGGAACCAGGCTACTAGTTTTTGGGTCAACTGTTCAACTGTCTAGGTCTAGCAGTTCAAATCGTTGAATCAAATTTCTAATCCATTTTAATTTCAACCCTCATATGAGAATATTAGGGTAAGATTATTAGTATTATAGTATATAACTATATATACCCTATATTTATTATTAGAGTGAGAAGGAATCTAGTTTGTCTGGTGAATCTAAGTGTTGTTGAAGTCAGCTATAAATTGAAATGCAATTTGTCTTCCAACAAAGAAAATAATGTTAACTAGAGAAATCTCGTACGGAACTTGAAATGTCAACCAAAACTCAAGGCCTTTCTCTTCTTACCGCTGAAATACAAGCTCCCATTAAAAAACCTACTGAGGGCTCGAGGTTTGAATATTGATATGGAGGTTGTTGTTTCTGTAGGGAGGAGGAAGATTTAGACCATGTCTTTAAGAGTATGAGGTGGCTAAACAGGTTTGAGTTGTTGTAAACCAGAGTGTGTTGGGCCCCAATCAGTCAGATCTGAATTTAATGGCATGGTGATCAAATTTATATGAGGTAGATTTGAAAAATAAAAGCAATAGGATGGAAAAGTGTGTTAATATCCTCTGAAAAATTTGGAAAAACAGAAAACAAAAAACTTCTTCCAATAACTCAGCCCCTCCTCAAATTGTTGTGGAAAAAGCTTCAAAGAATTTGGTTGAGTTCTTTGATATTTTGCAAGACCGGCCGGTTACTTCAAGAGAGAGGAAAAAGTTGATGGGTATTACATGGATTCCCCTAACCCTAGATTTTATATGCATCTTGTTCAAGTAATGGGACATATTTGGTGGCTGTAGTTGCTAGAAATCACCTTGGTAGAATAGTAGACTTCAAAGACTACAATCATGGCATTTTTACCATCAATGTTGTGGAAGCATGGGCTGCGTAGGAGGCTCATAATTTGGCTATGAATTTTAGAGATCAAGCGATTATTATTGAAGGAAACTCAAAGCTTGTCATTTCTTGTCATAATGGTCAGGTCACCCCTCCTTAGAATATTAGGAATATTGTGCAAGACTGCTTGTGGATCAAGGACCAGTTGATGCATGGTGTGTGGTATAGACATGTCTACAAAGAAGCTAATCAAGTGGCGGACTGGCTTACTAATAAAGCTTATTCGGTTCTTAATGGTTGTATATCTTTTAATCTATGGAATCTCCCTTGGGATTTAAACTTTATTTGCTGAAGCGACTTGTGGGGACATGCTACCTCCCCCCCTTTGGCTTGTGTAGCAATGCATGGATTTATCAAAAAAAAAAAGAAAGAAAGAAAGTAAGAAAGAAAGTGAGAAGAAGAAGAAGAAGAAGATCTAAGATTTGAGGTCGTAGTGGTTGTTTTGAAGTTTCGTTATTCACAATCACCGGCATTGCAGCGACTGAATGGACGACACTGCAACAACTTAGATCTCATTTTTCACAAGTCTCTCTCTCTCTCTCTCTCTCTCTCTCTCTCTCTCTCTTTGAGATCTAAGATATGAGATTTCTCATATCCTATTTCTCCCCCAATCCCTATCCCCTCTCTCCCTCCTTAGTTCCTCTTCAATCCTAGATCTAGTTTTCATCTTTTTAGTTTTTTTTTTGGTATTATATATTCCTAAAAAATAAATGTTCTTTTATTAAACCACAAACCATTGTCCAGGTTAATTGCAAAAAAGATGGGTCAAGGTAAAAATGGAAACAAATAGATGATTGGTTTTGGGGTTAAGTGATTCAATTGCTTGAATCAACACAGATTTTAAAACCATTGTGAACGTCGAGAAACTCCCGACAATTCACTTCATGCCCGAATATAGGGAGTCGCCACCCATCAAAATATATAACAAGGAGTGATGGGACTCATAGATTTGCATTTGACAAGACATTTCAGAATTAATAGTGACTCCACACCATTTGGCCAAGACAAGACCATTCTAGGTAAGTTGAGAAATAGAGAGGGAAGGGGTTAGGCACCCCTCCCTTGTTTAGTCCACTATCAAGCCTAGATCATATTTCAGCAAATCTCTTTAATTAGAGTATATCATCCATTATCCTAACTTCATATGACTAATCAGACCTTACCATTGTATTCAGAGACCCAAAAAAACCTGCACATCAAATTTCCCAACTAAACACCTCCATTTAATCGTTGAAAAAGTAAGGTTCCATTTTAGGCCCTTTCATTGATTGAAAAACTATAAGCTAAGACTATGATTTGAACTAAAACAATCAATATATACCTGTAATCAAAGATCCATCACTTCCATTAGATTCAAGACGTTCAAAAGTTCTAATCCACCAAATATCATCCCAAAATCTCTCCGTTTAACATTTCATCAAACAAAGATTCTATTTTAGCAAATCTTGTTTATCCGAACTCGTCAGCCATAGATCTCAATCATCCTAACCCTATTTGACCAATCAGACATCACCACTATGTTTAGAGATCCAAAAAACCCTAGCATGTGAAATTTCACATCCTAATCCATCTGTTTGACTGTTAAACTAGAAAAATACCATTTTAACGCACCAAATTAAATTGCCATGTTATCCGTCCCAACCCAAAGCCTCAAAAGGGTGATGGCTGATGTCAGACTCATTCTTGACTCATTAGAACAGTTGTACCAATCAAACAAAGTTCAATAGACCCAAAAACCCCAAGATGTCCCTACTTAAAACCAAGAAAAGACAAAATAGCATTTAAAATTTCATCACATTTACTTTTTCTCCCACTAACAACCCCAAATATGTGACTGTCATGACAGGCAAACCCTAAGCTCCCATTGGATGCACAAAACCCATGAAAACCACCCCCAAATCAAAGAAAATATTTCACCAAATAGGAAAGCTTAATTGAGAATCTATTTCTTTAAAGAATCTTTGCCTATTTGTGTGAAAAACCTCTGTTCAATCCCAAGCATTGTAGTTGAACGAATTCAGACTTGACCCCCTCCCTTTCTCTATAAATGTTGATCTAATTTGAGCTCAAAATGAGAGAAGAAGGGGAAAACCACGGATAAGAGCAAGAAGAGGCAAGAAACTTGAGGGAGGCCCTTAGAGAGAGAGACAAAGAGAGAAGAAATCTTTCTCATAGCCCATATATTGCCTCTTGTTTACCCGTAATTCGGAGGTACTCTGAACCTCAAATTCCAAACTCGCCTCCTCCATTTTCATGTGGAAGTTGTTGCAACCAGAAGCACTCCCTCTCTCAGGAACCCATTTAAACTTCATTCTATCTCATCCCTAGCTGTTGGAAAACTCCTGTCAAGGTACATATGAAAGGTAAGTATTTCATTTTAACTTTTAAGCTTGATTTTGTAATCTTTGATTTTTTTTTTAGTTTTTTTGGGTTGCTCGAGGTTCTGAAATATTAGAGAACCATTGTTTTCAATTTCTTCTTGACTAAGAATAGAGGTAGAGAGGTGAGGGTCTTAGGGAAATTTATACCTAAGACCCAATAACATCACTTCAAAATCGGTCTTAGGAGAAGTTGAAAGCATGTTCCTCTACATTTAAGAAATTCCTGCAACTATTTATATTTCTCTCCAAAAGAAATTAAGCCTGAACAACTCCCGTATTGGGCTGCTACATCAACTTAGAGAGAGGGGTGCCTAATCCCTTCCCTCTTCCAATCCTTGGGGCTCGAAATCTCTCGGTTGTGTGCCTTTTCCATGGAAGATGGAGTCACTATCAAAGATTTAAATCGAGTTTTTCAAATATGAAAATGAGGGCCCATTTAATGGGTGGCGACTCCATATTTTTAAGCCGGCCATGAGCTTCTCGGAGCTCACAGCTAGCGACTCCACTGGGGATAACTAGAACCTTTATCGTGTTTTGTTCAGACTCGGTTTCATTCTATTTGTTTTGTGTTGGTAAGTTTAAAAGTTGTTTGATTGTGATTCAAAATCGCACCTCAAGAAGGTTGGGCATGATAGACCTTCCCAACGTGATTCAAAACCACATTTTAACATTCTTTGGCGTGGGAGACCTCTTCCTCATACACTGTAATTACACTCAAAACCATTCTTGTTCCCAAATTACACCTGAAACTTCACCCAGAACCATACATTTATTGAAATCGCAACTAGAGTCTCACCCAAAACTGCATCTTCACCAAAATCACAACCAAGGTCTCACCCAAAACACTTCTCCTTTAAAATCACACTTCATTTCATCTCTGTTGTAGCCTAAAAGTCCAAAATCACAACTCATGGTTACAAAATCCATGGTCTCACTTAACCATTAAGTTACTTATGTAATTTGATTATTTGTTTTCATTTTAATATTTGAATGTGTATAATAAATAATGTAAAAGGTAATATTTATAAAATTTAAATTATAATGACAAATTTTGAATAATATATTAATATATTATGATAATCTATATATTAAATTACTCAATTTAATAAATAAAGACAATATAAGTTTTAAACTATATATTATCATTATTGAAAATCAAGTTTTTCAAGGACATGCTTTATCTTTTTTTTTTTTTTTTTCTTTTAAAGGGGAGAATAAAGAAAGAAAAGGTTCCATGGAACCAAACCGAACCGTCCCATTCTCACCCCTAATGTAGACAACCTTGTTTTATAGATAGTATAAATAAACACCAACCATGCTAGTTTTGGACTTTTGTTCATGTGTGAGCTGAAAATGATTGCCCCTAGTATATTTTATTGTCTTTGGTTTGCATTGGAGAGGAAGACCAAGGAAACAAAATTGCAAGTTATATCTGATCAATGCAACTGGTTTTGTCTTAATTAAACAAAACAACAGTTGCTGTCTTGTTACGATGGAAAAGAAGGATGATAATAGTTGTTAATTTTCAGTGGGAATGAACCCGTCGGCATGCGATGCAGATGAATTCATTAACAAAACTAAGTCACGAAACTTGACATTTTTAAGAGACTTTTGCAGCATTTTACATTAAACATTAAAACCGCATGCCCTATCACATTGTTTGAATGAATAATATGAACCAAAGAAAAGCTTCTATTTGGAAGAGGGTTTGGTCTATTAAAGCTCAACCAAAAATCCAATTCTTTATCTGGCGATATGCCTCAAGGATATGGTTCCTACTATAGATAGCTAAGTTAAAAGAAAGACACCTAGCTAGTGGGAAGAAGATGTGGAGAAAATGCTGAAACCGAGGAACAATTTAATCTTTCAAGGGGAAAATGATCATCCGACTTCAGTTGTAGACAGAGCTCGATCTTTAATAAGAAGATTCTTTTAATTTGGTGGTGCTCAAAGACAATTAAACACAATTTCAGTTCATTGGGAAAAGCCTCCGACTGATTATGTCAAACAAAACTCAGATGCCTCTAGAGTCTGCGTTAACGGTGAATTGCACGTTAATCTGGGTTCTGTGGTTCAATCGGGCACGAACCGGCCACAATATAACCCAGAGTAATAAAAGTCCCCACAACCCTCATTCTGAGGATTTTTTCCCGCTACATGTTTTCTTCCTTTCACCGAACCCTCCCTCCTTCCACCAAACCATCCCTCCATCGGCGACAAGGATAACTCCGGCAACAAGGAGGACAACGGCGCCATGAACCACGAAGCCACCGGCGGTGTAACGGTAAATCGTCCGAACAAACTAATGTTTTTTTCCTATTTTCAACAGGTCGGAGCAGACCACAGCGGCAGTCAACATTCACCTAAACGAACCTGGGTTTCTGGCCAACCTTCATTCTGCGAATTTTTTCCCGTTGGCCAACCCACACACCGAACCCACCCTCCATCGGTGACAAGAATAGCTCCGGCGGTAGATTTCTGGCCTCTTCTCTTCTCCTCCTCCTCCTCCTCTTCTTCTTCTTCCAAGTGGCTCTGGTGGCGACAAGGAGAGCTCTGGCTCGAACTCTTCTTCTTCTTCTTACAAGTGGTTCTTGTGTTATGTTTTCAACAGAAACAACCCACCTGGACAGCCATCGCCGACCACAGCAACCACCTACTTGGACAACCGCCGGCGGGAACAGCACCCACCCTTCATCTTCAATCTTTAACTGTAACTACAACCCTTTTTCTTATTTTTTCCCTTTATCTATCTATCTTATATTCCTATCTCCATTGACCTGTTGGAGTGGTGTTGTCGTTACTGATGATGTCTTGTCTGAGAAGTGTGTTGCAGCAATTTAATCGGAACTACGTACAGGTCAATGCAGATTCATTTACAATTGCTGGAGCAGATTTGATTTATGGGATAATAAGGATTGTTGGGTTCGGTTTTACCTGTTCGTCCTTCAGCTCGGAGATACATCGGAGAAGAAAAAGAAGAGAGAGTCAAAGAAGAAGCAAAGAATGATACGTCGCCGCCGGCGCTCTGTCGCCGCCAATGGACAAGGGTTTCTCTGTTGTATGGGATAGGGTTCGGTGGAGAAAGAGGGACGAAGGAACTGGAAGCAGAGTCGAAGGGACTGGGAAAAAAGGGGTTTTGATTGAACACTCGACCAATTCGTGGGAACCGGTTCGTTTCCCTACGAACCGGAGCAGACCGCATTAACGCGCGTTTGAGCGTTAATGTAAACCTAATCGACGTGTCAACACGCCATTCACGGATGCACTTGTCCAGACGCGAACCCATGCCTCTAGGAAGCTAATTCACTCTCAAGCAGCCATAAGTTTTGTTCTGAGATCTTCTTCGAGCTCCTTGATTTCAGCAGTAGGTAGATATTATTACCCAGCCCAGGTGCTAACTTTAGAGGCCATGGTCTTGAGAAAAGGTCTTATGGAAGCGGTGAGTGCAGGGGTTTCTTGTTTAATAGCAAAATCAGATTG
This sequence comes from Nelumbo nucifera, assembly GCF_055504915.1. Classification (NCBI taxonomy): domain Eukaryota; kingdom Viridiplantae; phylum Streptophyta; class Magnoliopsida; order Proteales; family Nelumbonaceae; genus Nelumbo; species Nelumbo nucifera. The sequence goes on along the minus strand of NC_142652.1, from coordinate 84,817,528 downwards.
TCAGGAGCTTATTAAAGCAACCTATTCGAGGGCCGGAAAGTTTTTAGAGTGAAGTGGGTCCAATCTTGAAAGACATATAAGACTTACCTCGTTGGTTCCATTCCATCTCTTCGTGCTAATCGGATAGCTTACAAAGTGGTTGTAGTGAGGGGTGTAAACGGATTGAATTCGAATTGGTTCAGGCAATATCTGAATTTAAATCTGATTAGAAAATTTGATATTTGAATTCAATTTGATATCTGATGGATATTGAAAATTAATATTTAAATTTGAATCTGATTAAATATTCGAATATTCGATTCGAATTCGATTGATTAATTATTTTAGATAATTAATAAATATATAAAAAATATTTTTTGATATATAGTATATAAATATATAAATTATTTATATAACTTAATTATTATATAAATAAATTATATAAAAAATTTTATATATTATATATAAGAATTAAATAATCGATCGAACTCAAATATTTATCGAATCGAATCAGGTCATATACGAATTCGAATCCAATTAACTATTTGGTATAAATAGGATATCTGAATTCAACCAATTAGATATTCGAATTCGATTGAATTATGTCGAATATCAAATTTGAAATCGGACTTTCGAATGCCGTTGACACCCTTAATTGTTGTTTGTTCTTGCACAGTTGGCTAGTATGGCTGTGCTGCAAGAGTCCCTCTTTCTTAATTTCTGAAGAAAGTCAGTTCTGATCTTTGTATTGGTTTTGTTTCGGTTATTACCAAAAAAAGAAATTTTTGCAAAAAAAGTTTTTCAGTTTTATGGGAAGAAAGAATTCAAATGACAATCTCTTGTGAAAAAAATTCAAGTCAAATGGGACCATTAGTGATATCATAATTAAATGATAAAAAATTAAAAACTGATAAAAATATTAAAATCATAGAAAAATTAATGTAGAAAAACTGTAAATGAAATACAAATTAAGAATAAGAAAGAAAAGAGAACCAACATTTGACCTGGCCATGACTAAGGGTGTCAACGGACCAGTTTTAGATTGGACCCCTGTGGTCCAAAATCAATTTGGATGGATTGGACGGACCAGCAAGACATTGAATTGGACCAATCTGGTCCAAAATATTTATTAGATTGGATTGGACCTGATCCATGCATAATAAGTTTATATTGGACTGAGTTTGATTAAGCCAATATCTGGTCCGCTAATATAAGATAAGAATATAGGTATCAATGGACCATATTTGGATTGAAACCAATCTAAAACAAAACGAATTTAAACAAATTGAATGATCCAAACATTGAATTGGACAAGTCCAAAATGGTCCAAAATATTTATTGGATTAGATTGAACCTGATTGATTATAATGTACTCACGTTGTACTGGATCGGATTGGACCAAATCCAGTCCAATTGACACCCCTAGCCGTGACCCCACTGTGTCGAACGGTCTAACAGTTCTTCCAGTTGGCTCACCTGGTTGCCTATTGGGTGAATGATTTTTTTTTTTGCAAGTAGTTTGGTTCTGAAATGGATCCATAATTAATTAGTCATTTGATAGGTCAATCCGTTTGATCAATCAATTTGACCACTGGTTGAAATTGATTAAAAAATCAATTAATTGGGGTTTTTATAGTTCATTCAACTTATGATCTCATAAATTAAATAATAAAATACTATATGATTAAACAATAAAAACAGACAAAATATTATATACTTAAATAATAAAAACAGACAAATCAATATATATACATCAACTCTTGTCTCTTTCCAACCACACTATCAAATTCATTGATTTTTTTTTTCTATTTTCTATGGGAATTGTTCTGATTCTATGTAATTTATATTTGAACACTGAAGCCTACTCTTAATTTAGCTTAAGGAGACTACCAATATCATGTTCATGCATCTTATCTTGGTTGGTTTTAGACTTCTAACTTAGTTTCTAGGCTTTACTTTGCTTGCTTTAATTAGAATTTTAATTGGTTCACGACTGAGGAACCGATCAACATTGCAGCTGATAGAGATGGATAGTGATTGTTGATTTTATGTCATTAACCTTTTATCTCAGTCATTGTGTTCTACGTTTACAGCCTGTTGTTGATTTTATGTCATTAATATATTGTTTCCTCTGACCTATATCTCAGTCATTGTTTTTTGTTTTGTTAAGTTACTTTGAAATAAGACTTCAAGGCCTAGCCAAGAAAACATCTGTTGATGGAGATGGAGACAAGCCCACGTCAGGGATGGTACATTCGCTGATATTGACAACATAAATATTTTGTATTTTTCATTGGTTCAAGTTTTACTAAATGCGATTTCACGTTAACCGTTCAGGGCAGAGAAGGGAGGTTTTTCGGAGGTAGATTTATAGCCAACGATTGGACAGATTCTGCGATTTTCTTGCAGCAATAGAGCTCTGCCTGTAGGGTTGAAGGAGAAGATACACCCAGTCCCCTGTCTCAAAAGTCCGTTCCATCCTCTTCCCGTCTGTGCATATTTCTTCATCCTCACTTGTGCCTTGGCCAGGTTTTCCTTCAATTTCTCTAGTGCGTAGTCCCAGTGTTTGAATTTGTTATTATATGATAAGGATGATATGGAAAATTTTAATTGGATTAGGATGGAGTTTAGAGTTTGGATTGTTATGATAGAGTTTGAGATTGATTGAGTTTGAGTCTGAATAGGTTTGATTTGTTTTAGTTTATAAATATGATGTAATTACTATATTCAAATAATATAATTTATTTTCTCCTTCTCTGCTATTCTAATATGGTATCAGAACCCAAGATCTGAACCTAGAGGCCTTCCATCTAGGGGTGCAAGTCAGGCGGGCTGGGCCGGGTTTTAACTCAACCCAGGCCCAACCCTAAGAATTGGACCTAAAGCCCAAGCCCAGCCCGAGTCCAAGGTCAAGCCCGAATTATTCAACCCAAGCCCAACTTGAACTAAAATTTCAGGCATTGGGTTGGGCCCAGGCCCGGGCCAGACTTGGATCGGTTAAGAGGTTTTCATGTTTTGGAATTTTGGGTTTCCTTAACTCCTGTTGCCATAATGCCATTTGAATTAAAAGAAGTTGAAACGTCAAAGACGACGGGAATCAGTGTGTTTAGAAAAAGAAACTAATTAGTAATTAATGAGTAATGGCATTGGCACATGACACCTAATACTAAATTAGTAGTTTACTAATTAAACAACTATCATTAAGTCATTAACATACAATTCAACTGTATACACATATATTATAATTTTCGGGTCGGGCTCGGGTTACCCAAGATCTCAACCCGAGCCCAACCCGAAAAAATATAAAAACCCGCATTTTCAAGCTCAGGCCCAACCCGAGGCCCAAAAAGTCCAACCCAACCCGTGAAAAAATCGGATTGGGCCAGGCCGGGTTTGAATTAAGCCCGCCCAAATTGCACCCCTACTTCCATTATGCTTCTTGTGTTTCTGGCAGATGGCCAACATCTTAGTCACCTATCGGGTCTGCTCTCTCAATTTATTTTTTAGATTTTTTTTTCTTCTTTTATGTTGAATTTTTATTCCCTTAGATTTGGAATTTTATTTATATTATATATCTCTTAATCGGATATCAACCATATCACATCTGGTTTCCCAATTTCCATTGATTGCTTTGCGTGTGAACAATTACGACATTGTAACCAATTAGTAATCACGGTGGTGCTTCCTTCAGATTAAAGATCACCTATCGGGTGTGCTGCTCGGTGTCCACCCAACACTCGTGCCTTTGACACATTCTCCCAACAAGGTTATCTTCTATCTTCCATGATAAGTTATCGTTACACTTTTTTATGTTCAGGCCAGCCAGCTATTCACTTCAATCTATTCGGTTATTCCCTAACATGACTGTATTGGAGGAAATAGGTGGCGCATGCTATATTAATCAACCACCATCATCACGCTGTCAGAATCAACCACCTACTACTTTCCATGCTATTGCCAACATCTACTTGATTGTATGTGACATTTGCATACCACCATATTTTCTAGAGAATCACAACACACTTGCAATTTGATTGAACCAGTTAAACCAGTTTAGATCGGTTCAGATTGGTTTGGCAACATGGATTTGCTGTTCTTCCATTTGGCCCGTAGAGGCCTATTTCAATTAAAAACAAAAAACAAACAAAAAGAAAAGAACCCATTGAGGCATCTTTTATTTGGCCCAAGGTGGCCCTTCTTTGGTTTAGCCTATCAAGGCATTTCATTGAATCATTGGGGTCTTTATTGGCCCATTGTGGCCCATTTCATATTGTCTCAAGAAGCCGCCCTTTGATGCATTTGGGTTGACCTATTGAGGTCTTTTGTTGGCCTATTTTCAATTTGGCCCATGTTAGCCCATTGGCAATTATCGCCATTAACACATGAGGAAGGCTTTCTCTTAAAGATATAGCAGGTTTTCATTATCATGCTATCATCACGGCCATAGTGAGTCACATTATCATCACAACAGGCTTGGAGATTTTGGCACATCATCACATTGTAAAATCTTTGATCAAGCACATATGTGTTTGAGGAGGGACATGTTAGGAAGTTGAGATAAGATTGAATTTGTTATCATATGATAAGGATGATATGGAAAGTTTTAATTGGATTGTTATAGAGTTTAGAGTTTAGATAGAGTTTGTTATGCTATGATAATGTTTGAGATTGATTGATATAGACTACATAGAGTATTAGATAGAGTCTAAGAGTTTGAGTTTGAGCTTGAATAGGTTTGATCCGTTTTAGTCTATAAATATGATGTAATTACTATATTCAAGTAATACAATTTACTTTCTCTTTCTCTGTTATTCTAATACTACTCCGTAGACAACTTGGTAAGGAGTGGTGTGTGCTAAGGACTGGTAAGTGGTATTGTACCACCACTCTGCTAAAGGAAGCCACTTCACCTATGTATTTGGTTGAACATTAGAAAAATATCTCATGTAAGCTTCTAGTATTCTATTGAGAGCTTCAGTCTATCCGTCTGCCTGTCTGCGAGTGGGCCAGAAAAGTTGAAGAAGAACCCCTGTCGGAGGAATCCTAAAAAGTATTACAAGTTTCACCGAGGTACGAGCCATGACACTGAGGACTGCTACGATCTAAAAAATGAAATAGAGTCACTCATTCGTCAAGGCCACCTCAAGCAGTACGTCGAAGGCAAGGTTGGTGCCTCGTCCTCTCAGCAATAGTAGCACCAGCACCAGCAAGCAGCAGGCGTCATAGTGGGAGGCGCGGCATCGGGTGGAGCCTCGGCTTCGGCTCACAAAGGCCTCTTTGGCCCCGCCTAAGTGAACGATTGAAAGGGTGTTTTGCCAGGCAAGCCCCGGCTCAGCCTCGGAGGCTTTGCCTCGACCACCCCTTCGCCATGATCCTGACGCACAAAAATAGAACAAAGTAAACTGAAGAGAACAACGCTCATCCCTCACTGTGTTTTTTCCTTTGGAGGGGCAAGGACCCTTCGGCAACAAAAGCATAAGTGCAAAAAACGATGCGAAAACATACAGGGAAAGATAACACAGCAAAACGCAAAGTGCAACAGTTGAAGCAAAAGATAAAAAAATTCCTCTGATTTTCATTATGCACAAAAAAAATCCTTTTGGCTTTACAAATTTGTTCTATGGCCCTTCATGCCGAATACAAAAAAAGAAAAGAAAAAAAAGCAAAAAGCTTGGCTTAAGCCTCGCTACCAGTTGGAGGAGTATCAAGAATCACCTTCAGAGATTCAACATTGAAGTCTGGAAGCACCACCAGGAGTGCCTTCTTAGTGTCCTCGGTCCCATCCAAATAAGCCCTAGAAGCAACATCAGCTAGCTCGTTAGCCTGTTTCTCTTCTTCCTAGGCCCTCTTCTCAGCACTAGCCATCTTCTGTTCGGCCTCAGCAGCCTTCTTAGCTGCCTCCTTGGCCCTCCGCTCTGCATCGGCCGCCTGCCTGTTCGCCTCAGAGATGCCCTCCTTGGCTTGTCGGAGATGCCGCTCGACCTCGAAGATTAGGCTCTCGACCCGAACCCTCTCAATCTGCTCCTTGGCAAGAAGATCTTGCATCTTCTTCAGGTTTTCCTCAGCTTCCTTGCGGAACTTTTGTTCATCAGCAAAGAACCACTGCATCTCGCAGCGCTTCTCCACGGTGTTAGCGACAGTCTCCTGAAGCTTGTCTTTCTCAACCTCCAATCCATATTGTACAGGGTCAGCTTCAGCCGATCCCCTAGACCAACAAAATGAAGGTAGACCTACAACAAGAAAACAACCAATACCCAACAAAGAGAAGGAAGGAAAAAGAGAAGCAAAGAGGAACAAACTGTTACCTCGGCCAGGCTTTGCAACCCTTGGTCGTATAGCTTGTCAGGGGCCATCACCAACATCTAGAAGTGATCTTGAGACACCAAGGACCCGCTTACCAGTGTTGGGCCAACTCCCGCGTTGTGGATTGGGTCACCCTTGCGGACCTCCCACTAGGGGTGAAAGATCTGGTTAGACCATTGGGCGAGCTCCTCCAATGGCGTGGGAGCAGAGAATAACCCCATCCACTCCATGTGGGACTCCTTAATGCGTCATTGACAGAGCTCCTAGTGCGGGCCACCTTTTGCTGCGGTTGACCCCCCACGGCCCCCTTGGCCGGTCTCTTCCTCCTTGCCTCGACCTCGTCGGCAAGTCCCCTCAGCACCTCGGTCGGTTGCTGTGGTGCCTTTTTTCGTGCCCCGACTGTTCCTCCTCGACGAGCCCCTTCCCCTTCATGGGGATCTGCGAAGTGGCTCCCTTCGGGGGAGTTGTTGAAGAGGTCCCTTTCGCAGGGACCTGTGCCCTCATCCCCTTGGCAGGGACTTGGTAGGAAGACCCCCCCTTTGCAGGGGTAGAGACCTTCTCGACCTTCTCTTTCTACCCACCAAAAGGCCTCTGGGGCGTCTTGGCCTGTTCCTTCTGCATGGTGTGAGCACATTCCAGAACATCCTAGCGGGCATCCATTGGCACCTCTGCAAACAAAGTGATGCCATCAGTAAGGCAACAAAAGAAAAAAAAAGAGAAGAAGAGAAGAGAGAAGGAAAAGGGAGGGGTAAAAAGGACATGTTAAAAGACTACAGGGTCTCTCCTACTGAGGGGAGTAGGGTTAAGCCCCACAAAAACTAGTGGGACCTCCTCCTCCACCAAGGGCTTGGCTCAAATTATCCCCAGGTTAAGCAACTACGCGAGGTCATCGTTCTCCGCACTCATGAGCACAGGGACACTCTTCTCCGCAGCCTGGCTAACTTCTCCCCACCCTGACTTGAAGGACCAACCCTCGGGGCAATGACAGAAAGAAGAATTTTCCCTTCCAGTTATGCACGGAGGAAGGGTTCTCTATCGTCTTGGTCTTACGAGGTTGAAGGTAGTACATGCTGTCCACGGAGGAATGCCTCCTTGGCAAAAACAGCGCTCAGAAGAGCCTTAGCATCAGCTCCACCCCCTAGAACTGAGCCACCACCAGCATGGCCACTAAGGTCCTAATAGCCTTGGGCACCAGCTGGCTGAGAGTAATCCCATACGCCCTCAACAATTTGGAAATTAGCGGATGAAGGAGAAACCGGAGACCAAACTGGAGGAAATGTTGGTAGACGCAGACCTCCTCCTCCTTAGGAGTCCACGACTGTTCGCTTACTTCGAGCACCCTCATACCATAGGATGAGGGAATAAAGTACTGCCTTGCCAGAGCTTTGACCTGGTCCCTATCTAGAGTGTTCTTGAAACCTAGGCGGAGGACATCGGTCTCAGCTACTACCTGGGCAGCTCGTACCGAGAACATGGTCTAAGGTTCCCTCCCCCACGGCTGGGCAGGCCCCTTCGGCCTCCCTCAGTGTCACATAAGCGACACTCTAACAGGGAGGGTCCTCACCTCGATGGTTGCCTTCAGTGCCCTTAGGTGCTACCCTTTCCCGGAGCATCTTGACCTCCTACCGGAGGGGGGCAAGAGTAGAAGGACTCAAGGGGGAAAGGGGAGAAGGGGTATGGGAAGAGCTCCTTTCCGACTCATGCAGAAGTTCATAGCACACAGGTCCAGAATCTGAGAAAGACATTGTTTAAAGTTACCTAAGAAATTTGGAAGAAGAAAGAGTGAGAGTAAAGTTACCTTAGAGGCAAACGACGGGAATGCTACTCCTAAGGGCCTTATTTAAAGAGGAACGAACGGCCCAGATTTCTCAAGATCCAACTGCTAAGAAGCCACCGCCTCCACTACCCAATCATGGCGCACTGCGTGATGCTCAACCTCAGAAGGTGAAACAACGCGCTAGCGATGGCTCGGATTGTCCCTAATCCAACAAACGTGAAACGCCTCTGCACCTACGATTCATTTGCACCACATCCCTAAACGCTCACCCTCGGAAGGCGAAATGACACTCAACCTTACAATCTTTAATGCATAACCCCAAAAGGATGTTGGTAATTCTAAGTGTACGAGAAGTGATCGGACCATATCCAATAAAGTTCAGTTCCTCCTCTCTAACACACTGTTTAGTTGTGGTGTAGCAGGAGGAGCTAGTTGTGATACTATCCCATTGTCATTTAAGTAGTCCCTAAATTCGTCAGAGAGATACTCGCCACCTCGATCTGATCGAAGGGTCTTAATTTCTCTCCTCAACTATTTCTCGACCTCTTGTCTGAATTCTTTGAACTTTTCAAAAGATTCAGACTTATATCTCATTAGGTATACGTAACCACACTGTGAGTAATCATCGGTAAATGTTATGAAGTAAGCGTGTTGGTTACATGTCCTAACATTCATGGGACCACATACATCAGTATGTATAAGGTCAAGTGTGATTGTCGATCTTTCAGGCTTACCGTCAAATGGTCATTTCGTCATCTTACCCTGAAGGAAATGTTCACAAGTTGGAGGATCTTCTACAGTTAGAAAATTCAAAGGACCATCCTTTACCATACTTGTGATATGATCTATGTTGATGTGGCCAATTCGGTAATGCCACAGGCACGTAGGATTAACTGTATCACGGGTTCTTTTCTTGGGGATATCATTCAACATAGTTTCGTTTATATTTGTTTCCAGAGAAGGATGAAGAACATAGAGACCATTCTCAATTTCTTTGTATGCGAGGAATTTGTTAATTCTTTTAATAGTAATCGTATTACTAAAGAAAACAGAATATCCATCTGCACACAGTTTTGAAACAAAAATCAAATTTCTTCTCAAATTTGGTACATAAAGACAATCTTTTAATGTAATTAATCATTCTCTAAAATACAATTCTATAGTCCCTATGGCTGTAACTGCAACACTTGCAGAAGTCCCCAAGTAAAGAATCACCTCTCTGTCACTCAGTCTTCTGCTTATCCTGAACCCCTGCAACGTATTACATGCAAGAGTGGAAGCCCCAGAGTCAATACACTAGGAAGCAGAAGTTACCAACAAATTAGTTTCTATGACAAAGGATTTGAAATTACCTTGCTTCTTGGTCTCCAGGTACTGAGGACAGTTCCTCTTCCAGTGGTCGGCCTGCTTGCAGAAGTGACAAGCATCAGTTGCTTTGTCCTTCCTCTGCCTTTTGGTCTTGCTAATTCTCTTCTAAGGCTTTTTTTTGCCCGATTTGCCAGCTTTCAATAAGCATGGCAATGGGCTCATCATTCTTTATTAGTTCCTTGGCCCTCTGCAATATATTGCTGAGTTCTTGGATGCTAACATTTAGTTTGTTCATGCTGTAGTTCATGATGAACTGATTGAAGGAAGGAGACAAAGAATTTAGGATGGCATCAACCTTGCTGAGATGATCAAGCCCGGATCCAAGAACCTCAAGTTCATTGACGTATCCCATCATCTTAAGACAATGGTCATGAACTTGCTGGTTCTTGGACATTTGCGCGGTCATGAACTGTTCCAAGACCTTCTGACGAGTAGAACGATTATGCTCCTCATACATCATCCTTAGACTATCCAAGATATCCTTGGACAATTCGATCTGATCGAACTGTCACTGTATCGAATTATCTAAGGAGGCTATGATGTAGCACTGGGCAAGGGAATTTTTCTCTTTCCATTCTTGATAGTCTCTCCTACAGGCCTCAGAAGCCCTATCATCCAGACGTTCCGAGGCAGGATTTTTAGCTACCTTGTCCAATATCTCGGACGTCAAGACTAACATAAGGTCCACAACCTTATTTAATTCATGTTATCTACATAGATATGGCTTTTAATCTATGTTCCATTTCCATTTATTCATCTCCGAAATTTCCCTCATATCTCATTGACGAGACTGCAAATTATGTCTTTGGAAATGTGGAATCACATAGGTGCATGGAGCCAATAGTTTCAGCTGCATAACCCCACCACCTTTCTATGAAGGATCATATCCACTCATCTTATGAGCTTTCCCTTTGGCCTCTATTAGACAAGGTTCATTACCATTTTAGGCTAAACCTTTCTGTCCAGTGAGTGCTCACCCATCATATTCGTGAACGCTAAGGTACCGTGAGAGAGTTTCATTTTAGGATAGGCCCCTCCCACATCTGTGTATGACGCCCCTATCATCTTATGAAAAAATTCAACAGATCCAGCAGCAAATGGATAGCCCAATTTTATGGTGTGTTTCCTTATTACTAAAGGACTCATCTTCATGTTAATGATGGAAGGCCTTTAGAGAGTTCATCATATGAATCTCCCTATCACATGCACTCATATTTCAGTGGAGGGAACGAAATATTACGCCCTAATTTAATTTAGGTCAAACCAAAGTGGTTCCCACTGACTTTCATAAACCCAAATTCAGATGGGCCCTAAACGGCTAGGGTTCCGCACGATTCCTCTTGGGGAGGAAGCTAATGTGGGGCCCACCACAAAGGGAGATCATCCAATGATCTTAAGGACACCATGGCAATGATGTGCATTCAGCCATGGTGTGCGTAAGAATCACTATCGAATTAGCATGGGCCAAATACTTATGGCCCATGAACGTTGCACATCACACATCCATACATTACATGTAGGAAAATTCATAATATTACTGATTAATATTATCTAGGTATATGGGCTGAATTGCAAAGAGCAGTTCGGCCCATATAGCTTTTATGCTGAAATGAGCTAAAGCAGTTTTAACTTATTAAAGCTAGGTTTTACAAGTGTGGGCTGAATTGTATCTTGTAATTAACCATCAACTCCTGTGAAAAGTTAGGGCTGAGAGTAGCCCTCATCGAACCACAAATTCGGTCCAACTAGTTTAGTCAAATCTGGTTTGAATGGGTCTAGGGTTTGATTTTTAATTCAAGAACATGATCTGAAATTAAATTACTGATACAAGACATTCAATAATCAGTAGGGGGCTGTTCGTAGGACTGCTACTCTACAAAACAAAAGTTAGATAGCAGCATGCAGTTTCAAAAACTGCAAATCGCAGATGGCCGAACCCTAATATGCGAAATTCTTCTCCTTGCGCTTTCTGCTTCAACTTTGAATGAAATAAAATAGAAAACCTAATTTCTATTAATATTACATCAAAATTGAATTCCTATACATCCCGTCTAAAAATTAAAATAAAATAATTAATTACAAACCAAGAATGAAAAGGAACAGCAGGTGCGCAAATTTCTTGCGCCATTAAAGATTTCGATCTCCACCGTATGAACAACCCAAAAATCAAGAAAAATATGCATAACAATTCTACATATAAATTAGATTTATAAATATTTAATTTCAGATCAATCGCCCAAAATTTGGGAACCAATTTCCCAAAAAATCGCTAATTTGCGCAAATCGGGTAGAATGCCTTCTGCCCATTTGCGCAGATCCAGATCTGGTTAATTTTGGTTCAAGATTTGAACCTAGATCTGATACCACTGAAGGGATGAGAAATCCATCATATGGATGGCAGAACCCTACAGGAAGGTTGGGCGAAATTTCAAAAATTTCTCTCTCTCCCATGTGGGAATCACATTCCCTATTTTAGAAAACTACATTTTCAAGGATCAATCTTGAACCCAAACCAGACCAGATCTGAAACCAAAAGGGGGTGGAGGGTTATACCTGATATGAAGTAGTAATAACCTCCAATGAAGGTGTTCATGCCCAAGGAAAGATCCAAAGACTACTTCCACCGAAAATGACACGGTGCGGGATGATGCAGAATCAACAGGATGGTTGTTTAGCAAGAACCAAATTCAAAAGCAAAAATCTAATGGAGGGCTAGTGAGCACGACTTCAGATTACCTTTTCTGCCAAAAGGTAATATCAAGAACCCATCTTGATCGCTCCCACGAGTGGAGATCGAATTGGTATGGCGGCAAGAGCAAGAGAGAGGGAGGTAGTGCAGTCAAACTGTGTTGTCTCTCTTTGGAATTCAGCAGTCAGTCAGATGATTTCTTATGTGTACTGAGGGTTCGCCCTGCTCTCCTATTTATAGCCTTAAAGAGAGGTTCTCATAATCCCATTAGGAGTTTCCTAATCCAAATCTTGTATTTGGATCTGGACTCTCTTTAAGAGATAAGGATAATCCCTTATCTTATCTACAAATAAAGATCACCCCCCTAATCTAATTAGGAGTTTCCTAATCCAAATCTTTATTTGGATCTGGACACTCTGAGTGGATAGGGATAATCCCTTGTCCTATTTGCTGATCTAAATCCCAGAACTGCCCTCATTTAATTAATCTCATTAAGCCAGTTCGAATTGGGTTTTAGGCCCATTAAGTCTATCTGTTCACTTACCCTCCAAATTGCTGCCTAGTTGGATATCCTTGTATGGTGTGGGACCCAAACATTGATCTACACATCATCCACATGGGTTCAGCCCAACCTCTGTTATAAGGCCTGGCCGAATTCACTGTAGGAGATAGTGAGCCCTTGAGTCCATCACCATGGGCTCTTAATGGGCCCAACATTTACACTAAATGGTCCTTAAGTCAAGCCACCTTATAAAAACCCAAGGACTGTGTGCAGATGCAAGATTAACCCATCAGGTATTACTCTCAATGGTCTTACACTTAACATCTTAGCCCACAATGATCAAACACTATCCGACAAGAGAGGACCTCTCCCTCGGCTGCAAGGTACAATGTTGCACTCTCTACTCACATGGATCCCAGGAATTAAAACCTTTTGCAAACATTTTGAAACCTTAATATATATGTATATCTCTACATAAATATATTTTGCAAAACAAATTTCAACGGTTGAAATCGACTGTCGGTAGTTTAGGTTTCCATTAGAGAGAGTGCATCCCCGATCATTCACTTTGTCCGATAAAGGGGCTGATTCTGTCACTATAATCACCCACTCAGATGAATTCTCGGACTGTCCCAACATACCCAGGTTTTGACCCCCTCTAAGAATCTCACTGATTGGCATATCAAAGACAGCCCAATCCGACACGTAGTGTAGTATCATAATCGAGTCTAGGGGTCAGGTGTAACATTCTAGTTTTGCCCATCTATCTCCAAGGTCTAGGGCAATACTGGAATTCTGGTTCGGTTCAGGGTTTCAAGAAAACCCACACTGTATGTACCTTAGGTCTCACCCTGGTAGCTGAGACAAGCCACCCCAACCATCTTGGCGGCACATCAGTGTTAGCTTTGGCAGGATAAATTTCCCCAGATCTATCCAATGACTGTGAAGATTCTAAACTAACATGAGTCTCATATGTGTCCAGTTTAAGGGTATTACACAGAAATACACTATAATAACATGAATCAAATATGTACTTTATTCATTTACATTAAATGTCATAATGTACATCATTCTGATTGGAGCTAAGGATATAACGCTCACATGCATGGATCCGACTGGAAATCGGCATCAGTATACCCTTGGATCTATAGTGAACTACCATCGAATACCAAACAAAACTCTTTTGTCCTTCGAAGGTATTTTAGTATGTTTTTCACAACTATCCAATGCTCCTGCCCTAGGTTTGATTGGAATCTACTTACTGCACTCACTACCTGAGAGATGTCAAGACGAGTGCACAGCATGGCATACATGATGCTCCCTACAACTGAGGCATAGGGAACGTCCTTCATGCCCTCAATCTCTTCGGGAGTCTTGGGAGACATACCCTTGGAGAGAGTGACTCCATGCATGAAAGGAACATTTCCTTTCTTGGAGTTCTCCATGTTGTATTTCTTGACTATTTTGTCAATGTAAGCAGATTGGGATAATCCTATTATCCTCTTTGATCTATCTCTATAGAGTCGAAGACCTAGTATGTAGGAAGCTTCTCCAAGATCTTTCATGGAGAATTGCTATGAAAGCCACACTTTCACCATAGTCAATATTCCTACATCATTCCCAATGAGTAGAATGTCATCTACATATAGAACCAAGAACGTAACCTTATCACCATTGGTTTTCCTGTAGACACAGGGCTCAGCCTGATTTTGCTCAAAGTCAAACTGATTGACGATCGAGTCAAACCGGATGTTCCAACTCCTAGAAGCTTGCTTAAGTCCATATATGGATCGGTTCAGTTTACATACCATGTGTTCCTGATCCGCAGCTATGAAACCTTGTGGTTGCTGCATATAGATATCTTCACTAAGATCTCCATTCAAGAATGCAGTTTTGACATCCATTTGCCAAATTTCGTAATCATGGTACGTTGCTACAGCTAGTAGGATCCTAATGGATTTAAGCATGGCCACCGGCGAAAAGGTTTCCTCATAATCGATTCCTTCTTTCTGAGTATACCCTTTCGCCACAAGACGAGCCTTGTAGGTATCAACATTACCATCGGGGCCCTTCTTCCTCTTATAGATCCATTTGCAACCAATTTCTTTTATCCCAAGGGGCAGATCTACCAGAGTCCAGACTTCATTGGTCTCCATTGAGTCCATCTCAGCTCTCATGGCATCTACCCACTTCAAAGAATCTATGTCCAACATAGCTTCTGTATAAGTCATGGAATCCTCCTCATTGGTCATGGCTTCTACAAAGTAACTTTCTTGGTCATAGCCGAAATGGACTGGAGGCCTGAAAACCCGGGTAGATCTCCTAGGTTGGTCATTAACTGGAGCTTGCGGGACATCTCCCACTACCCCTGAGCTCTCCTCATCAAGAACAACTTCTTGATGATGATTGTTCAGGATGTAATCATCTTCCAAGAAATGGGCATTTCGACTACAGAACACCTTCTATTCTCCTGGGTCATAGAATAATTAACCCACAGAGCCTTTGGGGTAGCCTATGAATAGGCAACCGCTTGTCTTGGATTCCAATTTGTCTGCACTCATTCTTTTAACATGTGTCGGACAACCCCAAATCTTCAAGTGTCTTACACTTGGTTTGTTACCGGTCCAAAGCTCATAAGGAGTCTTTGGAACTGATTTGGTTGGAACCCAGTTCAGCATGTATGCAGTCTTTAATGCATAACCCCAAAAGGATGTTGGTAATTCTGAGTGTACGAGAAGTGATCGGACTATATCCAATAAAGTTCGGTTCCTCCTCTCTAACACACTGTTTAGTTGTGGTGTAGCAGGAGAAGCTAGTTGTGATACTATCCTATTGTCATTTAAGTAGTCCATAAATTCGTCAGAGAGATATTTGCAACCTTGATCTGATCAAAGGGTCTTAATTTTTCTCCCCAACTGTTTCTCGACCTCTTGTCTAAATTCTTTGAACTTTTCAAAAGATTCAGACTTATGTCTCATTAGGTATACGTAACCATTCTTTGAAATTACCTTGCTTCTGGATCTCCAGGTACTGAGGATAGTTCCTCTTCCAGTGGTCGGCCTGCTTGCAGAAGTGACAAGCATCTGATGCTTTGTCCTTCCTCTGCCTTTTGGTCTTGCTAATTCTCTTCTACGGCTTTTTCTTGCCTGATTTGCTAGCTTTCAACAAGCATGGCAATGGGCTCATCCTTCTTTATTAGTTCCTTGGCCCTCTACAATATATTGCTGAGTTCCTGGATGCTAACATTTAGTTTGTTCATGTTGTAGTTCATGATGAACTGATTGAAGGAATGAGACAAAGAATTTATGATGGCATCAACCTTGGTGATAGGGTACCCCCCTCCAGGTAAAGGGGTTATAAAAAACTCAAGACCAACAGCTATTGTCGTAAGGACTATTTCAAAAACTGTTGTTGTGACTTTATTTTGAAATTGCCTACTAGGATCCTATCCTGGTACTCTCCCTTCATCCCTTGTATTAACTTGACCCTCGGAGACTCTGCCTCGGGTTCTCACCCAGGGCCTCTGATGAAGTTCTGCCTTGCAACTCCTCAGCCACCTTCCCTCAGCTTCTACCGTACTCGGAGTCCTCCCCACCTCGGCCTCAGCAGCGACCTTTCCGAGTCCTCAAAGCCTTTGGCCACCCTTTGGAGTCCAGGGGCAAAATTTCTTTGTTGTCCTTGGCCATTCCAAGCACCAAAAAATATCAAGTTCAAGAGAGCCAAAGCTTCTCAAGAAACTCACCCTAATTTCAGCATCCCAAGTCAATAAACCTCAAAAGAACAATGCTGAAATCTCTCCCATTGTCTCCATGATAATTAGCTTAAGTCTTTCTTTCATTGCTTATTATTAGGAAAAGATGAGTTAAACTCCTAACCTAAAGCTGAGTTACTACACCTCTAACACATGATACCCAAACAACCACATTTGTTGGCATTTTATTCATGATTATTCTAGGAACATCTAATTAAACCCCCACCTATCAACCTAAAGCTAAAAGACTCCAAACCCTTCATTCTAACCTCAACTTGCACATCTTATTTTGAGTCCCAAGATTTAAATTTTAGGCTCTTTCATTATATGAATGTTTCCTGTTAACCTAAGTGATCCACATGACTTTTTTATTTCAGTTCAAACATTCAACCCCTTTGCATGTGTTATTCAACACTTTTGAACTTGACATGTGTGGTTTATTTCATCTTAAAACTGAAGGGATGAGAGATCCATCATATGGATGGCCGAACCCTTCTGGTAGGTTGGGCAAAATTTCAAAAATTTCTCTCTCTCCCATTTGGGAATCACATTCCTTGTTTTAGAAAATCTGCATTTTCAATGATCAATCTTGAACCAAGAACCGGACCAGATCTGAAACCAAAAGGTAGGAGAGAGATATACCTGATACAGAGTAGCAGTAACTCCCGATGAAGGTGTTCATGCCCAAAGAAATCTCGAAAGACTGCTCCCATTGAAGATGACACTGTGTAGTGTGGAGCAGAATCAACAGTGTTCTTCAAAGAACCGAACCCTTCGGAAAGATTTCGATGGAGTCTGTGAGCACAACTTCAGATCGTCCTTTCTCCAAAGACTGATATCAAGAACTATTCTTGATCGCTTCTACAAGAATGGAGATCGAACTGGCAATTGGCGGCAATTGGAGGAGAACGCAAGGAGAAGATGGCTCAGTCACACCGCTGTTGTCTTCTCTCTATGTGATCTAAGATCTGATGCCTAGGGTTTTCAGATGTTCTGAATGGTTCGCCCCTCCTCCTTTTATAGACTTAAAGAGATCAGCTCCTAATATCATTAGGAGTTTCCTGATTCAAATCCTTATTTGAATATGGACTCTCTTTAAGTGATAAGGGTAGATCCTTATCTTATCTGCAGATTAGATCAGCTCTCCTAATCTCGTTAGGAGGTTTCTAGATCCAAATCTCTATTTGGATCTAGACTCTCTGAGTGGATAGGGATAACTCCCTATCCTATCTACTGATCCAAATCCCAGATCCGCACTTGTTTAACTAATCATATTAGACCAGTTCGAAATGGGCTTTAGGCCCAATAAGTCCATGTGCTCAGTAACCCTCCAAGTTGCTGCCCAGTTGGGCTTCTTTGTATGGCGTGGGACCTAAACATTAATCTACACAACAGCCACATGGGTTCAGCCCAGTCTTTGTTACAAGGCTTGGCCGAATACACTGTTATGGACAGTAAACCCCTGATCCCATCACCAGGGGCTCTTAATGGGCCCAACACTTACACTAAGTAGTCCTTGGGCCAAGCCACCTTATAAAAACCCAGGGACTGTGGGCAGATGCAAGATTAGCCCATCAGGTATTACCCTCAATGGTCTTACACTTAACCTCTCAGCCCATAATGATCAAACACTACCCGACAAGAGATGACCTCTCCCTCGGCTGCAAGGAACAGTGTTGCACTCTCTACTCACATGGATCCCGGGAATTAAAACATTTTGCAAACATTTTGAAACCATAATATATATATATATATATATATATATATATATATATATTTTTTTTTTTTTTTTCAAAAACAAATTTCAATGATTGAAATCGGCTACTGGCAACTTTGGTTTCCATCAGAGAGAGTGCATCCTCAATCATTACCTTTGCCCGACAAAGGGGCTGATCCTATCACTATGATCACTCATCAGATGAATTCTCAGACTGTCCCAACATACCCAAGTTTTGACCCCTTCTAAGGATCTCACTGATTGGCATATCAAAGACAGCCCAATCCGACACGTAGTGTAGTATCATAATCGAGTCTAGGGGTCAGGTGTAACTTTCCAGTTTTTCCCATCAATCTCCAAGGTGCAGGGCAATACTGGAAATCTGGTCCGGTTCAGGGTTTCAAGTAAGCCTACACTGCATGTACCTCGGGCCTCACCCTGGCAACTGAGACAGGATACCCCAACCAACTTGGCGGTACATCAGTGTCAACCTTGGCAGGATAAATCTCCCCAAACTTATCCAATGACTATGAACATTCTAAACTAACACGAGTCTCATATGTGTCCAGTTTAAGGGTATTACACAGAAACACACCATAATAACATGAATCAAATATGTACTTTATTCATTTACAATAAATGTCATAATGTACATCATTTTGATTGGAGCTAAGGGCATACGTTGTCTAACAAAAACCCCATCCCAAAAATTTATTTCCTGAAGCATTCATTCCAAAAGAGCATATGTGAATTCACATTTCATCAAAGGTGAACTTCTTACATGATTTTCATCCCCTGTCATCATGAACATTAACCTTTCAACATTTGCCTGAGAACATGGAACCATCATGCTTATTATGTGTGGGTTCTAACTCATCATGAAACACATCAGTTCAGCATTGAAAACAAATCCCTAGATCAGCATGCCCATCACACAATAAGCACAAAAACAACATAGCACCTCCAATTTCAAAATAGGGGAAAAGGCTTTTAAAAACAACATTCTTCACATGTTGGGGCCAAAAAAAAACCGCAAAACCCAAAAAAAAAACAGCAATGATAAAACTTTTAAAACCAACCTTTTTCACATGTTTGAAACAAAAAGAACCCAAAACCCAAAAATTTCAACAATGAATATGATTCTAAAAACATCAAACCCTCATTTTAAGAAAGGAAATAACCTAAGACCCTAAAACTTCAACAATGACATGCTTCTAAAAACCAACAAGTCTGTTAAGAACAAAAACAACCCAAGCCCCACAAGTTTCATTAATGACATGCCTCTATACAACCATCAAACTCACACATTAAGAAGAAAAATAACCCAAGACCCAAATTTTCACCAATGCTTATGAAAAATCACCAAATCCATCATGTGAAAAACAAAAGCAACCCAAGATCCAGAAATTTCAGCAATAACATGTTTATAAAACAAAAAAAAAAAAAAATCATCAAATCCACCATGTGTTGAGTTCATAAATCATATTGAAACAAGTGACATTTCAGCATAGACACATTGCTTAAAACATCCTAATTCATTACATGCTAGATTTAAAGACAATCAACATCTGAATTTTAATCATACAATAAATGCTTCACTATTCAGATCTGTGAATGTTAGAAAACGAATGAGAAAAAACAAAAAAATAAATAAAATGAGAAAAACTTACAGAATACTTATCTCCTGCCTGTATGGCCGTCGGCATCGGCCAGCGGAAATCGACTGGATTAATCTCTGGTGAGTGGGTTACGAAAGGGGGCTGGCGCCAACGATTTCAGGTCGAAATAGAATAGAGTATAGGAGAAGAAACATATTTGGGCAAGAGAGAAATTAACGGAGGTGCATTTCACGGCATGAAATAGGTTCTGCATGCATCTTGCTTAATGCACGTGTGTCATGATACGTGTCGCGTTCCAATTTTGTAGAACGTTTTTTGGGGGGCAAGTATATGGGGGGCAGATGCGAACCCAAGAATACGACCCTAAAAAGAGTGTAACGTTGGGTGGAACTGATTTCTCTCTATCAAACATAAATCCAATTAAACATTAAAATGGCATGCCCTATCACGTCGTTTGCATGAATAAAATGCATCAAACAAAATGAACACGATTGGTATGATTGTCAAATTAACCAAATTCATTTCATTCCGTTTACTTCACTGAAAATTCACACAGTTTTGCTAAAAGTTTTTTTTTTCCTTTTTTTGTTTCAAATTAAGGGGAAGAAAAAAAAATTAATTTGCATATGATAAAGTTTTTGAATTGCGTTATTATGCATTTACTTTAAATTTAATCTTCTAAAGGAGATAAGGTTTTTAAAAACGACCCGGAGATCTGACCATTTGGTTTCAAACCGAACGGTCGATCCGTTCTGACAAAAAAATTAAAAAAAAATGGTCAAAACTGTTCCAACGGTTTGAACGGTTAATCGCCCAGGTCAGTGATTTACTGACCAAAATCAACGATTTTTTAGAAAATTCTGGTTTTGGAAAAAAATAGAACCGATCACATGACCGGTTCCTAATTTTTCCAGTCTAACCGTCCGGTCCAATCCGATTTTGAAAACCATGAAAGGAGATGTTAAAATTATGTATAAGTAGTAAGTCATTTTTTTTATCACAACAATGAGCCCGGGTCTCATCCCATGTATCTCTTACATGATGAGTTTAACCGGCTAACTTCAGATCAATATCAAAACAAGCATTTCATTTGGTTCTAGATAGAGTCCAAATATTAGACAAAAGAAACCTAGGCTAACATCTGACCGCATCTATTGGACCACATATATAAACACATATAAAACCCAAAAAATGGAACACATGAGTCCTTTTTCTTTTTGGTTTTCAATATGTACACACTACACGCATAAGAATGGATATGGTACTGAATGAATGGAATGGCAAAAACAGGATTTGATATGGTAGTGAATAGAAGGAATGGCAAAAACAGGTTTTCGTAAATACACACATAACAATGGATATGGCACTGAATAGAATAGAATGGCCAAAATAGGATTCACAACCTCATATATTTGGTATATAGATGGGACAAGGCTTAGATGGTGATTTTAAAATCAGGCATTTAATGGAACACATAACTAGGTCTTTTTTTTTTCTTTTTTGTAAATACACTCATATAAGTAGATCTTTCTTTTTTTTTTTTTTTTGGTAAATACACATGGCAAAATGGGATCATATAGCCGACCCCATGTAGTTGGGACAAGGCTTAAATGATGATGATGATGATGATGTTAATGACGATAAATTCAAGCATTTAATGGGAAACATGAATGCCTTTTTTTTGGATAAATATACATGTATAATGAAATATATAAGTTTTTTTCATAAACTAGTGTAGGAGCATGCGTTATGCACGTGTGCAAAAAAAAAAACATTAATAGTACATGATATATGGTATTTGGATTTAATTTTATGATCTGCACAAAAGCCAAGGCAAGTATCTTCTTTATGTAGTAATGAATAGACACATAACAATGGATATGGCACCGAACATAATGGAATGGTGAAACAGGATTCATATAGCCAACCCCATGTAGTTGGGACAAGGCTTAGATGATAATGATGATGGTAGTGTGAGAATAAATTCTAGCATTTAATAGAACACATGAGCAGGTACTTTTTTATGGGTAAATTACAAACCAAATTTCTTATTCGGTCATTTCAATTAAAATCAAATTTCTTTCAGTTTTTTTGATTAATTGAATTTTCCAATCTGATCAAAGCCAAAATAACTGAACTGAAAAAACCAAAATCAAAATTTGCGGTTTGGTTTGTCAGTTTTAACCTAATAATTCTTACCTCTATTTCTAAGTTAAAGTCCCAAACTTCCTTATTATCATTTTATGAGACCATTCTATAAAAAAATGATTAAATGCAACAAAAAACAGAAAAGAAAGGAAAAGAAAAAATTAAACAAAAATACAATAAAAAGTGAAGAAAATAAGGAAATAAAATAAAATAGAAAAAAACAGAAAATATAAGAAAGAAATAAAGGAAAATATAGTAAACACTAAAAATTACAAAAAAAATAAAAAATGAAAAAAAACACAAGAACTACAGAAAAAAAAAGCAAAAGTAAGCAAGTCAAAAAAAAAAAAACTTTGAATGAATCTATGTCACAAATGAAAATTGAGGGACTAAGTGTCACTACCCCAAAGTATAATGTGGCAATATATAACTACATTTTTTTAAATGCATGCATAACAATAGATATAACACTAAAGAGAATAGAAAAGCAAAATGGGTTTCCTGTAACCAACCCCATATAATTAGGACAAGGCTTAGATGATGATGATGATAATGCATACATATAATGGAATACATGTAAAACACAGGATAGTTTTTTATTGAAAATTACACGCATAATATATATAAATTAAATTGGTTGTTTCCTTTTTCTTTTTATCTTGCTTTGGTAATTACAGGCATACCTATATATATATATATATATAATTAAATTGTTAGTTCCTATATCCATTAAATTAATTGACTATAATGCACATCCAGTTGTTAAGCATTTCTGTGTAAGAGGAGAAATATCTGAAACAGACAGATTTAGCTAGATTGCCTAAAAGCTGAGGCCAGGCTCCCATTTAATGGGCTCAAAGAGCAATGATGAATTTTCAGGTTAGAATAGAATATATACATATAATATGACCCCAACCCAACATGGTCTGAGCAGTAGAGGCCAGGTATCTGACTTTATTCCTATACAAAATGGGCATATAAGACGCCATGCATGAGGATTTTGTCTAGTAGCTCTAAGCTCCACCATCAAAGCAAGCCATCTACATAGTGATCCTCTATTGCAACTGCCATGTGTAAGCCCACAATGTGCCTTTTTTGTGCTTATAAAAGGGGAGTCAGTTTGTAGAGTTGTCATAAGCTCTTTCAAACTCAGTTGCCTTAAGCTCTTCACCAGGCAAAGAGATTCAGCCCCCCCTCTGAAGAATGGCAATTACTAACAGTCATACCTTGGTTTTTGCCTTTGGCATTCTAGGTATATGTCAAACTCTTAGAATTAAGTTTTCTTTTAGGCTGTGTTTGGTTTTATGGCAAATAAGAGAAACAGAAAGTTGAGGGATATACTCAATTTTCATTTTCTGCTATATCTCTTAAGAGTTCATTCATTTCTTTAGCTCTAGACTCTAGCTATACCTCTCTAAGACTATTTTCATTTTCTGCTTTTGTGTTCTTCCTAGGTAATATTGTGTCATGTGCTGTGTACCTGGCCCCAGTGTAAGCTCTATCAGATACAAATAAATCCTGAATTCTTTAAAATGCAAGTTATTGTAGTATTAATTCATTAATACGCTGTTTTTTGATCTGGTTCTTCCATTGTATTTTAGGCCAACCTTTTACAGGATTTATAAGAAGAAATCAACAGAAGGGTTTCAGTCAATACCTTATGTGGTAGCACTATTTAGTGCCATGTTATGGATATACTATGCCTTACTAAAGACCAATGTGACGATGCTCATCACCATTAATGGCATAGGCTGCACCATAGAAACCATATACATAACTCTATACCTAGTATACGCTCCAAAGGGGACGAAGGTAGGTTACTCAGCCCTTCATCTCTATTCAGTTGATACGTAAACATGGATATATAAATATAGGAAAAGCTGCAAAAGAAGAAGAAGAAGAAGAAGAACGACAACAAATTAAGACAGTTTGAGTTGATGGGGTGTTCAAACAAATCAAGATTTCTTTAGCATCATCAAATTAAAGACTGTTTATCCTACTTTGATGGGTTTCAGTTTCTGTCTTTGAATTGTTCTCGAAAGATGAGATGTTTTGCTGCCTTGCCAGATCTTTACAGTGAAGCTGCTTCTGCTGTTGAACATGGGAGCATATGGACTGATCTTACTCTTGAGCTTCCTGTTCTTCAAGGGTTTCGGACGAGTTACAGTTGTTGGATGGGTCTGTGCTGGCTTCTCCGTCATTGTATTTGCCGCTCCTCTCAGCATCATGGTAATGTTTCATTAATTTGATAGCTATTTGGTTAATTTGGCTTCTGAATTAACACTGCAGCTTTAATTTTGCATTGGTTAATCATGGTGTTAATTTGTTGCAGAGGCGTGTGATCAGAACAAAGAGTGTAGAGTTCATGCCAATCTCATTGTCCTTCTTCCTCACTCTGTGTGCAGTCTTTTGGTTCTTCTATGGCATCTTGATGAAAGATCTGTACATTGCAGTAAGTCTAGCTAGTTGAGAGCTTACCAAATAAAAGCAGTTTGATTCATGCTTCAATATAAAATTTGTTCATCACCTGCTAATATAATTGTGCCGACTGTATTGAGCTGCAGATACCAAATGTACTGGGATTTGCACTGGGAGTCGCTCAAATGATCCTCTACATCATCTACAGAGACTCAAAGAAGCACTTGATAGTGGAACTGAAGCTGCCTGAGTTGGATCCCAGCATCATAAAGCCGTCCACCACAGAAGCACCAAAGACACAATCAACAATCAATCTACCAGCTGCTGAACCACAACACAACGAGACCAACCACCAGATTCCCAAAACGCCCATCGAACCGACTGAATCAAAAGTGTAAGAAAGAGCTTATAAAGAAAAGAACAGACCCACCTCCATGGACGATGAGCAAAGCAAGAGCTTTCTACATAAGCCAGCTCTAAAGCTGGAATTGGGTAGATGATAGTCTGATAGATAGAGGCGACAGCTAGAACCTTTCCTTAATTTCTTCTACTTTTTTTTCTGGGATTTTCTGTTTGTACTACGGCTGTACTAGGTCGTTGCTCCATCATCAATGCATAACGAAAGATATTTTTGACGTCTCATGGGCGATGATGCCTTCTGTTTCTGCTTTCTGCTGTGTTCAGCTCTCAAATAAAAACAAAACGAGAAAAAAGCTGAGTGGAATAACGGCTTAAAAGCTCTTTTTCTGATAAATTACCGTACCACTAACCATATTATCGAAAATCGATGCCGTATCATTGTGCATGAAGGAGTCAGAGATTCTCAGAGTTTTTGCTTATTCGGAGTTGCGTGAGAGAAAGTGCTTTTCTAGTTTTCTGTCTTTTAATTTTCCTGCCGGTTCTGGGCTGTCTGTGCAATTAATACAGGTGAGCATGGACCGGTTCGATTGATATTTTTTTCTTGAGAAGCTTCGATTGAACCGGAATCGGAATCAATCCTATGAAGTCCGGTTTTAGGGTCTATTCATGGAGTCCTGATCCTGCTGATCACAATATATTTTTGGGGAATGGGATCATCTCCTTACACTTGGGCGCCTTACGTGTACATTCACCATGCATTAGGAACATCTCCCGTGAAAAATAATTTACAGGTATGAAAAATGTTCCCAATGCATAGTAGAATGTGTGTATGAGGTGCCCTATGTGAAGAGTAAATCCGGTCCCATTGTTGGCCATGGTCACCCAATCACACATATGGAATATCGTTGTATATATTGTGGTTATCAATACTCTCAATGCATGGTTGGATGAACGCGGCTATCAATGTATTGTGGTCAGCATATTCTAACTCTTATCCATGAAGTACTCTAATCCTTAAAAAATAAAACATCTTCTTTAAAAACTTTTTAATAAATATAGGTTATCTTTATTGATTAAATTGATTAATTTAATATATAGGCTATTATAATATATTAATATATGATTCAAAATTTATCATTATAACTTAAATTTTGTAAATATTATCTCTTTACATTATTTATTATACACATTTAAATATTAAAATGAAAATAAATGATCAAATCACTTAAATAATTCAATAATAATTTTTATAAGGCCTCAAAAATTTGTGGGATTTATTTCAATGCAAAATTGATTTTAAAACAAATTCCACCAAAATTAATTTATCGAATCAATTTAGATAAATACCTTAAAATCGGTCTAAAATTTAAATAGAATTAATTGCAATAATTTAGAACTAAACCCTATCCCACAACAAATTAGATAAAATCGGTTCCATTCGATTCAGGATCCATTTGCTCACTCCTAGCAATTAATAATCACCATCTCTGGTTCATGAACGGAGCTGAGCTTGGCCTTTGGTCCACCTCCAACAGTAAATGATCACTTATCAGCATCTGCTGCACTTGTTTGACCTGAATTTATCCGTTTGTAACAGGTGTTCATTGCACTTGAGTTTGTCAGGATCTTGCATCAACATTTATACACGTGTAATAGAATACCTGTAACAGAGTCAATGCACAAGTGCACACTAAAGTCCACCCGCAAACAAGTGCAGCAGATCAGGATTCAGAACCTAAAAAAGGTGCTTGCCATTGCAGGACACATAATCAGATGGGTCCCTCTTAACTTGCCACCTGTTACATGTTCAAGCTTTGGAACAACAGGAGGATGGGTGACATTGATGCCCTCAGTGGGGGTGAGCTTTTCCAGTCGGATCCAGTTTGCAAATTTTCAGGTCTTAGGTTTTGTGTTCAAGCCTGGCCCAAATCCTATCAGGTCCAAACCTTGCCTGGGCCCAATATTTGTAACAGAAAGTTGGGCCTGGGCCACGTTATAACCCTTACAATAGGAGCTAAACATAACCTGGCCAACCCAATATAACCCCTCCCTCAGCCAATTGAATTCAGAATTAGCTGAACACAACGACTGTGTAGCCAACGGGAGGACCAATGACAACGCCCTATGTCAGCCATAAATGATAAGTGAGAGAATGAGTGGTTGTGGGTCATATGTATTTAATGACTGGTGTGAGATGTTATTATTGGCTCCACAGCCTGCTACATAGCATTTGCCTTCAGCTAATTCAATCTCTGGGTAATTAATAAAAGGGGTTTTAACTGTTCGGTCCATATTTTAGAAATCTTAGCTTCACCCTACAAGCAGAATGAATCCTGACCATGGATTGATGCTAAATCCATGGATATGCAATTTATAAGGGGGTTAGTAATAGACTAAGAGGTGATTGTAATTTCAGATTTATGAGGGGGAATAAAGTTTACTTATCCTTTTATAAAATCACAAAACAAGTCGAGGGGAAAGAATTAACTGAAATTGATAGCTGTTTCATGGGCTGCAGGACTAATCATTTTGCTCCACACTGGCCAAAAATACAACAGAGAGATTGATTGAATGTGGGTCATATGCGCTTTGTGGTTGGCATGAAGCAATATTATCAGTCCCACAGGTAGTTCAAGTTCAGCTAATCTGCTCTTTGCGAGATTTTATTAATGGTGACTGGATCCATCAATAATTTATTCCATCCCACTGGTTTTCGTAGCAACTGTGATTTGGGATCCCCTATTGGAACAGGCTGTACCGAAGTTATTCTATTACGCTAAAAAATTCCTCCTCATTCTTGTTCTTCCTTGAGGGTAGTTGAGGCTGCTGCTGTTAACTTCAAATTTTCTTAAACTCTGAATTTTTTTGATTCTCTAATATTCTCTTTCTCTTTTGTCGATTTAGTGTTGGAATGAAGAACCTAAACCAGAAAATGAGTAAAATCAAAGAGAGAGAGAGAGAGAGTATCAATGTTTGAGATCACTCAACAAGAATAGAAGAGATTGAGAACGTCGCTGTCTCAGCATTTATAAATGTGATGTTGCAAAATATGGAGATGAGGGTAACAAAGTAATTTTCAGCGATCGAGGCCGATGGGTCCAACCTGCTGAGAGAAAGATGTTAGAGGCCCTAGAGTTATCCTAAGGGCAGAGACTCCGACGATCAAGTTAGCCGAGAGCTGTAAGGGGTCGGACCAAGCAAGCGATGAGACTTAGAGCTTAAGTTCTAGTATGTGTTTACCACAATGTGGGAGCCCTTTTTTATAGTCGGAGTTGCCTGAGAAGAGGAATAGTTGGGAGTAGGTGGCGGCGGTTGGCCGGTCGGGATGCGTCCGACTGATGCCACGTGTCAAGATTTGCGGGCGGCCGAATACCACCATATCAAAATGCAAAATCAAGATTTTAAAAGGCTATAAAGGTGGAGGCGAGACATATGTTTCAAGGTAGTTTTGACATACATACATACATACATACATACATACATACATACATACATACATACATACATACATACATACATACATACATACATACATACATACATACATACATACATACATACATACATACATACATACATACACATATACACATATATACATACATACATACATACATACACATATACACATATACACATATACACATATATATATACATACATACATACATACATACATACATACATACATACATACATACATACATACATACATACATACATACATACATACATACATATACATATACACACAATTTATATCTTTTCATAGTTAATTTGTTGCATACTTTCTTTTCATTATATGCATATATGTTCATTTCAATATGAACCATACAAATTTTTTTTTTATTTTTTTATTTCTTTTGAGGGGCCACACAACGTCGGGGTGGGGGGCATCCCCCAATCTAGGTGAAGGCAGGATTTGACCCCAAGGCTCCGCTACAACTAGTACGAGACCTTACCAACCAGCAGGTTGGCACATTGTACACTTATTATTTTTACTAGCAACAACCCGTGCGATGCATGGAATTTATCAAGGAAAGTGAAATAACCAAAACTTATAACTAAGGAAAGAATACAATGTTGTTTAAAATAATTAAATCTTTATTTTAATAATTTGTTACAAAAGTGTTTTACTAATTTAGTAGTTTAGTAATTTGGATTAATTATATTAATATTTTAACAAAAATAAAATAAAATCTTGCCAATTACTTAAGAAAATAATTATTTTTCCATATTATTTGCTAGTGTTCTATTTTATTTATTTACTTTATTAATAATTAAATGCTTTAATTTTTTGTAAATATCACTTAAATATTTAAAATGCTTAAAAATAGAAAATATATAAAATTAGGCTATAGTCATAATTAAATTAATCTATAGTTGACTTTTTTAGTCATAATTAAACTAATCTAAGCCAAACTTAAGGTATAAGACTTTGGATTAGGATTGGATTGATCCTCATCCTAACTCAACCCACCCAAGTTGCACGCATCATAACATTTGTAATTGGATTAAACCAAACCGAATGCAACCCATACATGCACTCGGTTTTCTATTTTTTTTTAGTTATTTTTAGATAATAATGAAGCCCAGGGAGCTATGAAGGATGGGCTACCCCCATTGTGTAGCCCAGTGAAAATTTTGATCGTGTATTAGCAGTTTTTAAGGTTGCTTGGTCTATCCTAGCCCACACCTTAAGTGTAATAGTATTTGCCCAGGTCTACAGGTTTGATACCCAATTAGACTTCAAATCCAATTATCCCAGATTTGGATGTTAGGACTTGCATCTAGTTAATAATTCGATTGGATGATGGATTCAACCCCATCCAATTTGATTAAAATGCACGTCTAATAAAAAATTATTATCTTGTATATGTAATATAATTACTATATACACATAAGTATTATGTATAATTATACATATATGCATTTATACTTTAAAATTCAAAATCCAACATAATAATAACCACATGTGGATGCAGATCTAGAAATTTCATAATCGGATGTTGATGTGCATATAGCTGAATTTGGTTTGAGTTTGATCCGTTTACAACCCTACTACCCACATTATGTGTGGGTTTGGTGCATATTTGAGCTAAACCTAACTCAAAAGGAAATACTTGCTTAAGCATGGGAATTTATAGATCTAATCGGGTAGGCTAAGTTATAAATGATTTGTTAATTTTTATTATCAATTTTAATTATCCTATGAATACTAATTTTATTAATTTCTTAACTTTTGATAGTTACTAGATAAAAGGTACCAAAATTTAATATTTTTTATTAATTTTACAGCCCTATTGCTCACATTCCGTGCAAGCTTGGTGCAGATCTAAGCTAAACCTAACTTAGAAGAAAATATTTGCTTGAGCCCAAGGTTGGGCTAAGTTATAAATGGTCATCCCTAACTAGAAGGAGTATTATGGCACTATTTTAATTAATTTTTATAATTATTATATGGAATGCAAATGGTTTATTTTATTAACTTTCATAATTTCAACTTTTTATTATTAATTTGAATAATCTTATAAATATTAATTATATTTAAATAAAACTAAATTGTTTTAGTTTTTTAATTTATGAACTACTAATTTTTATTAATTTCTTAACTTTTAATAGTTGTTGGATAAAAACTTGCTAAATTTTAATATTTTTATTAACTTTAGTAATTTTTATTAATTATGGTTATTAGATTTCAAATTATATATACATTATTATTATTATTATTATTATTATTATTATTATTATTATTATTATTATTATTATTATTATTATTATTATTATTATTATTATTATTATTATATGTCATGTATCACACATTAGGGGTTTATAGGCAAACCGGAACCGTTTTAAAAAATGGGTCAACTCAGACCCTTTTAGCTTGTCTTATTCATTTAAGTGATAAAATAGGTTCTACATTTTAAATTTTCATTAATTTTTATTTTTATATCATTTTTAATAGGCCCTCTATTTTATATATGTCTCTTGTGTAGTATGGCATTATGTACAATAAAGGTCTCAACTCATGAAAATTGTTAATTAATTAAAAATGCATTAATACAAAGTTATTAAACAAAATAAAAAGAATAAACAAAACACAACACTAGAACACGAATTTTATTTGCAATATATCTAACCCATTTTTAAATCATAATATTATTAAAACTATCAATGAGTACTTTTTGTATTTAAATTTCTTATTTTTATTAGTGTTTATTAAGTTTGATTTTAAGTGGAAATGAAATGTTTCTAAATTAATAAATTTTAAAATAATATTTTTATTTTTAAATCATAATATTATTAAAACTATCAATATTTATTAGTTTTATATAGAACTTTAGTGGATTTATAAATTAATAATTTTTAAAATAGTACTTTTATTTTTGTTGTTTTATGTTTGATTGTTTAACCTCAACCTATTTATATATATTCTAGTGTTTTTCTATATAACCTAATCTATTAATGATGAAAAATTAGTACTAATAAAAGTGTAGATTAGGGGTGGCAATTTTCCCCATTTCCCTGATCCTGTGGGGATCCGCCCCGAATGGAGCGGGGATGGGGATGATTTTCCCTCCGTAGGGACGGGGACGGGGAAATTTTTATCCCTATTGG
Organism: Nelumbo nucifera; assembly: GCF_055504915.1. Classification (NCBI taxonomy): domain Eukaryota; kingdom Viridiplantae; phylum Streptophyta; class Magnoliopsida; order Proteales; family Nelumbonaceae; genus Nelumbo; species Nelumbo nucifera. The sequence continues at coordinate 84,786,279 of NC_142652.1, read as the reverse complement.
CGGGGATGGGTGGGGACGGGGAGAGCACTCCCTGCCCCACGAGGACCCTCATCCCTTCCCCGTGGGGTCCTCGCTAATATATGTATATATGTATGTATACATTTATATATGTATATATCTATACATGCATCTATATATTAATATTTTTAAAAATATGGTTGAATATGCTTGAATCTTTTCTAATATGATTTTAATTTTTAATTGTTTTATTTTTATTTTTTTAAATAAAAATAAAAAACAAAAACAAACTGGTTGACATTATAAAAAATCACAGGGAGTGGAGATCCCTATGGGGATTGGGATAACCTTGTCCCCATTAGCAAGGGCATGGACGGAGACGGGGATGGGGATTGGGAGAGGCTTTTCGTCCCTACCCCACCCTATTGCCATTTCTAGTGTAGATAGGGGTGCAACTTGGATGAGCCCAAACCGAGTCAGACTGACTCAGCCCATAATTTTACATGGTTTGGGCTTGGATTTTCAGTCTTTGGGTTAGGCCTAAGCCCAAGACTTTGGGCTTTTTCATGCTTTTTTGTTGGACTTGAGCCTAGCCCTTAGGTAGCCTAAATCTGGCTTGACTATACATACACACACATACATACATACATACATATATACATATATACATATATATGTATATATATACATATATACATATATATGTATATATATACATATGTATATAAATGCATACATATTTGCATACACATATATGTCAAATTTTAGTGTGGGATCATTGACCACCTGAACTCAACCAAAGTGATTGAAATTTCAATGTGTAATAAGCTTGGTTTGGTTGAGCTTGATCTTGGGCTCGGGCCTTAGGCCCAAAATGTGGATAAGTGGTAGAGACAAGAGCAAAAATAGTAATAAAAGAAAATATTACCTGGGTAATTTCGTCATAAAAGAATACGGGGTAATTAACTGCATTTATCCAAAAAAGTGTTAATTGGGTGAATGCATTTAACCAGACTACAAAGGAACGAGGCTAATAAGTTAATTTAAAAATACTATTAAGAATGTCAAAGGGCTCCTTCTAACCCTCTAGCGGATACGTCTCCTTGTAGTGGATGTTGACAGAGAGATCCATGACAGAGATGTTAGAGAGCTCAACCGTGCAACAGTTTTGAGGATCCATGACAGAGGTGTTAGAGAGCTCATACCATGTAAATGAACAAGAGTTTTTTTTTTTTTTTTTTGATAACCAATGAAGGAGTTTTGAGGATAGTAGAAATCCATGACAGAGATATTAATTAGAGAGCTCATACCATGTAAATGAACAAGAGTTTGAGGAGTAGAAATCCATGACAGAGATGTCAGAGAGCTCATACCATGTAAATGAACAAGAGTTTTGAGAAGTAGAAATACATGACAGAGATATTAGAGAGCTCATACAATGTAAATGAACAAGAGCTTTTCACTTGTGATTATATATATATATATATATATATATATATATATATAAAATGGAGTCCGATCCGAATGGTGAGTTATCAACATCTATTTCTGTTTCATTACTCGAATCACTTTACCACGCAAATTTCTCTCTTTCTTTCAGAGTTCATTCATTTCTGTACTCGTCTGGTCCCCTTTGAGGAATAGGAAGGTGAAGAGTAAGATCAGCCCAATATGTTCCCACGTTCAACAGTAAATGGACAAAAATTGTTCATTTATTCATAATACATAATCATAGAAAAATATAGCGAAAACTGCAAAAGAAGAAGAAGAAAGTTTTACTGTTGAACATGGGAGTATATGGGCTGATTTTACCATTGACCTTCCTATTCGCCATGGGGTCCAGACGAGGTACAGATGCTGGATCTTGGGGTGTAGACAGGCCCGTCCTCGGCCCATTCCAGAAGGTATGTCTCTTGAAGCGTTTGTGAATGTGAAATCCAAGAGCAAGAGGGTTACAACCCAACTCTCATAAGTGAATATTCCCTTCTTTAAACCTTCCATCCTTGCAATGTTTATGGTATCCCCCGCCCCTACCAAATTCCCTTTATTTTTTCCTGTTTCTTTTGCTTTTTGTTTCTGTGTACAAGGGATTAAAAACTGAGATTTCCTGCACCCCTAAGGCTTCGTTTGCTTTTCAGTAAGTTAATAAAACGGGTAAATGCAGTTATTGGGGTAACTTTTTCTTGGGAAACACTTACCCAGGTAAGTGTATTTACCCATGTTTTTTCATTTCCCAAGTAAAAAAGAAAATGATCATTTTAGCCATAAAAATCCATTATTAAATGGAGCGTTTTTGTCTCATTTAAGTGTTGGAATCTTTCCTCCCAAGTGAGAAAGTTATTTACCCACCTAAGAGATGGGTATCACTTACCCAGGAAAATGAACTTTCCCTGATTCCCCACATTAATCTAAAAAAAGAGCATGATATTCTTAGACAACGGGAACCAAACTCCCATTGACCGAAAAAAAGAACACCCCCTTACTTATATCTTTTTTTTTGGGGGGGAGGGGGGGTAATGTGGTTAGTTTTATCTTAATTTTTCATGATTGTAGTTAGTGTATAGAGCATATAGGTGGAAAGAAACACTGAACTTGGTTAGTTATGGATGCCATTTCAAGATTTTTCATTGTTAGGTAAGCAACACCTTTCCCACCTCTATTATTTAAAATTTCTACAACTTTTCATTCTCAGATCTTATTCCAAAAACATTCTTTGTATTCCACACTTAAACAAATTAAAATATGCTTGAAACTTGTACTGTAAATTATGATATATGGAATAAACTTTATTGGCATATCTGCTTTTTTGGAGCCATCATGTCAGACACCCTATATTATTGATAAAATATATTTGTTAAAAAATAAATTCTTGCTTTGCATTGGTTATGATTTTATGTGAAGTTTCATTTAGCTGTATGAATAGTATCACTGGGAACACTTACGAAACTAATATGAAATGTTGGATCATACTCTGTGAACTATGGGAAGATTTTGGCTATGTATTCACTATTCAGGTCCTATAGGAGAAGGGAACTCCATCAGGGCTGAGCTATTTGCTCCATTGCAAGGCTTAAGATTGGCAAGGAACCTAAATCTGAGGAAATTTTTGTTGGGGTGCACTCAAAAGTGATGTTGAAATAGCTACAACACAAAAGTAAGGTCCATGACAATAGTGGAGCTACTTGAAAGAGCTGAGATTCTTTGGCATCAGATTTTTTTTTTTTTATTATTGTAAAGCTTGGCATCAGAATGGAATGCAAATTATGGACCTACAGATCAGCAAAATGTGTTGGTTGATGCCATGGCTAGACAAGGGGTGAACAGGGATGCTTGGCATATTGTAAATTTCATTTCTTTTATTTGATGTCAAACCCCTTCTCATGATCTTTATCAAGCTAAAATTAAATCTTGGGGTGTCAATTGGATCAGGTTTGGTCCAATCTGATCCGGTCCAATATGAGTCAATTACAAATGGATTAGGTCCAATCCAATACGATGAATACCTTCGTCCAATCTGTTTAAATTGGTTCTAACCCAAACCTGGTCTATTGACACCTGTATTCTTATCTTGTATTAATGGATCAGATTGGTCCAATCCAATATACATCCATTACGGATGGACCAGGTCCAATCCAATCCAATAAATACTTTAGACCATTAAGTTTGGACTGGTCCAATTTAATGTCTTATTGATCTGTCCAATCCGTCCAAATTGATTTTGATTTAGATGGTCCAATCTTAAACCGGTTCATTGACACCTCTAATTAGACCATAAGGCATAAGTAGGGGCTGAACAACCAATAACAAATGAGTGCAGGATAAAAATACTGTTGAAATGAAAAGATAAGGGACTGATTGATTTATATTAAATATTGTTACAGAAACACAAAAGGTATTGTTGCCATAGTCCAGAAAATTGTCCATAAAAAGGGAAGCAAGAAAGAGGGATGAAGAATGAAGTAAGGTGAAACAGGTAAAAACCAAGAAACATATGAGCAAAAATCAATTAAAATAAATACCGACAATAAACAATTCCAACTCCTAATAAGTAAAATTAAACATAAAACAACTTGTTAACAAAGGAAAATTTTCAAATCTAACTAAACCTCAAATATCTTTTGTTGCTACAAAATGTGCAATCGACGACAACAATGTCATTTCTAGTGTCCGAGGTCGAGGGGTCCAACTTACTGAGAGAAAGAAAGAAGATGTCAAAGGCCTTGGGAGTTACCCCAGGGGCAAAGACTCCGATGGTCAAATTAACAACGGGTTGCAAGGGGTTGGACCAAGCAAGAGAAGAGACTTAGAGCTTGAGTTTCATAGAGTCTTTACCTCAATGTTGTAACCCCTTTTTATAGTCAGAGTTGCCTTAGATGAGGAGAAGTAGGGAGAAGGTGGCAATGGTTGGTAATGGATGGTCAGGGTGTGTCCAGCCGACGCCACGTGTCAGTATTCGCAGGGTGGTCGGGATGGATTCGGTCAGTGCCACGTGTCAAGATCTGCAGGTCAGCCAAATACCCCTACATTACTTGCCATCCACTCTTGAGGCTGTAGCAACCGAGGTCGGTTGGCGAGTTGCATTGAGGCCTCGGCTTCGGCCAAAGGGAGTATAGTACATTCACGTGGAGGTGTTGGCCTCGGTTGTGGAACTCTTCTCAGCGCCTCTATGATGCTTGCTCCTCCGTTCATTCTTCACGTCAATAAATGATCACTCCAGGCCGAGGGTGTGTGACTCTGGCCTTCCTGGAATCAACAGAGCAGCAGATAGACGAGTCAGCCGCAAAGGCAGTCTAAAAGTACAAGACCTCAGAGGAGCACGAGACAGGCCTAACCACCTTTGCCTCCCAGGCATACTTAGAGGGCTCCAATAGCTACAAGGCTAAAGTGACAAAGATCCTTCCGAGCTTTGACATCGGCCAGCTGGATCCATTCGCTACTGAAGCTCAACAAAAGTATATATATTGGGGATGGACAAGAACCCAACCGCCAATGCCACTACCCAGATTGCCGCTTAGACTGGAGGGGGCCAATAAATTGTTTCTTGTTTTCTTTTGTTTGGGCCTGCATACCTCTAAACTTGTATTTTTCTTTTCTTTCTTTTTTTTTTGTAAGGGGTCAACGCCTCCCTCATAAGAGGCCCTTTTTCGTAAAGACACTTGAGTAAATGGAATTTAAGTTTCTTTCCAAAAGATGCTCTTTCCTTTCTTCTTTTCTCTTCTACTTTTTTTGTTTTGTGCAAGGGGTCGGTGCCTCCCCCGAAGAGGCATCTTTGTAAAGAAACTTGCCATCCTTTATTAAAGTAATTATTTACTGCGAAAGTGTTCTTTACTTAGTCTTTCGTGAGAACGTTCTGTATTAGAGTTTTAGGCTAATGCCGACACCATGAGCTACTCGATAGCAGCTATCGAAGTCTTGGAACTCTTTGCCTTAGCAAAAAAGAAGGAAGTCGATTGTAGCCAAGGCCGACATCATGCTCAATGCGTCATTACACAGGGGCTTTATGGCCAAGGTCACAAGTGGTTGCATTAGTGGAGAAGTGTCATTTACTTAGTGTGTCGTTCATCATGTTTTTTATTAAGTAATTGGCCAACATCGGCTCTTTGGCCTCCAAAGACTTGCTTCTTTAAGGGTCTTTGAGGCCAAAGCCGGGGTTGTGGCCTATCTTATCAATAGTTGCCAAGGTTCCAGAAGCTCTTTCCATACTCACAAAAGGTCAAAAGGCAACTAGGCGTATGACTCGCAAAGTGTCGTATGCCTTGGGCCGACGTCTGGTCCAAGTGTATAACCTTAAGAAGGTTGTGTGTTGCGGTCAGACATACAAGGGGGTTGTCATATGGTTCGGGCATATAACCTTAAGAAAGGTTGTATGTTGCAGTTGGTTGGTCGAGGGGTCCTAGTAGTTGGAGGGGACGAGAACGTTTACACAAAGAAAGATCCGAGGTGAGAGGAACTTGCACTTTTCATTTATAATTTTCCACTAAGGCATATACAACTCTGTTGATAGTACATTCGGAGATTCTTAGAGTTCCAGGTGCGAGGCACTGGTCTTCCACCCCATGTATTCCATTCGAAAGGTGTTGGATCCTACTACTTGCTTGATTCTATAGGGCCATTCCCAGTTTGGACTAAGCTTTCCGACACCGGGCTCAGAAACCATTACTTTTTTTAGGATGAAGTCACCTTTCGGTCCCTCGCCAAAAACCATTGAATTGGTCAACAACCCATTGACCCGAGTGGTCGAACCGTTAACTCGTTGACCCGTTCAATGGTTTTTGGCCATTTTTTATTTTTTTTTAATTTTTGTTGTCAGAACGGGCCGTCCGTTCGAACTAAACGGTCGAACCATCGCCCGAAAATCGATGGCCAGAATGGTTGTGTTTTCAGGTTGTATAAGTCACACGCTCGAATGACATAACATGTATGGTACTACTTAATGGACCTCACACACTCAATTTTTTGCCTGTAATTTTTGTTGTTAGAATGAGTTGTCTATTTTTTTATTTTTTTTAATTGGGAACCGTCCAAGCAACCAGTTCTGTTTTACCCCAATCCCAGTCCCTGGCCAAAAACCATTGAATCGGTCAATGACCCATTGACCCAAGTGGTCGAATCGTTAACCCGTTGACCCGTTCAATGGTTTTTGGCCATTTTTTTTTAATTTTTGTTGTCAGAACGGGCAGTCCGTTCGAACTAAACAGTCGAACCGTCGACCCAAAAACCGGTGGCCAGAACGGTTCCATTTTCGGGTCGTATAAGTTAACACGCTCGAATGACAAAACATCATGGTTTTTAAAACCAACCCAGAGACCGAACCGGTTAGGGGTTCGGTTACCGAATCGAACGGTTTGCCCGTTCGGATAAAAAAATAAAAAACGGTCAAAACCGTTCGAACGGTTAGATATCTAGTTATTAACAATATTTATAATAACTCTTATATATTTATATAATTAGATAATTATATATATCTGATTATCTAACAATATTTATATAATTAATAGAAAATGGATTACTATCACGTGGGAATCTACTCGTACGAATAGATTCCATTTCCTACATGAAGAGAGCACCCCTATCCTATTTTATATATATATATATATATATATATATATATATATATATATAAGATGCGTAAATAAAAATAAAAATAAAAGCATTAGTGTATATCAATATTTTAATCCCTAATTAAGAATTTATCTTTTAAGAACACCTTCACATATGGCCATCCAAGATGCTGAATAATGAAGCTTGTTTTTTCTTTTTTGGAAGGAAACACTATATTGGAATTTGGGGGGGAAAGACATATTAAATTGCTTTCGTTATGTTTTTTTCTTTACAATTTACTAATATTGTGATCTTCCTTTAGCTGCTAGTATGGATCATCCATGTCATGTAATGATACCATATTTCATATTTTTATCTGTTACTATCCCAAAATGCAATATTTTAAGCTTTACATTTGTGGCTCTAGGATTAGCTAAAAGGAACAAAGTTCAAAATTTCAAATAAGGAGTGTTTTGGATTGTGATAAGGGATAGGCAGACCAAAAATCGACCCCTGAAACAATTTAAAAATAAAGTTATTAGGTATCGAAATACCCAATACGCCTGTTTGGGTTGAACCGTGAAAAGGAAATACAATTTTGAAAGCTAGTCAATCGTGACCCGTGGATTCTTCTAAAGAGTGATTAAATCAGCCCCCCATGACGTCCCACAGTACATCCTCTGTGTATTGGGAATATCTCTTAATGATGATATCAGAGATGATGATGTCATCATCGGGAGATGTTCATAATACACAGCAGGGATGTACTGTGAAACATTGTGGGGGGCAATCTGGTGTGGGGCTGATTTGAAAGAAGCTATGACTTAAAGTCCGAACCCGAAATAATATAAATTGTTAACTCGGACTAACCCGAACCCACAAGATATCCACTTGGCCTATCTATTGAAGTATTGAGCATCAGATAGAAATTATTTTGCGTAGGACTGCAATGAAACTGAAGGTAGCAACAATTAAGTGAAGTAAGAACAAGAAGAATAAATCATAAGAGTTTGTGAGAACTCTAGGACAAGAATTGCCAGTAGGAAGAAAAGGCAAGGATGGAGGGAGAAGCAATCATCCAAGTGGAGAAGGAAGAGAGAGAGAAAATGTTGGAGAAAACAAGATCAGGTCAACCCGTCATGAGTTGGAGAATTGAGCATTTCTTCAGAGCATTCAAGGTACCAACAATTAGGCTCAATTTGGAAGGAGTACAAATGCAAATTTGTAGAGTGTAAAACCTTGTATTTTATATTATTTTGGATGTATTTATACTGCATATATTTGTATTTGTACTCCTTCCAAACTGAGCCTTAAAGTCATCATATGTACCAGGTAAAAAACACTTATTTTAGGCCAGGACCACAATAATAAGCACTTATGTATTTGAAAAATAAGTCTAAAGAAGTGTTTTTTGAAAAGTGCTTATTGTGTTTTTGGGTATTTTGGCCCGTCACCCAATTTTCAAAATACCTATACTACCCCATTTAAAGAAGCATTTCTTCACCAAGTATTTAGTACACTAATTATTAAATTGTTTTTACCCTTTTTTTTATGTTTGGATAAAACAGATATTCATTTGAAACCAGATAGAAGAACAATTCAGACACAATAAATAGCAAGCACACAAACATCAGACTTAGAAGAAAAAGACAACGATAAAAAGAAAGGCAAGAAATAAAAGCAACAAAGGACACCACAACGACAGTAGACACCACCCAACAGAAACCACAGCGATACTGCCACCAGAAAAGTCCTTCCTTTTAATATTATCCGGGGTCTTGGGAGGGTAGACTGGATATAATCCCAACTTCTGGAGTTTTTTAGCACAAAATGTCATTTGCACCAGCATTCTCACACTTGTAACTATGAGATTTTATCAAGGTTTAAAAAACTGACTTGGAATTAGAATCGTTCTGACCATCAGTTTTTGGGTTAATGGTTTGATTGTCCAGTTTGAACAGATAGCTCATTTAATAAAACAATAAAAAATTAAAATAAAAATGGTAAAAACCATTAAACGGATCAAACAGGTCACTGATTTGACTGTTCAAGTTAATAGATCATTGACCAATTCAATGGCTTTTTGCCAGACATCAAGTTTGGAGTAAAATGGAATTGGTTGCCTAAACAATGTCTGAGCTGAACCATCCAACTATCCAGGTCAATGCACTGCTCTTTGAATGGCCCCATGGTTTTCAAAACCGGATCGGACCGGAAAAACTAGGAACTGGTCAGGTGACCGATTCCGTTTTACCCCAAAATCGGAATTTTACCAAAAACGTTAATTTGGTCAGCAAACCACTGACCTGAGTGGTTGAACTGTTTAAACTATTCAACGGTTTTGACTGTTTTTTTTGTTAGAACAAATCATCTATTCGATTCGTACAGTCAGACCATTCGATCCAAGAACTAAACCCTGACCGATTCATTGTCCGATTCAATTTTAAAAACCTTAAATGACCTTTAAGGCATGGCCATCCGGATTAATGGTTTTTGGCACAATTAAGCATTCATCTAATTAGAGAAATATAATTAGATGAATAACCCTTTTAAAGCATGGAAGCCAGATAGTCGTCAAGAGGTTAGGACTTACTGCTTCACGTACTATAAATTTGTCATAAATAGCGGAAATTCAAAGCCGTGTGAATCATGTGAAGTAATAACTAAGAACTGAAAACAAGATTGACAAAATCCACTTGTCAGAACAAATTCAACTAATGCAGCCATAGGACCACTAAATGGGGTTACAGACTAAGGAAGTTAACGCACTGCTCTTTGAAGATGCATCCATTTCCATTTCTCTACACATGGCTGCTTAATTGATTAGTCCTGATTCATCGACTGCCAAATGTACTTATTTCTTTGGTTCTGAGGGTTTAGCATATATAAAAGGACATAAGCATCATGTTTTAGAAAAAAAATATATATTTAAACTGAAAATTCTGGACATTCAATAGTGAATCTAGATATGCACAAAGTGTTTATACGCATAAATGCATATTCATATTCGGGCGGTGTCTGAGCTGGCATAAGATCATTATGTGTCAATTTCCGTGGTCGACTTCTTCGGACCATGTCAGCACCGCATACTGCTAATGTGTGACGAAAGGGTGCACTAAAGACCCAGAATTCTACACAGATAAGGAGACACACCCTCCCAAGGAAGAGGCAGCCTTCCTGATACTTCGAAAGGTCCGAACTGATGTGATGGCTAAACAGAAGCCCTCTGACATATACTTGTTTTTCAGAACCGGCTTGCCGACTTCATCTGCTTTCTATTTGAGGTGTCATTCAACGGGGATTTGAAGCAGTTCGAGCATTATCAATTAGGTTTTGGACTAGATTGTCTTTAATATGTTAAGTAGTGAAATCTATGAAGAGTCAAATACTTAGACATGTTAGGGCAACTTGGAAAATTATTTGAGTGAGTGATCATAGTGATAGGATTGGTCTCTTTGCCAGACAAAGTGAATATCAAGATTTACACTCTCTTTGATGAAAACCTAAACTACTGAGAATGGATTTCAATTATATTTGAAATATGATTTACAAAATTTATCTATATGTTATATCATTATTTTATGAAAATGTTTGCAAAAGATTTTAATCTCGACCATTTGAGTAGAGAGTGTAACACTGCATTCTGCAGTCAGGGAAGAGGTCCTTCCCTATGAGTAGTGTTTTGATGAATATGGGCTAAGAGGTTAGGTGTACGAGACAATTATAGGGTTAATTACCCGATGGGCTTCATATTACATAAGTCCATTGTCCTTAGGTCTTCATAGGGTGACTGAATCCAATGATCATTTATGTGTAAATATTGGGCACAAATTGAGCCAAAACTAATAGGGTCAAGGGTTCATAGCCCCTAAGCAATGAATTCAGCCTAACCTCCTCAAGAGGTGGGGTTGAATCCTTATGGACTTATGTAAGACCTTTGTAGGTGCCATGTCATACAATATCTAGGCCTAAAATGGCATGCAACACCTTGAGACATGAACTGATGATGGGTAATTTGGTCCTCTAATGACATCATGACATGTGGCATCGCAGAACAATTGGGTGACACCTCGACACCACATAAGCAGACCACTTCGGACACTTCACAACTGCATCAACAACCTCGGCACCACCCTGGTAGATCGAACTACGAATAGCTAAGCGGGACCTCAATTCAGTGTAAGAGGCTTGAGTTCAACTAGCAATCTACCGAGCAACCTCCTCCTTAAGCGAGTTATTGTCTCTGACTTTCCCGGGATCATGACGCCATGCCAGAAGAGCTGGTTATCACCCCGCCCGCTTAGGGCGCAACTGGATAAGCACTACCCACTTATGCGGAGTCTATCTCCAGGCATGAAACCACCTCCGAACCAGACGGATCGGAGATCCCGAACGTGTTTCATGAGGCTCACGACAGCCCACCTATATAAGGGCCTCACCTCCAACCTCAAAAGGTATGCACGACTTAGCTCTCAAGCACTCCAGCTCTCTTGCATTCTAGCAATCACATTTCCAGTTCACTAACTCAAGCATCAGAGTACCCACCTTGGGTAAAGCAACCCGGACACTTTGGTCTCTCTCTCTTGTAGCTCGACCAAGCAACATACTCAGTCCGATGTCTGAACTATCTACCAATAAGGAGCACCACATCGTGAATCATCATGAACTATTAAAGAAAATAGGCCTAAGGCCCATTACTAATATGATTAGTTATGTGGTTAAGTTGTCAAGTGATTTGGATAAAAAATGTGTATGGATTTGGGTATGGAGCACTCATTCTCTTAAGAAGATAATGCTTACCTAATTTGGGTTAGAAAATTTATAAAAACTGGCCAACTACTAGATCTGGTTCAGCTATATCTAATCTGACTTCTAGCCCTTCCAACACCTGAGCTTCACCATGTGTATGTGAGAGTGCCACCTAGCAGCAGATTGGCAACTCGCCAGTACAACAGGTATCTCGCACCTAACCGCTGGCCACCGAGATACCCGTGGCCCCATGGCCTAAAGACTTCAAGGCCCCCAGTCTTGAATCCTATGGTGGAACAACAGACCCCGTGGACCACATTGATAGTTTTCAAGCCCTAATGCAATTACACGGGGCCAATGATGCGAACCTATGCATGGCCTTCCTGACGACTTTCCAAGGCACAGCTCGGAAGTGGTACTCGGGATTGGTCGTAGGCTCCATAAGAAGCTAGAACTAGTTTGCCGACCTTTTCACCATGCACTTCACTACTAGCAAGAGGTGCCCCAAGTTTGCGACTTGCCTATTGAATGTCGTCCAGCGGCCAAATGAGACACTCCGTGACTACATCAAAAGATTCAATCTGGATCATCTCTAAATCCCCAACCTTGACCCGATAGTACAACTCACCACAGCGGTAAGTGGCGTCTGCTACCCTGACTTATGCTGGGAAGTCGAGCTAAACCTTCCAACCTCTATGGAGGAGTTCCTCACTCAGAAGGCAGAGTTGAACCCTGACTTATGCTGATAAGTTTACGAAGGCAAAGGAGGCGTTGGAATCCCAGTTAGAGCTGTTCGAGAAGAGAAAGCAAGCAGAAGAAGAAGCGGGGAACAGTAAAATGTGGTGAAGAAGCAAGTTTCCAAAGAGAAGCCGGTCACCTCGTAACAGGCAAAGCATGTCGCCAAGAAAGAGTAGGTCCCCCCATCGGAGTTCCAGATCGGGCCGGCGATCTAGAACCCCACCAGTTCAGTACAGGAATTACATTGCCCTAAATGCAAAGGGGGGCGAAATATTAATGCAAATAAAAACAATGGAATAAGTGAGATGGCTGCCCAAGGTGAGAGGCGACCCTGCTAACAGAAATCCCAATAAGTATTGCCATTTCCACCACGATATAGGATATGTTATTGAAAACTACAGAAACCTAAAGGACGAGATTGAGAAGTTGATCCATCACGGTTACCTAAGGCAATTCATCAAGAGAGAAGATACAGGCCGACTTGCCGAACAACACAAAGAGGCACCTCAGACGAGTAGGGAGCAAGATAGAGACCAGCCTCCCTAAAACCCACCGCCAGTAGAACGGCCCGTTTATGGAATCATCAATATAATCACGGGAGGATTGATAGTAGTAGGATGCACTACTACAGTAGGCAGAAGCTTGGTATGAGATCTTGAACATGACAACAACAATCCGCCAAAGTGCCCTCACAGAGAAGGGGTGATTTACTTTACAGAGGACAATACTCGCGGAATCCAATACCCGCATGACACGCCCTTGTGATAAAGTTAACAATAAATGACTTCGAAGTAAAGAGAATTCTGGTCGACTCAGGTAGCTTAGCCAATATTATATTTTTGGATGCATTTGAACAGATGGAACTCACCAAGGACTCACAACCGGCCGACATCCCCTTGGTTGGCTTCAACGGAGAGGTAGTTCAGCCCCTAGGCTGGGTGAGGGTTCCAGTTGTAGCAGGCTCGGTGCCCAGCTCGATCTAGTTCGATCATGACTTCCTACTGGTCACAACCCCCTCACACTACAATGCCATTCTAGGTCGACCTATCCTGCATGCCCTCCGAGTGGTAGTGTCGACCTATCATTTGGCGATGAAGTTTCCAACATCTGGCGGAGTCAGAGCCATGCAAGGCAATCAACTTAAGTCTCGCAAATGCTATGTAGTAGTGCTAAAATCCAAAGGAAGACACTTTTCCTAGTGCTAGTCTCAAAGGCCAAGCCCGAACAGACAGTGCAGATCGGGGCTTGCCTTATCGAACCATTGTGCTCCAGTCTGGTAAGTTTTTTACTTGAAATTTTAGATGTTTTCGCTTGGTCGGCAGCAAAAATGCCTGACATAGACCCCTCCGTTATAACTCACAAATTAAATGTTGACCCCTTAGTCAGACCAATCCGGTAGAGGAAAAGAAACATTGCACAGGAAAGATGGAAGATAGTAGATGAGGAAGTAGGAAAGCTCCTCGCAGCAGACTTTGTTAAAGAGGTCCAATATCCGAGTTGGATTGCAAACCCAGTACTCGTCAAGAATGCCAATGGCAAGTGGCGCATGTGCGTCAATTACACAGACCTTAACAAAGCCTGCCCAAAGGATAGCTTTCCACTTTCCATAATTGATTGCCTGGTAGATGCGACCTCGGGGTTTGAGCCATTGAGTTTCAAGGATGTATACTCTAGCTACAACCAATTCTCGATGGACCTGGCCGACGAAGAAAAAACTGCTTTTGTAACTGAGATGGGCTTGTACTATTATAAAGTCATTCACTTTGGTCTAAAAAATGTTGGGGCAACCTTCCAACATCTTGTAAACAAAATTTTTTCTGACTTAATTGGAAATAAAGTTAAATGTTATGCGGATGATATGGTTGTAAAAACTTAGCTTTCAAACTCTCTAATTGACAATCTGAACTACGTTTTTAACGTTCTAAGAAAGTATAACACGAAACTCAACCCGAACAATTGCCTCTTCGGAGTCATGTTGGACCGAGGTGTAAGGCACGTCAGGCATGCGCCTTTTGAAAGGGGTGCACCTAGGACCTGGGAGAGGTGCATACCCCAAAATGCACTTCGCTTATGCACCTAGGCGTGCCTTTTAAATCATTGGCCTAACCAAGTGTGACACCTTATATTTCATAAAGAGAATCCATCAAAGTTAAGGTCCACCCCACCTTGTGGCAAGGGAGTCCATTATTTTATGCCAGTAACATCAATAGAGCAAACAAACCACCCCATGCATCACCTAAGAAAGGAGTTAACCAGAATACCTCTAAAACTCTTTTCTTGTGGCAATCCAAAAGACCAACCAAATTGTGCCCTAATCTATGATAAAGGTTGGTATCATTTCATTTGTCTTGGAAATCCTTGCATTGGATGCTTGGAACTTGTTATGGAATATATTTCAGTAGGAAAAAAAAAAAGGAAAGGAGAATTGAACCTTGCCTTGCTTTCAGGAGTCAAAGTCCTATAGTAGAAATGTTTGTTGAGTCTGAGGGAAAGGATAGGAAACACATCAAGCATGTCGGGGACAGAATTACAGGGTCACAAAATGCCATCTAACTGGGCATCTTAGACAATGGTGATGGCCCATCAGAGATAAACGAGTAGCATATTAAAAAAAAAAAGAAAAGAAATGTTCTCCATATTTTGATGGGATGCAACAATCAAACCTTATTAAGGAATTGCTCAATAAATTGCAACTTTCCTCGGTGAAGATTAAACAAGCAACAATTTCACACCATATACTTACTGGTTAACTGAAATAAATGCTTAAAACCCTAAGCATACCAGAAGAAGAGACCGTGAACGCTTGAGTATATACATAAGAAAAAGTGTAAAGAAAACCTCAGAAGATATGAGATGAAATAAATCATGGAGGAAAAAAGAAAAGCATGGCAGCCTTCAGCCTTACCTCTTCTTAAAACTGTAATTTTAGCTAAGAGACGAAGAGCGGTGGATCTGTTCAGCAACGATGTAACGATTCTAATCGCCTCTTACAGTTTTGATGAGTTGAAATTAAGTCAGAGAAACGGCAGAGACCAACCAGAGCATAGAAAAAAATGGAGAAGTACGGACAGACCCAATACAGATTTCTGACTTCCACTAGAGAGCTATAAAACATTCAAAAGGTAAAAAATCCACACTTTATGCACTTATAGTTGCCCGTGAGTTGGCATCAATTCTAAGCTAGCACCTATCCCAAATGTACTTTGAGCCTACACATTCTGACTTTGGGCTGAACCGTCATATGGACAAGTACAGAAGGCCAATTGCATATTTTTGAATTCCCGGTCATTGACTGATTAACTCACGGAGGAGTTGAAAATGACCAGAAGAAAATAGTCAATAGAATAGACTGTGTATGTAATGTAGTTCATACTTCATACACTCTCTAACAGTAGCCCAAACTCATCTACAGTCGTATTCGTAGAATTGGAATCTGCTCCTTATAAGCGCACGTCACACCGACCTCACAGATACATCCCACAGTGGATTGGGAAGATCTCCCCTTAATAATAACAGAAAAGTATGGGAGATAATCTTGATACATGGTAGGATCAAGGTTTTAAAAACTGACCCAGAAACGGAACCGTTTTAGCTACCAGTTTCTAGGTCAACGGTTCGACCGTCCGGGTCGAACAGTTTGAACGGTTCATATTAGGAAATGCCAAATAGTATATGAGTCATGAGAAATAGAGAGAAAGGAGGATTGGAGAAGTGGAGAAGAGTATTTTGTCGATTGAGAAAGTATAGAAGAAGGAAAGAAAGAAAAGAGAAAGGAAAAAAAGGAAAAGAAGAGAAATAAAAGGAAAGAAAGAGGGAAGGAGGGAAGAAGAAGGAAGAGGAGGAGAATGATTCAACACTCACCGGCGACGACGACGGTGACAGCGATAACGATAACGACAATGGCGACAGCAACGGTAGTAACACAATGCAGATGATAGATCTCATACGAGTTCTCAGATCTCAGATCTAAGATTGATTTTTCATTTTTTCTCAGATCTAGATCTGAGATCTTCTTCTCATCTTCTTCTGAGATCTGCAACTTTTTCTTCTTCTTCTTCTTCTTCTTCTTCTTCTTCTTCTTCTTCTTCTTCTTCTTCCTGGATATCAGATCTGAGTTCGTGTCTCAGATTTGCAATTTCTCAAACCGCGAACCGCTATCCGGGTCAAACAAGCCGACGGTTCTACCGCTTGAGTCAACTGTTTTCTAACCAAGTCAACGATTTTATATCCAAGAGCGGGTCAGGAGTGAAACGGAACCAGTTGCTTGAACGGTTTTTGGGCTGAACGGTCCGACCGTTCGAGTCAACGGCGGTTCAAAAACATTGGGTAGGATGTGCATGTATGATCAAAGTGAAGAGCATTGTGTGAAGAGCAGATCCGGACTCCCTCATAACACATTTCAGCCGTGCATCTGGAGCATCTCCACAATTTTTATTCACAGTACTGAGCCCACACATTACTACTCACATATGATGAATTATTAACGGAAAAGTATGGACAGGTCCAACCGCCCAAGTTCAGCCCTAGGTACGGGCCCACTCGTGAATCCGAGGATCAACGACCACCGATTGGGGACTTGGGGAGCGTCTGCGTTGATTTATTTAGGTGGTCCCAAAACGCCAGACGAAACTTTCAACTGTTGGATTGAGTGAGATTAGAATAATCTTGTGCAATTGTGCAGATTTCTCAGGTCGATTGCAATTCACTTATCCCTATCATTTATTATTGTGATTTTATGCTATTAGATGTACCTTTGGTCCGATGGCCCCAAACATATCTATGGTGTGTTCTTAGTGACTGAATGTTTTTTTATACCGGATGGCATATTTTAGAATGTTTTTGTAGATTCATACTAGTAGGGACCCGTGCGATCCACGAGAAAATCTGAAAGATTTAATAATTTTATTTTTTATTTATCTTAATAATGTTTTTTCAATATTATACTAATTTATCTTAATAATTTGTGTAATTATTTGTTCAAATTATAGTTTTCCATTTCCCATAGTCATTTATCTTTAATAATTTTCAATAATTTGCAATGAAAATTACATAATTTTTCAATGGCTTTCCAAAATCTATCAAATATAATCAATTTTCTAAAATATTCTAATAATTTTCAATAATTATTTAATGCATTTTAAATAAACATTCAAATACCTTATATCTTTTAATTCCAAAAATGTTATTTTATGAAAATGTAGTTTTATGAAAAGTTTTTAAAAAAATTATTGCATTTGTGTAACTATGGAGATTTATTGAAATTTTTTTAAATTGTTATCAAATATATTTTTTTATTTGGTAGTTTACTAACAAAATTACACTAATTTATCTTTTATTTTTCAATATAAATTAATTAATAATTTCATTTTCTAACATTATAATATTTTGTTCCCCCATTTGTATTTGGTTATTAATTACAATAATAACAATAACTAAAATTTTATACTTTTTGATAATTGTTAAATATAATTCTCAGTTATATAGAAATTAGTTAAAGAGTTTTCAATTTCTATAAAATGTTGTTTTGAGTTAATTAATAACAATATTTATTAATTTTTGGTAATTTACTAACCATACTAATAAGAATATTTATTTTTTGGTAATTTACTAACCGTATTTATTAATTTTTGGTAATAACACTATTTAATACTCTTTAAATATGGGTGGGATTAAATATTAACCGTATTTAACTATTTATTAATTAATATGAACATTTTAAATGAGAGAAAGTGGATATAGATTGGGAGGAATGCATTTTAGGAATTGATCAGGGAGTGGGGCAACATGATACTTTCCTATTTGTTTAAATGAGATACCTTAGGAGAGAGATTATAGGAATATTTTTAGGTAGTTGGGTGACATGGCTTAATGGGAGTGGTGGGAAGGGAGAGGAGAGAAAGTCAAAGAGAATGCAGGGTGGGGATAATGGAGCAAGGAGAGGAATGGTGACGGGGTCCTATGCTTTGTTAAGCGAAAGTTAAACAATTGAAATACATAAGAGTATATAATTGTTTTATATTTTAAATTTTTAATAAAAAATCCGATCAAACTCAACCCGAGTTTGTCGGTTTTCTAGTATTTCAGATTGGCTTTAGTTTAATAAATATATATTAATATTTTATATTTTAAATTTAATTTTTTAATATGGGAAAGTAGGAAAATTCCCATATTTGTTAGTCCAAAATATTTTATATCATAGATTTATTTTTTGTAATTTATTTTTTAATAATACCATTGTAATTTATGAAATTTAAAGTTAATTTTTAAGTTTAAATCTTTTGAACAAACAAACTAAACCGAAAATAGACCCAAATAAATATAACCCGAGTTGGTAGGATTTTGCTAATGGTCAATCGGTTTTAAGTGACAAACTGTGGAGTTGACCAGATCGATTTGGTTGGCAAAATAAACCAATCATTGAAAACTCATAATTTCAACTAAATTTATAGTCTAATCTCTAATAAATAACAATAGTTTAATCTCCAATAATTATTGAAAATTTATAGCAAACGTACACAACCATTGAAAATAAGTTTATAATGAAAATATAATAGATATATAATAATAATACAATAATTACAAAAATATAATAAATTAGTCAATAAATAGTGTAATCTTAAATAATAGTTTAATCTCTAATAAGTATTAATCTATAAATTATAAAAAATATATAATCACTAAAAATAAATTTATAACAAAAATACAATAAATTAAATTTCAAAAGTTAAATAATAGTTGTCTAATCTCCAATAATTATTGATAATTTTCTATTAAATAAAATAATAAAAATACATTTATAAATAATTATTGAAAGCATATTTATAAAAATAAATAAATAATTACTAAAAATAAAATAAATATTAATTATAGTATATATAAATATATAATGAATAGACACTATTATTGTAAAATTATTACTAATAAATATAATTTTGTTGATAGTTATTTTCTATAATTATTAATTGATATAAATGAAATTAGTTATTTACAATATTATTTAGTTATTGAAATAATATTGTTATTTAAATTCTTAAAATATTAATTATTTATCGAATTTAATAATCCATAAAATTATAATTGTACTATTATTACATAAATAATTCGTTATTAATTTTGTAAAATATTAAATTATTATTAATATGAATATTATGAATTCTATTATAATTATTTTTCTACTTTTAAGATTTTTTTAATTTATTACATAATTTCGTTATTAACTATTTAGATTTTTTTCATTATTTGAATTTTATTTATTTTAAAGTTATTATGTAATATTAAATATTTTTCTATATTATTTAGCGATTTTTAATGTTTTTTATTTAAGATTTTTAGTTATTTAAATATTTAAATAATGTTTTATTTTTTAATGTTAAATTTTTGTTATTTGAATAACATTTAAATTGAATAATTTGTAAAATTATAATTTATATTGTTATTACTAAATTTCATGATGAATTTTGTAAAAATATTGAATTATTAATAATATGAATATTATTAAATCTATTAATTTTTTTGTGTTTTGAATAAATATTTTAAATTTAGTATATAATTTCGTTATAACATTTGAATAGTTCTGAATTTTTTTTAATTGAAACTTTCTTTAGATAGATATCGATAATAAGTGGGGGAGAGGATAAATAGGAATTAGAGATAGTTTAGGAGAGAATCTCTCTACTAAATTAGAGATAATTTAAGAGATAAATAGGAATTAGAGACAATTTAGGAGGAAGTGGGGGAAAGTGGTGCGAGTTGGCTAAACATTAGAAAAGCAAATCCCTCTTTTTTTATGGTTATTAGAAATTGTTAAGCATATGTGATTTCTTTATTAGTTTAATGGGTAATTATGTGGAATTAAAAAATAAAAAATTCAAAAAAACTGAAAATTAGGAAGGGATTTGAAGCAAGGAGAGGTATGGTAAAGTGGACAGACCAATTTTACATATATATAGACTAAATTCATGGAAAGATGTTTATAATGTATGACTGAATTTCCATGCTTTGGCAAGTCTATATAGAGTTTTTGTCCGGGATCTACTACCCAGAAAATGGTACCTACATTGCTTCTAATAATCTATATATAGCTTATATTTCAAACACCCTTGATGATTCACGATCTGGCTGATCTTAGCTGTTGATGATCTTGCCTCTGAAATGGGTAACAGGGACCTGAAACGGGAGGAGAAGAGAAGCTCCGGGGAGAACCCGGCGTAAGGGCTCCGAAGCTCAAGTTAGAATCCTTCAAAGGCAAGACTAACCAGATAGCGCGAAAGTTAGCATACCTCATCCCTGGGGGGGTAGAAGCCTTTTATAACCACTTCGCGCACTCACTTCCAGGCCTCCGTCAGGTCCGACATGATTACTTCTGAACTCCTGCCAGTTCGGGCGTCACTTCCTCTGGTTGGACAGAACCGCCACTGTTCCTTCTGTCGGAGCCGTCTCTGCGGCTAGTGACGACGGTTGCAGGTGGCGGTGGTAGGAAGCCGTTTGAAATGCGGCTGTCAGGCGTCAGATCCCAAATCAGTCAGGTACGCCGCCCTTGGATAGGGACGTCCTTGGCATCGGGTACGTCTGGCGGGCCTGGTGTTTTGGAAGTGAAGTGTTGGAGTGGCGAGCGAGGTGCCTTGAGTTCGGTTTGGAATGTTTCGAGCTGCCACGGGTCAGCTCGGATCAGCTTCATGAGGCTTGGGGCCCAGTACAGTTTGTGCTCCTCGTAGGGAGCTCGGGTTCTCAGAAGGGAGCTCGCTCTTATCAGAGAGCTCGGGCTCCTAGTAGGGAGCTCGGACTTAGGAAGCTCAGGTTCTTTAGGGAGCTCGGGTTCTTTAGCTCGGGTTCTTTAGGGAGCTCGGGTTCTTTAGGGAGCTCGGGTTTTAGGGAGCTCGGGCTCCTAGTACTGAGCTAGGACTTAGGGAGCTTGGACCTTTAACGGGGAGTTCGCTCTTAACAAGGAGCTCGGACTAAATACAGCGATCTGGAGTTGGGGCTCGGTAGTGAGTTTGGACTTGCTTCCGATGTTCGCTTTGGGTGCTCTACTGTCCGAGCTGCTTGCCTTTGCCACGCGTCGAGCGATCGCGAGGTCAGGCCAAATTTCCCTTCATCAATTGCCCCCCACTCCCTGTGACAACGATTCCGTCTTGGCGCGGGGAGTTTGCAAGGTAGTGGGAGGGTTTTGGTCCGTGCTGAGCGCGCTCGCTCCAATTTGATTTTCAAAAAGGGGCGCGCGTTCGGAAGTCGTGACGTCAGTTATTCGGGAGTTGCGCTGCAGATGCTTTTATTGCGAGGGGACGTGCGCCGTTGCTCCGTCAGTTTCGGGAAGACGCGTGCCGACACCTGTCCTCTAACAAGACGTGCGCGACGTTCCGTCAGTCTCTGAAAGACGTGCGCCGATTGGTTTTGGAAGACGTACATCTTAGCGCGGTTGTGGGCCGTTGGATTGGCTTCGATCTGGGCCGTCACTTTCCGTACGCTGTGGATATAAATAGTGTGCGGGGGGGGCCCGTCCTTGCTATTGTCGTATATCTTGAGCTCGCGCCTTAAGTTTCAGCTCGCGTCCCAGGTCTTGCTTGTTCGAGTTCTCGCGGTCTGCTCCAGTCTTCTTCCCGGGTGAGTATTTTTTGGAATCCCGTTCCGTTTCGCGATGTCTGGTTTGGAGGGTTCAGACTGTTCAAGCGGGTCTGTGTGGGTTCTATGAACCAGTTTGCGTCCCACGGTAGTTCAAGCGAGCCCGATGTAGGTCCTGAGGGAGGGGTCGGGCCTACCACCCGAGGTGCTTCGGGTAGGTCGGCATCCACCTCCCGCCGTGGTCAGGTTGTAGATCAATTTGGCCCTTCGACCATGACGCTTGAGGAACTTCAAACCCTCATAGACTACTATAATTTGCCCAGTGAGTACGGTTATTTTATCCCTACGGGGAGCTTTCCTTGGGAACATGGCCCCGATGAGATGGTGATTTTCCGGGAACAGCTCGCCGCGGGGCTGCGACTGCCCTTCCACCCTCTTCTTGTCGAGGTCCTAAACCACTTCGGTGTGACGGTTGGCCAGCTTCACCCGAACTCTATTAGGAACTTAGTGGGAACGATCTCTTTATTTTGCGATGAGAACTTCCCTCTGGATCTGGAGATTTTTTCTTCTATCTTAATGTTGAAAAAGCAAGTGGGTCCCCTTCCTGGGCGTAGGCGGGCATACTACCTGTCCCCTCGCCCAGGCTTCAAGCTCTTACACGGACTCCCCAATAAGGTCCCGGCGTGGAAGCAGGACTATTTCGGGGTGCGAAGTGCGATGGGGTGGCCGTTTCAGACCGGCTGGGGAGTGGCCGCTCCTGATTCCGACATCACACTTGATGAGGTGGCGGCGAAGGGCCTCCAGCAATGGGCGCGGCTTGGGCTGGATTGCCAATGGTATCTGACGGAGGCCAAGCTTATTGCTGCGGGCCTGAGTTCGGGTAGGTTCTTTTCCTAGTGATCTTGTCTTGTTCTTCGCTTACGTCTTACTGACGTCGAACTCCTTTTCGCAGGTACAATGGATTCTCGAGGGTCATGAGGTGCGCATTTGTTCGAGGGGATGAAGAGGAGAAAGCGGGTGGCCAAGCGAGCTCGCGCCGAGCCATCCCGAGCTGCGGAGCCTGAGGTGCCGGACTGTCCGGCAGAGGGGCCCGAGATGGTTCCTCCTATGCAGGGGCCGGCAGGGGCTCCTTATGCTAAAACCACACACACGAGGGGTCCTTATGCAGAAACCACACACACGGGGGCTCCTGCCTATTCCGAGTCCGCTCATATGCGAGCTGGGCCGTCGGGCTCGGAGGCCCCGGGGGATTTCAGGAGCGTGCTGTCGCCTGTGCACGCTCTTCAACGGAGTAAGGAGGCGATGTTTCCTGAGGAAGTCGCGGCGTGGATTGAACTCCCTTTGCACCAAGTGGCCTGCCGTGTCGTTACTCATGCCATGGTGGTAAGTGATCCCTTCTTCAGAGCTTGGCTTCTATTTTTACATTCGTTTCTCTGACCTCGTTTTCCTTTAATAGGTGAACTCCTCCATTCACGCCTTGGCGAACCAGGTGGAGAAATGCTCGCGGCAGGAGCGAGCTGCCGAGGAGGCCGCTCGGACTGCCGAGGAAAATGCTCGTGCTGCTGATGCTGCTGCTCGCCGTGCGCGGTCTAGGCAGGCGAGGTCCCAGAGGGACGCTGAGACCATGGGGGTGGTGGTGCAGCGTATGGCGGAAATGAAGCTGGACCTGGAGCACCAGGTCGAATATCTTCAGGAGGATATCAGGGAGAGGACTCAGATCTTCTCTCAAGGCATCGAAGACGCGAGGAAGAAGGCTGTCAGCGATTACATTGCTTCGCCGGATTTCGATGACCTGATGGTAGACTCCTACAGGAGGGGTTTCAAGCTGAGTCGGTGGATGATCCGGAATACGTACCCCGACCTCGATACCAGCGCCATATCCACTTCGCGCATCACTCCGGAGATGGCAAATGCCGCGGATGCCGAACCAGACTCCGAGGGGGAGGCAGGTCCTTCGGGCATTGTCGGAGAGGCTTCTGATAATGATGAAGTAGCCCCGGGCTTGTGAAATGAAATGAAATGAAATGTACACATCTGTTTTGAAATGAAAAGTCTTTCTGTTCATGTACTGGTGTCTTCGAGCTATGTTTTTTGCCGAACTGGCCATTTCGGTCCCTCAGTTCGTTTTATGAAATGGCTTCGGCGTACTTGCTTTGGTGGCCTACAGATAGTACCTTCTTAAGTTGACAACGTTCCATGCTCGGGGTACTTGTTTACCCTCTAGGGTTCCGAGCTCGTACGCTCCCCCCCCCGAGTGTTTTCATTACTCTGTAGGGTCCTTCCCAGTTCGGCCCAAGTTTCCCTACGCCGGGTTCGGGCACCATGACCTTACGGAGAACCAGGTCGCCGATGCGGAAGTCCCTCTTTTTTACTCGCGCGTTGTAGTACCGAGCTACCTTTTGTGGGTAAGCCGCAGTTCGGACGTGCGCGAGGTCTCTCACTTCGTCCAGTAGGTCGAGGTTGGTGCGCAACTCGCCCTCGTTTGTCCGTTCGTCGTACGCTTCTAGTCGTAACGTAGGCACTTCGATTTCCGCCGGGATCACTGCTTCGGTGCCATAGGTGAGGTTAAAGGGGGTCTCACCCGTGGCGGTCTTTTCCGTGGTTCGGTGTGCCCATAAAACACTTGGTAGTTCGTCTGCCCACAAGCCTTTGGCTCGGTCCAATCGCGCTTTTAGTCCGCGGAGGATGGCTCTGTTCATTACTTCTGTTTGGCCATTTGCCTGTGGGTGTGCGACCGATGTGAAGTTCTGACTAATTCCCATACTTCGGCACCATTCTTGGAACTTGATGTCTTCGAACTGTTTGCCATTGTCGGAGATTAGTACCCGAGGTAGCCCGAAACGACATACGATGTTCTTCCAAAAGAAGTTTTGTATGTTTCGGGCCGTAACTATTGCCAGGGGTTCGACTTCTATCCACTTTGTGAAATAATCTACTGCCACTACTAAGAATTTTCTCCCGCTTGTCGCTGGTGGGAATGGCCCCAGGAGATCGATGCCCCATTGGGCGAAGGGCCATGGACTGGTGAGGTACTTGAGGTCGGCCGCGGGCTGATGGTGGATGCTGGCGTGCTTCTGACACTTGCCGCATTTTTTGACGAGCTCGATTGCCTCTGTCTTCATCATTGGCCAGTAGTATCCTTGTCGAAGTGCCTTTTGGGCGAGGGCTCTACCGCCCAGGTGTCCGCCGCACGAGCCTTTATGGATGTCGCGGAGTACCAGCTCGGCTTCGGCTGGGCGCAAGCATCGCAGATAGGGGAGCGTGTAGGATCGTCGGTACAACCGTTCGTCTATCATGACGTATTTGGCTGCCTGGCGCTGCACCCTCTTGGCTGTGTTGCGGTTCGCCGGGAGGGTTCCGTCTAACAAGAAGCTTGCGAGTGGGTTGATCCAGCTTGGCTCTGCTTCGGTGACGGGAGCGACCTCTTCTGCCCCCCCCGAGAATGCTGGGCCGAGGCAAGTCCTCTACGTACACGGTTCTCCTGGCGTTGTGGCTCGTGCTAGCCAGTCGGGACAAGGCTTCGGCCTCAGCGTTCTCTAACCTCGGGATTTGCTTGATGAAGTGTGATTGGAAGTTGAGCAGAGCTTCCTTTACTTTTGCCAAGTACGCAATCATAGTGAGTTCGCATGCTTCGTACTCGCCTGTAATTTGGTTAACCACGAGCTGGGAATCACTGCAGATAACCACGTGCTTTGCCCCGACATTGTGCGCTAGGTTTAGTCTGGCTATCAGTGCCTCGTACTCTGCCTCGTTGTTGGATGCCGCGAACTCAAAGCGTAGTGCGTATTTCAGTTTTGTTCCGCCCGGGCCGCGTAGCACTATTCCAGCCCCGCTGCCTTGTTGGTTCGAGGAGCCATCTATGTGAAGGATCCAGGGCTCCTCATCCCAGTTCGCGCTTGGTCTAACCAGGAGGGAAGCCACGCTGGCTGCTACTTCACGGGGCTCGGACTCGTTTGGCTTGAGAGCTCCGAGTTCGCCCGAACTGGGGACCTCGGGCTCGACCAGTTTAGGGGCTCCGGGGTTGAATGTGCACTCCGCGATAAAATCTGCCAAGGCTTGGGCCTTGATGGCAGTTCTTGGCTTGTACTGGAGATCGTACTCGCTGAGCTCGATGGACCACTTCGTCAGCCGGCCGGAAACCTCGGGTTTGAGTAAGACTTGCCTCAGAGGTTTGTCGGTCAGGACGATGATGGTGTGGGCCTGGAAGTACGGGCGGAGTTTCCGTGCTGCTATTACCAGGGCATACGCTAGCTTTTCTATCTGCGGGTATCTTGTTTCTGCTCCCTGCAAGATTTTACTAACATAATATATGGGTCATTGGACATAGTCTGCCTCCTTTACTAGTACCGAACTGACTACCTCGTCGCTGGATGAGAGGTATAGCTCTTAGACTTCGCCTTCCTCGGGCCGAGCTAAGGTTGGTACTTTGGCGAGGTAGCCTTTTAGCTCGTCAAACGCGAGCTGACAGTCTTGGGTCCATTCGAACCCTTTGCCTTTGATCGCTTTGAAGAAGGGTAGGCAGCGGTTTGCCGATTTGGACATGAAGCGGCTTAGGGCGGCTATGCGGCCGTTTAGCCTTTGGACTTCTTTTATTTTCCGAGGTGGTCTCATATCTAGGATGGCTTGTATTTTGTCTGGGTTGGCCTCGATGCCACGTCGATTGACAACGTAGCCCAAGAACTTGCCCGAGGTGACGCCAAAGACACATTTGTTGGGGTTTAATTTCATGTTATACTGACGCAGGGTTTGGAAGACAGAATCTAAGTCTCGTATTAATTCTTGCGAAAACTGTGTTTTGACGACCATGTCGTCTACATAGCACTCTATCTTTGTGCCGATCAGGGGGCGAAACAGCCTATTTACAAGTCTTTGGAAGGTAGCCCCGGCGTTTTTTAACCCGAAGGGCATGACCTTGTAGCAGTATATGCCGAATTCGGTTATGAAGCTAGTTTTTTCCTCGTCGGACTGGTCCATCCGGAGTTGGTTGTAGCCGGAGTAGGCATCCAGGAAACTTAGCAATTCGTGTCCCGAGGTCGCGTCCACTAGGCGGTCGATCCTAGGAAGGGGGAAGCAGTCTTTCGGGCAAGCTCGGTTCAGGTCGGTGTAGTCGACGCACATGCACCACTTGCCGTTTGCCTTTTTCACCAGCACAAGGTTGGCCACCCAGCTCGGGTAATGGACTTCCCTTATGAAGTCCGCCGTGAGGAGCTTTTCGACTTCCTCGTTGACCGCTTTCCAGCGCTCCAGGGCTAAGTTCCGTTTCTTCTGTCTAACGGGTTTGACTAGAGGGTCAGTGTTAAGTTTGTGAGTTATAAGACTAGGGTCAATACCCGGCATATTGGCCGCTGACCATGCAAAAACATCTAAATTTTGGAGTAAAAAACTTACCAGTTCGGTCCGTAGGGGCTCCTTAACAGAAGCACCAATCTGGAGTGCGCGAGATGGGTCCGTAGGTGAGGTCGGGATCGCGACTGTCTCTTCTGTCGGCGAGGCTCATTCTTCGCCTTGCTCCGTAGGCCGCTCCAGGTCGAGGTCACCGGCCGGCTTGGACTTGCCCTTTAGGGCGGCGACGTAGCACTTGCGGGATTCGAGCTGGTCGCCCCGCACTACCCCCACACCGAAGTCCGTAGGGAACTTCATCGCCAAATAATAGGTAGAGACCACCGCCCACAAGATATGCGTGATTGGCCGTCCTATTATGGCGTTGTATGGGGAGGGGGTCGCGACTACCAGGAAATCGTGGTTGAGTCTGACCGCACAAGGCCGCGTGCCGACTTCCACGGGCACCGTTATTTTTCTAAGGGGCCTGACTTCTTCCCCGCTGAAGCCCACCAGGGGAGTGCTTGCAGGTTTTAGGTCGCTCCTTGGCAGCTGCAACCGATCAAATGCCGACTTGAATAGGATGTCCGCCGAGCTGCCTGAATCTACGAGCACGCGCCTAACTTCGAAGTCGCTGATCCTGAGTTTAATGACGAGTGCGTCATCATGAGGGTAGCGAACTCCCCGCGCGTCGTCTTCTGTGAAGAGGATCGGCTCCTCGGTCTTCGGCCTCTACGGGGGGTTCCTCTCCTCGAGGACCGCTTCGCGAACTGGGGTCTGAGCTGCCGCTGATGTGCACCCCGCCACCACTGAACCTCCCACAATTACATGGATGGTTCCCCGAATTGGCCTTTCTGCCGGAGGCTGTCGCTGCATTGGTTTGGCAGGCCTGCTGCTAGCCTCCGGGGCGTCTTTTAAGTGTTCGCTCGGCTGGTCCGCTTTATTGCTATTATTGTTGTGTTGTACAAAGTTTCTTAAGTATCCGCGACGGATGAGCCCCTCTATCTCGTCTCGGAGGTTATTACATAGCTCGGTACTGTGACTGTGGTCCCTGTGGAAACTACAATACAAATTCTTGTTTCTTTCGTTCGGATTTCCCTTTAGGCGAGGTGGCCACTTCACGAAGGGGCGTCCTTGATCGTCATTAGGATCTCGGTCCGCCTTGTGTTCAGTGGCGTGTACTCCGTCCGAGCTGGGAGGAGAGCTCGGAATGACTAGTTCGATTTCGGGTCCCGGGCCGGGTTTTTCCGGTCGGCCGAGCTAGAGGGCTCGCCGTCCCTCTTTCTTTTCTCGTTTCCGCCCTCGGTTCTTTGGTTGATTTCTTCCTCCATCCTCATGAACTTGTCCGCGAGCTTGAGGAACTCGGCCACGGTTGCAGGCTGGTTAGCTACCATGTGCCACTTGAATTCCTTGTGCGTCACCCCTCTTTTTGCTGCGGCAAGCTGTACCGCGGGGTCTAACCGAGGTATCTGTAAGCATGCCTCGTTGAATCGTTTGATGTAGCCCCGTATGGGTTCTCCTTCCCTTTGGACTACTCCGAAGATGCTCTCCTCTGCTCTAGGGCACCGTTTACTGGTAACAAAGTGTGTAGTGAAGACCTGCACGAACTGAGCCCAACACTTTATCGATCCAGGGGCCAGGTTCCTATACCAAGTGCGGGCTACCCCCTTGAGGGTGGTGGTGAAGGCCATGCACATGCATGATTCGCTGGCCCCTGGCGATGTGCATTTGGGACTGGAAAGCGTCCACGCGGTCGTTGGGGTCGAAGGATCCGTCGTACTTGTCTAGGGGCGGGAGCTTGAAATCTTTAGGCAAGGGGATTGCCAGGAGTTCTGAGGCGAGGGGGGAAGGAACTGAGAGAATCGGGGCAATTCCTACCTCGTCCGAGCTCGCCTCGCCTTTGCCTCTGAGCTCGGATAAGACACGGGTGGCGGTTCGTCGACTTCGACGGCGTCTCCTTGCTGAGTGGGCCTCGTGTTGGCGCTGCTGGCCTCCGTGTTGCCGAGCTCGATGGGCTCGGAGTTCTGGTAGTCCGCTGCCGTCTGTGCGCCGAATCGGTTTCCCACCAGTGGGGACTCCGGTTTTGAGACCCGAGGTGCTGACCTCGCGGGCGAGGTTCCTGATCCACCTGCGAGCCGCGAGGCAGGGATGACTTTTCTTTCTCTCCGGCCTGGGGACGAGGCCTGGCTGTTTGGGGGATTCTGGGGCCTGGAGGCCTTTCCTTGGTGAAGGCGCCCGTCCTGCGGAGAGGCCTTTACTGGCTTCGGGGCGGGGTGGCGAGGTGGAAGCGGTGGTTGGTTCGGTGTCAGTTGGGGAAACTGCTGCTGATAGTGGTATTGGGAGAGGTTGTGCAACACTTGGTGTTGATGAAGCTGGTGTTGCTGGAACTGCTGCATCTGGGCTTGCATTGCCCGCATGCATTGCATTAAGTCGTCCAACCGATTCTGGCTAGCTGCCAGGGGGACGGCGGTCGGTTCGGAGAAGGTAGTCTCGATGGGAAGAGGGAAGGAGATGTTTGCGGGGGGCAGGCTTATAGGTGCCACTGTTTGTGGCGTAGTCAGGTTGGGGATTCCATCCACCGTGAGGGGGATGGTGAACTGCCCCCCACACACTACGGGGACTTGGGGCTGTTCCCCGGTGGTGTTTGTCTCTGTGTTGCGTCCGGCGTTGCTGGATGAGGCCATAAGTAATGAGTTCTTTAGAGAAGAAGGAAAGGGTATGAAAATTTTGGAGGGAGGCTTTTTGAAGCGTGTTCCCACAGACGGCGCCAATTGATGATTCACGATCTGGCCGATCTTAGCTGTTGATGATCTTGCCTCTGAAATGGGTAACAGGGACCTGAAACAGGAGGAGAAGAGAAGCTCCGGGGAGAACCCGGCGTAAGGGCTCCGAAGCTCAAGTTAGAATCCTTCAAAGGCAAGACTAACCAGATAGCGCGAAAGTTAGCATACCTCATCCCTGGGGGGGTAGAAGCCTTTTATAACCACTTCGCGCACTCACTTCCAGGCCTCCGTCAGGTCGGACATGATTACTTCTGAACTCCTGCCAGTTCGGGCGTCACTTCCTCTAGTCGGACAGAACCGCCACTGTTCCTTCTGTCGGAGCCGTCTCTGCGGCTAGTGAC
The DNA here is from genome assembly GCF_055504915.1 of Nelumbo nucifera. Classification (NCBI taxonomy): domain Eukaryota; kingdom Viridiplantae; phylum Streptophyta; class Magnoliopsida; order Proteales; family Nelumbonaceae; genus Nelumbo; species Nelumbo nucifera. The sequence continues at coordinate 84,755,792 of NC_142652.1, read as the reverse complement.
GACGGTTGCAGGTGGCGGTGGCAGGAAGCCGTTTGAAATGCGGCTGTCAGGCGTCAGATCCCAAATCAGTCAGGTACGCCGCCCTTGGATAGGAACGTCCTTGGCATCGGGTACGTCTGGCGGGCCTGGTGTTTTGGAAGTGAAGTGTTGGAGTGGCGAGCGAGGTGCCTTGAGTTCGGTTTGGAATGTTTGTGCTCTACTGTCCGAGCTGCTTGCCTTTGCCACGCGTCGGGCGATCGCGAGGTCGGGCCAAATTTCCCTTCATCAACCCTTCATACTTATGTTGTAATTAATGGTTCCTATAGAGACAAGCAATCATGTTTGTGATGTGCACCTATAAACGATGTTTTTTCTTTTAGGTATTAGGTGTTATGCACCATCGATAACTTCCCCTTTACCCCTTTTCCCTCAAAGTGTTGGTTGTGGGACTTGATTCCACGTTAACTGGAACAAATCAGCTAACACACCAACGAGCCATCCCTCGTTGGTTCACCTAGAAGCAACATGAATAGTGATGGAGCGCGATCTAGTCACTCCCTGTTGGATGGCAGTTCAGACGTAGGTCTGCTTATGTGGCCAGTTGAACTACAAGAAAACAAGATTAGAGGACTCGGGGTGCTTTACCCAGTGTGGGTACTCTGATGCTTAAGTTAGCAAATAGGGTAGTTGCGAGCTTGAGAGCTTGTGAGTAAGAGAGATAGGGAACTAAATTGTGCATACCTTGTAGGGTACTGAGATATCCGGCCTACGTTACATGGAGTCCATTTTGCACCTGGAAATGGACTTCGTGTGAGTTGATAAAGCTCACAAACATGCGGTGTGGTCCCGGAAAGGTTGGAGACAGTTGGCTAGCTTCTAGAAGTGGGCTACATGGAACCTCGACAGGTTGGGACACCACGAGCTGCTCGAACCTTGGTCTTGGCCAAGGTACCTGAGATGCCCAAGCTGACCTGGCCAGCTGAGGTGTTGGATTGTGTTGAATTGTCATCTACTCATCAGGTTGTTCCACATGTCCGCGTGCTAACAGGTCGGGCCAAATTACCCCTCATCAAATATCATCTTGCAAATCTGAACATTTTAACGACAATCAGATGTGCAGATATAGATAATGTCGTAAGCAACATGAAAAACGTCCCGTGAGTCCAAACTCACCTAGCACTCAATTGCAAAAGATGGCTTTGTAGATAAGGAGTGAAAACAAAAGTTTCAGTCCACTTGGAGGGTGGTGTTTTGTGTTCGACAACATGGTTTTGTTTTTGGAAATAAGAAAAACAACTAATACATCAGAAAAAAAAAAGCAATATAGCATTGCCATGTTAACAATTGTTTTTGTTTTCAAAAACAAAAGGTTGAAACAATATGTTAGAATCTTTAAGCAATGCTTATATCAGACAAATGCATGTCTATATAAAATGAAACAAAGAAAAAGAAAAAAGAATTTACATGAGCATTATAGAATCCATTATGCCAAATAAGATAAACAACCACCAAGTAAGGCCCGAAGTGTTAGACAGTGTATGCCCTTAGCTCCAATCAGAATGATGTACATTATGACATTTATTGTAAATGAATAAAGTACATATTTGATTCATGTTATTGTGGTGTGTTTATGTGTAATACCCTTAAACTGAACACATATGAGACTCGTGTTAGTTAAAAATCTTCACAGCCGTTGGATAGATCTGGGGAGATTTATCTTGCCAAGGCTGATGCTGATGTGCTGCCAAGTTGGTTGGGGTGGCTTGTCTCAGCTGCCAGGGTGAGATCTGAGGTGCATGCAGTGTGGGTTTTCTTGAAGCCCTGAACCGGACCAGAATTCCAGTATTACCTTGGACCTTGGAGATAGATGGGCAAAACTAGAATGTTACACCTGACCCCTAGACGCGATTGTGATACTGCACTAGGTATCGGATTGGGCTGCCTTTGATATGCCAATCAGTGAGATCTTGAGAGGGGGTCAAAACCTGGGTATGTTGGGACAGTCTGAGAATTCATCTAAGTGGGTGATCATAGTGACAAGATCAACCCCTTTGTCAGACAAAGTGAATGATCCAGAATGCACTCTCTCTGATGGAAACCAAAGTTGTCGGCAGCCGATTTCAACCGTTGAAATTTGTTTTGCAAAATATATATATATATTACGGTTTCAAAATGTTTACAAAATGTTTTAATTCCCAGGATCCATGTGAGTAGAGAGTGCAACACTGTTCCTTGCAGCCGAGGGAGATGTCCTCTCTTGTCGGGCAGTGTTTGATCATTATGAGCTGAGAGGTTAAGTGTAAGACCATTGAGGGTAATACCTGATGAGCTAATCTTGCATCTGCCCACAGTCCTTGGGTTTTTATAAGGTGGCTTGACCCAGGGACCACTTAGTGTAAGTGTTGGGCCCATCACCATGGGCTCAGGGGTTCACTGTTTCCTACAGTGAATTCGACCAAGCCTTGTAACAAAGACTGGGCTGAACCCATGTGGCTGATGTGTAGATCAATGTTTGGGTCCCACGCCATACAAGGATACCCAACTGGGCAGCAGTTTGGAGGATATGTGAGCACATGGACTTAATGGGCCTAAAGCCCAATTCGAATTGGTATAATATGATTATTTAAAGAAGGGGCAATTCTGGGATTTAGATTAGCAGATAAGATGGGGAGTTATCCCTATCTACTCAGAGAGTCCAGATCCAAATAAGATTTGGATTAGGAAACTCCTAATGGGATTAGGAGAAGCTCTCTTTAAGGCTATAAATAGAGGAGGAGGGCAAACTCCAATTCATCCAACAAGATTACAAATCCAAGAGAGAAGACAGCTCCAGTCAGACTAACGCCTTCCTCTGCTCTTGCCTCCTTCTATTGCTGCCACCATAGCCAGTTCGATCTCCACCTGTAGGAGCGATCAAGAAGCGTTCTTGATATCAGTTTTTGGTGAAAAACTGATCTGAAGTCGTGCTCACTCACCCTCCATTGAATTCTTGCTGAAGAGTTCGGTTCTTGTTGAAGAACCACCTGCTGATTTTGCTCCACCCTACGCTGTGTCATCTTCAGTGGGAGCAGTCTTTGGCGTTTTCCTTGGGCGTGAACACTTTCGTTGGGAGTTACTATTACTCCGTATCAGGTATATCCCTCTCCTACCTTTTAGTTTCAGATCTGGTCTAGTTTAGGTTTCAAGTTTGATCCTTGAAAATGCAATTTTCTAAAACAGGGAATGTGATTCACATATGGGAGAGAGAGAAATGTTTGAAATTTCGCCCTACCTACCTGCAGGGTTCGGCTATCCATATAATGGATCTCTCATCCCTTCAAAAGAAGTTTTGAAGAAAAGTTGGAACAATGGGTTCCATTATCTTGAAGCAAATAGTTGATGAAGTGGCTTTAAAGAGTCTAACTTGCTGAATAAATGGATAAGAGATTCTACTGTGTGGAATGAGAAAGTTGTTAAGTACCCCCTCTATTAATCATCAAATAGAAGATCCATACTATTATTTTGTCATGGTCAATTGCCAAAGTAATACCAACTAAGAGAAGAAAGAAAAGGATCTCAGCTCCAAGGGTCAAAGGGTCAAAGTGTTAGTCAAGAATGTCTCTTAAAAAACAAAAATAACGACTCTTATTTAGGAGCTCCAGTTATTAATGGTTGAGTTTTCAAGAAATTATTCTCGGATCTCAAAGAAAAAGTTAATAACAAACTTGTAGGTTGAAAAAAAAAAAAAACTCTCTGATAGGCAAAGTTACTCTTCTCAACTCAACTTTCAGCTTTATGTCCCAGTTTATCATGAGATCCTTTAAAATCCCAAATAGTGTTATTTAAGATATAAATAAAAGTTAGAGGAATTTCTTATGGGATAAGGGAAATGGTAAGAAGCCTATTCATCTAATGAATTGGAATAAAGTATGTCAACCCAAGAGATGGGGTGGTCTGAGCCTTAAAACCCTCTATTGGATTAATGAGGTTTGCCTTGCTAAGCTAGGATGGAAAATATTAAAGTAGAAGCAAAATATATGGGTGCAGGTGGTAATACAAAAATACCTAAGAAAGGAAAATTTTTGGAATACTAATCCTAAAGATGGTATTTCTTGGGATTAAAGAGGTATTCCCAACTCTAGACCTTTACTCAATAGAGGGGTTGGGTAAAGAATTGGTAATGGTAGAAATGTCAAATTTTGGAAGGATAAATGGATTGATCCGGGCCCCATCCTCCATTTGACGGAATGACCATTCCTTGTCTTTTCTCTGGGAATGAGATCCCATTCCTGCTGATTTTAATTCCCATTCTCATTCCTGTCTGAACCAAACAAACTATGGGAATGGACCATTTCGATTCCGATTCCAACATACTAATAACAAAATTCTAAAGAAACTTACTTATATACATGAATTTACACAAAAATATTCAATGTTCTAAAAATACAAATAGAAGTTTTGACTAATTTAACTCTAGTACTATGAAGAAAAAGAGAGATTGGGTAAGGATATCCAATGTTCTAAAAAAAGTTTTGACTAATTCACACAAGGATATTCAATGTTCAAAAAGCAAGTAATTCATGTCAAACCCATGCACAAACTATCTATCTATATATTTCATGTGTGTTTGTGTAGCTAGTTTCCTTTTTTTTTGGTATTACATAGTACATTTAGTGTTGGGGCTCACAACATTCACCCATGGGATAAAACCACAAAGTATATAAACAAAATAGCAACAAAAAAAAAATAAAGAAATCTAGGCAGAGACAAGAAAACAAACACCACCATGCCACAAACAATTTACATTGTTTAGCATTGTAGCCTATGTCTATGGAATAGATAAAAGTTGTTCTTCACTATGAAAGAAAATGAAAATGGATCGAATGTGGGCCAATCCAATCCAAAATGAATGAAACATAAAAAAAAAAAACTATAAAAAACTATAGAAATGTATTATAAACTTTGCAACAAATTATAACATACATACAAAAACTAAAAGAAAATAGAGAAATAAATATAAAAACATAAAAACTACTGACAAATAAGGGTGTCAATGGACCGTGTTTTGGGTTGGGCTCCCTCCAAATCAAAACCAATTTATATAGTTTGGACAAACCAATATGATATATTGAATTGGATAAGTCCAAATTTAATGGTCCAAAGTATTTATTGGATTGGATTGCACCTAATCCATCCTTATAGATTTATATTGGATTGTGTCGAATTGAACCAATATCGGATCTATTGATATAAGAAAAAAACACAAGGTTGGATTGGAACCAATCTAAATTAAAATCAATTTGAATAAATTAAACATATCATACATTAAATTGGACCGATTCAAAATGACTCATATTGGACTGGATCGGATTGGACCAAGTCTGGTCCAATTGATACTACGGATATTAGAGAGAAAGATCTGATGAAAAACATATAATATTCGAATTGGAATGATTCAAAATCGGTGTTGAGCTGTCAACCATAGGATTAGAATCCGAGTTGATGCATCATGCACGTTGAGATGCAGGGCAATCATGGTGTCAGGTGGATGGTTTCCAGTTTGACAGTTAATTGTGCTTTATTCATTAAGTTTTGGGAAAATCTATGATACATATGTTTTATTGGACTGTTCAAATGGGATTTGGGGTAAGTTTGTTGATCGAATCAAACAGTTTACTGACCAAATCAATGGTCTTTGGGAAAATAACGATTTTAGCATGGTTTTTAAAAACCAACCGGTGATTGAACCGGTCAGGGGTCTGGTTATCGGTTTGAATAGTCTGACCATTCGATGCGAACGACTGGTCCATTCTGATGAAAAAAATTTTAAAAATTTAAAAACGATCAAAACCGTTTGAAAGATTCGAATGATTAACCGGCCAGTTCAACAGTTTGCTGACCAAAATCAACGATTTTGAGAAAAAAATGATTTTAAAGGAAAACAAAACCAATCAAATGATCGATTCCTGATTTCTCCGATCCGATTTTAAAAATAGTGGATTTTAGGGTAAATTCCCAGTTTTTTCCAATCTGAACCGATTTTGAAAATTATGCTAAATAGTAAGATCACCCCTTCTTTTTAGTTCCGAAGCAATGGAAAACCTTGCTTACCACGAGGATGTTATCAGCAATGAGTCTTAATTCAATAAAAGCACCTTTGATTGTAACCAATGATATCAAACCATCTTAGGTTTAAATTTATCGATAAGACATTTTGCAAAAATTAGAAACCGAATATTTGTGAGGCTTATTGGTCTATAGCTAAAATTGATGAACTGCACGATTTATTGATTTGTCTTTTAGTAGATAAAATGACTAAATAATAAAATATTTAAGCGTATAAATATTTCTTTAACTTTAGCCATTAAGGATCCCTCAACCTCATTAAAAACTTACTAAATAAAAGACAAAGTAATAAGGTTTTCATTTCAACCACTTCAATTGTTATAAAAAAATTCTACCCAAAAAAACTATAAAGATTATATTTTTTTGAATGCTCAAAAATGGTCATTTATTAATATGAAACTCACTGAGTATGTTTATGTGTTTAACAGCTAGAAGCATTTAATAACTTAGCTAAAAATGGTCTACAAAAACCGCCTCCACCCTCAATTCCATGTGCTCTCTATCCCTCTTCAATTTAAAGAATTCATTATTTTTCCTAAAGATCAGTTTAAAAGGAGTACAAATACAAATATGTAGAATATAAAACTTTATATTTTGTATTATATATATATATATTTATATTATACATATATTTGTATTTATACTCTTTCCAAATTGAGCTTAAATGTCAGTTTTTACATCTATATATAACAATGGTCATCCCACAAAACCAACAACACATATGTGATTCAGTAAACTAGAAGGATACAGGCAAGAGAGGGGAAAGGGGGCTAGAGAGATGGTTGATGGAAAGAGAAGCAACTCCAGTCCATCAGGTATGTATTTGTTTATGTATGGATTTGCTAGATATTAATTAGCATTAGCTATTTCTTAGCTAATTTTTCATTGCTATTGCATTTCATTGATGTTTTTAGTATAGATTTGCTTCATTCATGTTCATATTTTCTCTTGCTAGGGTTTCCCAAAAAATGTTTCCTTCATATGGTATTGTTTATTCCATTAAACATGTTGGTACTTTTTGGTTTGTGCTATCTATCTTTAGGGAAAAAAAAAGTTTTCTTTGCTACCAATTCTAGGTTATTTGCCTATGATGGAATGACCGGACATCCCGCGCCCCTTCCTTCTGCTCGAACCCTCGCGAAACTAGAAACGAGGCCAATTGTAGGTTTAGAATATCAAATTATATAAAATAAAGTACATAAGGGGAGAGAGGAATATGTATATAGAGTAAGAAAAAAATTTGTTATTGATTTATGAAAGTTTTGTTACATTATTCTAGAGGTTGTTTGATAATGGCTGAAGTGGTTGAATTAAGCTTATTTGGGAGGTTGGAAGCTCTTAATGGTTGAAACTGAAGTTGGATTGATTACTACACCCTCGAATATTTTTTAATTTAATTATTTTATCCACTAACTAATCAAGAAAAAATATTTTATCTATATCTAGTTCAGCTATTTCAAGTATCATGGTTCCATGCTCTTATATGAATTTTCTAATCATAATTTTAGACTTTGGACATAAACTTGTTAATACATGCTATATTTTTTATTTTCAAGGTTTTAGCATAATAGTAACAATTATTTTCCCCCAATTTTAATATTACCTATTAATGTTGTATTTTCTTCTTGCTATTTAAAAAAAATATGGATAAATTGCAAATATCCACACAAGGTTTCTAAAGTTACTCCTACACACTTATCTTAATGCTATGTTTGGTTTGAAGGAAAAAGTAGGGAAAGGAAGGAAAAGTTAGGGAAACCTTTACAAACATTGCATAGGTTTCCCTAACTTTCCCTTCCTTTCCCTATCTTTTCCTCCAAACTAAGCATAACCTAAGTTATTCGTTCATTATAGAACCATCAAATAATCATTACTAAATGCACCAAACAAGATACAAGAATAGCAAATAATGAATATTTAATTATTAATTAAAGATTTATTACATTAGTTCAATAATTCATTTTCCATTTCTGATTATACTTTAATAAAGCTAATGAAGTTATTTTTAGTTTCCTTTGATTATTTTACTATAGACCCTTTTTCTATATACCCTAAAGAAGTTATAGATAATATTATGCATTATAACCTTTTTTTGGGAGAATGACTGTTCAGCACACCCTTAGAATTTTTAAACCTACAATACAATTGTGGTAGGTTTTAGCTCAGAATTGATGCCAATACACACGCGGATATTGGTGTTTTAGGGTGGGGGTATTTCACTGTTTGTCATTTTGAATTGTGTAAGAATTCAGAATTCTGCAGTGTGGTACGGTTTACTTTTCCGTTTTTTTTTTTTTGCAACTTTTTGACATATTCAAAACTAAGTTTTATTATTTATTTATATGATCATTATTTAGTATAATAATAAAATATTGGGCTGACAAACATGAAAATGCGGGTTTAAGTCCAAGATAAGTAAATGCTTATTATATTTTTATTATAAACTAAACTGTTTTGTATAATATTTATTATCAAGGTTTAGAAGATAAGCCACCCAATTAAAAAGCAAATAGTAGTTGATGTTTGTTTTCCGCTATACATCATCCGCTATGAGCCTATAAATGGGATTTCTGTGGTTCATTTATTGACACTTCCCCAATCCGATTGGTTTTCATCTTATTAGATGTTATTCCAATCATAATTCACAAACATATATATAGGACATTTTTGTTTCTTTTTACATAAATTATGGAAAAAAGTTTACATTGAAATTCACAAAAGTTGCATTGTAACTTTAAACTTTTGTCCTTGAAACTATGAAATTAAGTTTTGGAAGCAAGTCACTTCATATGAAGTTGAAAATTTGGAGCACTTTTGTAGATATTGGAACAGTTTAAGATTATAATTGCTTTGGTGGCAATGGATATTGATGCCCCAGGGCTCAAGCTAGACAGCTAGACCCTAAAAAATTGAAGTCAGTATAAATTAAATCACTTTTATATGGAAAGTTTATGCAATAATTAGCTATTGCATTTTTTTATCCATATGAATTGGGGCCTAGGACTAGGATTAAGAGTCATTTTCAATCTAATCTAAAAAATTCCAGGCTTAGGCTTAGGTTTTGTGTTGGCTCAGGTTTGCATTAATATGCAAATTTTTGATAAGATCTAGGCATAATTCATTTATTGACAATAGATATGTTCATGGGCCAGGCACAGCTTAGGTTTGGTTTTTATCAAAATTTTAATGGGTCCGGCCAGAAACCCGAGCCTAATACAGGTAAAAGTGGGCCCGAAACCCAGCCCGTGAACAGGTCTAATTAACATACATATAATATTTTTTATGGGATTCGACTATAATGCTAGAGAGACATAATACAAGAAAAACTAATAACCAATCAAGTGGCATCATAATCAATGGATTTTCATCAAAGTTTATGGAGGATTTTGATTGATATATATTATATAATAAAAATATCAAATGTTATATATTCAGTATTTTATAAATAAAGGTCGGACCCGAGTCCGGGCTATAGACCTATCAAAGGTGTTAAACCCGGTCCGGCCTTGATCACCCCTAGGTTGGGCCATAGTGGGCTTGGACCAGGAAAAAATCGAGTTGAACAGCCCATCCTGTGCCACTTTCAGGGTTGGCCCTACTGTACTTGTCGCGCAACGGTGTGCGCACCCACAAGTTCTCTCTGCTTTCTTGATGGCCATCGACAAATCCAAGGATCAATTTGTTTGTTTTTGTTTTTTTTACTTTTTTAATTTATTTCTCAATTTTGATCCAGTGGCTAAACCATACATTCAAAATGGTTGTTTACCAGGCCTAATCAAGAGATGTCTGGGCTGGTCCCACAGGTTAGGTAGTTGTGATTAATCCATTTGGAGGCTGACGTGGAAAATCTAGAACATCCGTTTGATGGCAATGCCACGTGTATGGCTCCCTTCCCATGTCTAAAATTTTCAGTACCAGTTACACACTCTGGTGGTCCATGCAAATATTCTTGGGTTCTTTATTTTAGGTTGTGATAGAACGGCTAGATATATTGCCACGTGTTCTGGGGCCATTAAGCACATCAGAGGGGGTGACGTGGCAACAAACGTGGGCCAGGTTCAAAGGCATTTAGATGACACGTATCAACAATGTTGTATTGCGTTTTTTTATGTTTAGTCATTTACCGAAAAAAATATTCATTATTGTCCACTGTCACTGTGCATTAAAGAGGGCATTTAGGTGAATTCACAAAAATTTAGTGCGGTAGGTGTAAATTAGCAAAACTTCCATAACTTAATTCGTATTAATGACTGATGAAAAAGTAGCTCCTTTATCGTAGTTGTGAAGGAGTCAGCAGTAGTAGAGAGAGAGAGAGAGAGAGAGAGCGAGCAGTGAGAGATTGTAGATATCATAAAAGGGCGTGAAAATTCAGTTTGTTGTTCAGATCTTCTTGGCACCCATTCTCCTTTAGAGATCCCTCCACAGTGGTTTTTTAACTTTTGCGGGGAATCAGATGTCAGTTTCAAACAATCTTCCGATCGTTTTAACCGGCATACAGGCTGGAAATTCGACACCCCGACAGGCTTAGGTCAGTTATCTTCTCGGGCTTCTTTCTTTCACAGCTATGGTTGGGTTGAATCAAATGGTTTTTGGTTTCATATTTTTGTCTCCGTGAGGTTTTGGAGATGGTTGAAGTGAAAGTTTTATACGGACTAGTAGCTCGGATAGCGTTTTCTTCCTATTTTTTTGGGGGCCCTTTTTGTGTCTCAAGATTTTTTTGCCTGGAGTTAGATTTTGATCTAATTGATTCTCTGGTGTTTTTCGTTTTTTGGGTGATCTAATCGATGTGGGTTTTGGATATTGAATTTGTTGTTTTGATCTTCGAAGGATGTTGGTACTTTGCTTCGAATTCAATGGGAAATTGATTAATGCAGTGTGGTTAGAGTTCAACTGACGAGGTAAATTATTAGGAGCAAATAATTTATTGCGTGCTTTAGTTGAATTATTGGTTTATGCGATGCTTTCTCGTTGGTTTTAATTGCTGGCTGCCTTTGAACTTTGAAGTGCTGTTCTTTTGCCCTAATTTGTTGTTATAGAATTTCTTAGGATTTCTTTCTTGAGAGACTCTCGATTATCTCATGGTTATATATGAACGCTTGAATTCATTTTCCTCCAGAGAACATAGTGATGAACCTTCACTGGTGTTATATTCTACTTTCATACATACATTTAACTTCCGAGATCCTGGGGTTGAGCTTGTAGCTCAACTGGAGGGTGCTTTACATTATAACTGCAAGCAGGTTATGAGAAAAAGAAATATGTCCCCCCTAAAATAAAAGAAAAAGAAAAAAAATCTTATTTTTCATTTTGTATGCGTACCCTTTTCTGTTTGGTGTGTTTCTTATTCTTCTGTTTTTTTTTAGATCCTTGTCTTCCTCGCGTATGGTCGGGACCAGCTCCAGGCATGTATAAGAACCAGCTGCAGGAATTAGCTCAAAGAAGTTGTTTTAATTTGCCATCTTATGCATGTATAAGGGAGGGGCCTGATCATGCACCTCGATTCAAAGCCACAGTTAACTTCAATGGGGAGATCTTTGAAAGCCCAACCTTTTGCACCACCCTGAGACAAGCTGAACATGCTGCAGCTGAAGTAGCTCTTAATACGCTTTCAAAGAGAGGCCCTTCTAGATCACTGGCTGCAAAAGTTTTGGTATGTATTTGCAAAACATTTTCCCTTCTGCCATATTCTCAAACTTATTTCAACATGTGCCCTTTTGATTGAATTTCTGCTTCCATCATTTTGTATACTCTAGCTGGGGCAAGAAAAAATATCTTTGACATGAATATTGCATTTGGCAAAACTATTTCACGTGGAAGTCACCCCCCCCCCCCAAAAAAAAAAAGGCAAATACTTAACTTATTTGATCATTGGCCATACTAATTTACAGTGTCACCCATTTCAGGAAAAGCAAAGGTTGTCTATATTATTTCCTGTAGGTTGGAGGTGGTGAATTCTAAGCAGCCTAGTTTGCTTTATTACTAGTTTCACTGTAAATAGTTGACCAGCCTATTGCATTTACAGCATATATTTTTTATTAATGGTTTGTCAATATCAAATTCTCTAGAAGTTTGTGGAACTGAAATTCAACCAACCCTGAAACATTAAAATAAATTATAGGTTTTTTCCTGTTATGTTCATTTTTTTTTGTTTTATTTCTTCTCTGATGACCCCAAGAAAAAAAAGAAAAACAACAATTGGAACTAATACAGTATTCTCTACGTGCTGTCAGTTTTTGTCAACTTGGCATAATCTTCTATGTTTCTGCATTTCTCTTTAAAGAAATAAAGTAGATCTAATACACCGGTGGGCTTATGGTAGGATTTTTTTTTTCTTTTGGTTAGTGGTGTTTGACAAGCTGTTTATCTTGAGGAATCATGGCATGAGGTTGATGCAATGCAATGTCTCTATCTTGAGACATTGTTGCAAGGACCAAATTCCGGCTGTTTCTTGAAGGACCAAATTGTAAATTTTCAAATCATACATTTCGAATTCTGTGCAAATCAAATAGAAACTACAGAAGTTCTTGATTGAACTAGTTGGAATTTCCAAGATTGCTTGCAATTGAAACAAAACCTCAAAATGCTTGAGATCTTCTTGATATTTTAAAACTGTGCCAAGCTTGGAAAGGAAAATGGAGGATGCTGGGTCAAGCTTAAAGAGAGATGAGAGCTGCGAAATAAAAAGCAGAAATAGAGCAATCTATTTTAATCTTATTGCCAATAGGATTGATTTACTTTGATAGTTTGACCAGTAGCATGCCATATTTTCCAGTGACAATACCTGTTTTTCTTATGGTAAGTGAGAATTCATTAAATCCTAAACAGAATATTCAGAGAACAAACCAACAAAAATTGACCCTCAAACCCAGAATTGCCAAAATTTTGAAAATTGATATCAGAATAACCAACAACTCCTAAAACACACACACACACACACGTCAGCAGCGACTGCAACTAACAATTATCGGGTAGCAAGCCATACCCCGAGGCAGTGCAAAACTGCAAATTACCCATCAGCACACATTTACCACTAACCACTCATCTGTCTTACGATAAGAAAAATACACATCTCCTTTTCAAAAGCTTCATCTGTTCCCATCTCACCAACTCCATTAATTCCATGTTTTCCTATCATCTCCACAGATTCCACTAACCTATCAACAGGACCTGTTAACCTGAGTTTTCACTTTTATAACAAGTAAGCTCTTAGAGATGAAATCAAAGATACACAGATTCACACTGCACATTTGATATGTGTACTTATGTGGATGTAGTGCACTACTAAACAAAGACTGCGCCACTGCAATCCAATAGCTCAACAGTATGCTTGTATGTGCATTTGTATATATGCCCCATGATGACTTAGGTTACACCAACATTTGTCCTTGGTCCACTATGATAAATGTCAATCTCAGTAATCTGCAGAACAATAAGGAGCTTCTAATGAAATGTCATTTTTCTGCATATATATATATATATACCTCACATCTTTTTTTCTTTTACTTAATTTGCGGGCACTCCTATGAATAATATAGCTAGTCATTTATGCTTTTTCTGTTGGTGTTTCTTCTGCCACATAGGATGAAACGGGAGTTTACAAAAATTTGCTACAAGAGACAGCCCACAGAGCAGGGTTAAACCTTCCTGTTTATACTACTGTTCGATCTGGACCAGGTCATGTTCCTGTCTTCTCATGCACGGTTGAGCTTGCAGGAATGAGCTTTACAGGAGAACCAGCTAAGACCAAGAAGCAAGCTCAGAAGAATGCTGCAATGGCAGCTTGGTCTGCCCTGAAACAATGTATGCATTGTTTTCTTTTCTTTTTTCTCTCCTATATAGTGGTCTAGTTTTCCTTTTATTAATCAGCTTTCAGTTTTCTTTTGTTTCTTTTTTTTCTTTTGAAGAAAAATATAAGGTCCAAGTCATGTAGATGACAAATAATACACATATGCCTTGTATTCCTTTAATTGGGGCCATTAAGTATGAATCTAAATTTTGATTCAAAACTATGTATTCTTTTTCAATGTCAAGAGGTTAAATTTGAGCTTGAGTACAGGTTACATGGATAAACTTCCATTAGTTGTGGTCCTAATAGAGATAAAATAAAAGATATACAAATGATATAGAAAATCAGGGAAGTAGTAAGAAAAAAAAAAAAAAACAAAAGAAAGGTGAAAAGTTATATATTATTAAAATCTCTTTTTGTTTTTATCTCTGTTATTATTTTTTGATCAGCAAAGAAAGTTTTATTAATTATGTGAATGAAGTTTAGTACAATAGGTTGGAAAGCTCCAATAACCCACAAAGTACACTGAAGGTCACATTAAAGCCCAAAATAACTGTTTCCTATTAACTCCTTGTTTTTCCAGTGAATCCACCATCCCTTTTGCAATCTTCAAACCCAATTGTAGATGGTATTTGGCTCCAATGAAAGACATTCTATTTCCATGAAGGCATGCCTGTAGATCCAGAGTTGCATTTTGCCCAAGATATGACCAATTTTGAGTTCCCCCTACTTCCAAATTGCTTTGCCTGAAGGCATGCTTGTGGAAGCCAACTTGCTTTGCTAATCTTAATCCTTGTAACAAGGCCATTAGTTCAGCTTTCAGCAACTCTGACAATTTTGTCTTCACACCCATTCTATTTTTAACTTTCTTAAAATTTTTTGTGGGAACTGCTCTGACCAAGCCGAGCTTTAGTCTAGAGAATACTGTTCACTTTGTTGAGTTCAGTTTTCCTAGATCTTTCTTGCCCAGACAGTAGAATTTGGATAGAGTCCTCTTCAGGGTTCTTCTCTTGCTCCTCGTTTTTCAATGCCCTAATTCAGCTTTCTGTTGTGTCTTTTTCCTTTCCTGCTAAAGAAGTGTGGTGTACTCTATTCCTATTCCACCAAAGGTTAGGGCTTTTTGTTGGGAAGTGGCTCTCCAAAAGATCAATAGTATGGATGTACTTCAAAGAAAAAGGCCAGGTTGGTGCCTTTCCCCACATGTCTGTCGCCTTTGCTTAAGAAGTGGTGAAACGGTGATTCATCTTTTGATTTCTTGTCCTTTGTCTTCTTACTTGTGGGATTGATTTTCCTCACCTTTTGGTTGTAGGTGGACCCCCCCCCCCCCCCCTCATGTGTGCTGAACCTTTTTGACTCTAGCTTCTTCCAACAACCAAAGAAAAGAGGTAGGGTAATATGGAGAATAACAAGAGCAGCCATCCTTTGGTTGATTTGGGGAGAGAGAAATAATAGGATTTTCAAAGGGCAAGAAAAATCCTAGGAAGCACTTTTTGAGGGCATTACCATCAAGCTTCTACATTGGCTGAAAGCTGTGCATCTATTCAAGGACTTCTCCTCAGTTGATTTAATTAGAAGTTGGGGTTCTATAGTTGTATCCTTTCCCTCTTCCCCTTTAGTTCAAGAGAGTTGGTCCCACCGCTTTAGTACATGGTGAAATTAAATTTTGATAGAGGCTCATTAGCTAATCCAGGTCTGTTGGGAGTTGAGGGTGTTTTTAGAAATGAGGAAGGAAGAGTTTTGGCCCTATACTTGGGCCTGATTGGGGTGGGAGACAGGAGACTCCTTAAGGGCCAAAATCAAGGCCTTACTCCAAAGCCTGAGATTGGCAACAATGGGGAATGCAACACTTAGAAGTGGAAGGAGACTCCAAGCTGGTAATAGGGTGGATGCAATCTATAAACCTGGGAATGTGATCACTTAGATAGCCTCTAAGAGCGATTGTAATTTTGTAAGCTTAACAAGGGAGCTTGGGGTGCAATTTAAATGGGTAAGAAGGTTAGCAAATGGAATGGCTGCCGCTTTAGTTAAGCAAGTAGTTAATAGGGAGGCTTTTTTGGGCTTGTTTGTAACTTTTTTTGGCTTTTCCAATCATCCTGTGGGTGGTGATATTTGTAATCTTTATTTAACTTCATCAATGAAAGTTGCCATTTCCTATCAAAAAAAAAAAACTCGAGTCTTCTTCTGAATTCCCCCACCAGGATAAACTAACTTTGACAATTTTGTCTTCACACCCATTCTCTTGTAAACTTTCTTAAAATTTTTTGTGGGCCCTGCTCCGACCAAGCCGGGCTTTAGTCTTCATAACATGGACAATATGCATCTTACTAGAAGCCTGAGTCTTCTTTGGAACTAGATCAGCTTCCTTTGCTTCATTCCTTTCCTCAAAGCAAACTGGAGAAACAGATGAAGGCTCAACCACAGAGATGAACCCTTCTCCAACAGCATCACCCTCATCAGCAACAATAGTCTCTTACTCTTCCACATAAAATCCAATGTCTTCTTGCTGTCCCCCATACCTACCCCCAACCGCGGCTCCTTCCCTTCCCCTTTCTTCTCTGAAACTCTCAATC
Organism: Nelumbo nucifera; assembly: GCF_055504915.1. NCBI lineage: Eukaryota > Viridiplantae > Streptophyta > Magnoliopsida > Proteales > Nelumbonaceae > Nelumbo > Nelumbo nucifera. The sequence goes on along the minus strand of NC_142652.1, from coordinate 84,739,352 downwards.
GTGACTCCACCAAAGATAAAACAATTTCTTTAGATGATCTGAGTGTATTGTCTTGACTAACTTGATCACCACATACCACTGTAGATCCATCGTAACACAGATGACGTGTCCCTGTAGACAGACCAGTTTCACCATTGATATGATCAATACGACCGATACTGCGACCAGTGAACTTCTCCCCTTCAACCTCTTTAGATCGATCTTTAATCTCTGCCATCTCTTGAAATCTCCCTAAGCATGTTCTTAACAACCGGTAACTTGGACAGCCTGTTCCGGTCTCCCCTCTTATTAAAACTAGACCTCCTGCGTTGGCCCCCTCCTGGTTCGCCATCCAAATTCGTGACCCTAGCTGACTCTTCCACTCCCTTATTCATGGTTTTCTCCATCTCTTTCCCTAGTTCCACATCTTTAACCTTTTGACCCTCCATGTGTCCTATCAGCCCCTTTTGCACTTTATCCCCAAAGCTTTCCACAGACAACAAACCAACTTTAGAATTCGAAACATCCTTAGGTTGGGACCCCCCTCAACTCTTCGAAACCCAGCTGTCATAACACAACTCAAGACCCAATTCACCACTCTCCTTAGGGGTACTAATACCCAAAATTCTGGAACTATCCTTGTCTTCAACCTCTGAAACTTCTAAGTCATACAGACTGTTGGACTTCCTCTCTGTAACAACATCAATCTGCAGAATTTTGTTATCCTTCTTCCCCCACAAATCCATATTCTCCACTCATCTCTTCAGATGCGAGCCCTCAATCACGAGTCTCAAGTCATGTGTCTCTCCCGCAAACCTCAAAGGCAAGGAGGAAGGCACTAGATTGATTTTATCCACTTTCAACTAGGATACACATGAAATCTAGAATCTTCCAGGAGCTTGTTCTTGGATCAATAAATCTGAATCTGCCACAGGCTTCACCCACAGCTTCAAAAGTTTTGAAAGACCACGCATGGAGAAGAATGCCACAAACATTAATCCACACCAAGTTTGTTGGTCCAACATCTCTGATGGCACCAACCAGAGATCAGATCAGGAGACCAGCAATGTTTATGTTCTCGAAGCAAAATGTCTCTGCCTCATTTTCAAAAATGAACAAGAAGAAATCAGCATTCAGTTTCCTCACTTGGAAAAAACCATCTGGTTTCCATGCAGCAACCTCCCACTCCTGCACAGTTTCCTCATCTGGACCCAAATAAACAAATCATCCCACCAAACTCCTCTTGAGCAATCTCAGCCTCCCATACACACTCTCATTCATACTCATATGCACCTCCATATTACCAGCTTCCCTAAGAAAGTTTTTAAGATTTCTCTTGTTTTTACCCAATGAGCAACTTTGATCTTAAGAATGTCTATTAATTCCTCCTTGGACCTACTTTTTTCATTGAATATTCTCCCATTCCTTTATTCCCATATAGTCCAGACCAATCTGCCTTGACTGCCTTCCATATAATTCTCCCTCTTGGCTTTTTTAGCCGCCTCAAGAAATTTGGACTAAAGAGACTCACCACATCTTGCGGGAGGAATCACAACCAAAAAGAGAACAGAAGTACTCCCAAAAAAAAGTCTGAAAGGATAGGAGATTAGTAAATGAGGAGTGGTCTCACCACTTGCTTTGCAAAGGAAACACATAATGAGGAGAAAGACATTTATTAGGCCTTCTTTTTTGGAGCATGTCATAGGTATTTATCTTTCTAAGGAATACTTCTCAACACAAAGCTTGAACTCTAGGTGGGATAGGCTTACTCATTTCTTTCACTGGGAAGGTCTCTCCCAAAGGATTGGACTGTGAGAGGGCATTGAAAAAGAAGCACAAGTAAAGAAGTCATCCTTATTAAAGTTTTTTTTTTTTTTTAATTTCTGATAAACTATTTTCTTATATCTTGACTGAGATTATCATTAATTGAACTGACATTGGCATCAAAATTATGGGTTTCAGACCAAATTGAATCTGGAACTTAAAACTATGTATTGAAGATATCTATTGGCTAAATAAAATTAACCATACAATAAGTTTGACTTCGGTCAATTGGTCTAAAGTTCTCCTAGCTGCATCGAGTGGTGGTGTGGATGCCACTCTCCTGAACTACAGCCTGTGGTTATATGGTCAATAAAGACCAGAAAGTATATCAGTGACCTTTTTATTTGATCTCTGCTTTGATAATTTCTTTTTACCTGCAAAATCCATAACCAGTTAAGCTGTTTTTGATAGCATATAGCTGTATAGACCTCTGTCCATTCTAATTCTTTTATGGTGGTTATGCAGTGTCACATGTTGGTTCTTCTTCCTCGGCTTCCTCTCCTTCATTGGAGTCTGAAGGCAACGAGGAACAGGAACAGGTTATTGTTGCTCGTGCTCTTGCTAGTTTGCTTCCTGCAGATGCAAGCAAGTCAACACAAAATGATCGTCAACGTCGACGCAGGAAATCAGCTCCACCTGTCCGCAGGAACATGCACCCTCCCAGTGGTGGTGTATCATTGTTTCCTGTGCATTATCAGAATTGGGCCTATTCCAACTTCGCCCCTGAAGTATACCGAATTTGGCAGCAAGAGCAGGCATCCCAGCAGCAAAGTCGACTATTGACACTTCCGGTGGCACTAACTCCTCCACCTGGCCCTCAGATTCTTCCATTTATTCAATCCATGTTCGGGCCAGACCATCGGCAGTATTTTCCAGCAAGGGAGCAAGAGGCCACACAATCATTTCCAGCACTTGCAATGTCTTCCTCAGGCCCATCTCTGCATTTCTCAAATCCTTTGAGCCCAGTACCAATCAGGAGGTCACAGGTAACTGTACAAGAGATAAAGGAGGAAAAAACCCAGAAAGATGAGGAGAGGCTTCATGGTGACATGGACACTGATGGCCATAAAATCAATATAGGGTCAAATTCTCCAGGGTTTTCTTCGTTTGACGCTCCAAAACCGCCTGCTTCTGGTGACAGCCGAACTGATCAAGCTACACCAGAGAAGCCGGAGGAGGATGACAAACAGAACAATCTTGGGTCAGAATCTGGTCTTGGGCACTCTGTCAAGGCAGAAGGAAGCAATAGTGAACCGTTTGGATGGGGCTCTCGGGAATCTGCAATGGATATTAGATTTAGACACAGAGCTGCAAATCCAGGCAGTGTTGAGTTTGGGTTGCGTCATCCACATGGTTTTGATTCAGCTAAGTCTAATCCTAGACCACATCATTCCCCTAGAGCAGGTTCTCCAGTAATGACCAGATCTTATATATCACCTTCATCTGCAGCCCCCATAATGATTAGAACTGGTGGGCATGTATCTTCAGTGAGCCCCCAACCTGAGAGTCTGAACGTCAGGATGCCTGCTCCAGTAAAAATTAGGACATCAATTCCTGCATGTTCAGCTAGATCAAGGCCTGAAGGAATGATGTATGGAGGACCTTCTGTTAACTTCATGGCACCAGCAGTTCAGATCAGATCAGTCATACCTGTTTGTTCGGCACCCCCAGCCAGGAAGATGCCGGAGCCGTCTGGCCAAGAGGGGCTTCCACAAGGTGGTGAGAAGATAGCAAAAGAGTCAGAAGACGTGGCTGCAGCAAGTTCTGAGCTGGGAAAGCTTCGAATATGAGCGCAATATGTTTTTGTTTTCCAAATCAGTTAGATATTTTGCTGTTTATCCCTTATAAATATATATTTATAGAATGCATCCTTTTTTCCCCCTTAGCTTATCTAGCCATGTTATAAAACGATTGAGGGCAATCAGAGTTCCATAATATGTCGAGCTTATACAAAACAAAATAATTAGGGGAGTAAATGATCCAGTTGTGGTATCTACCTTATCATCATCATCATCATCTAATCGTTGGCTACATGAATTATGGTAAATAATGAGCATTTAAGTCATTTCTTGCTTCTTTAATGTCTTATTTTCGTCTGTCTCTAGCCTTTCTGGCCCCTTGTTTTGTTGTAGATGGTTTTCTATATATGTGATCAAATCATTTTAGTCTATTTTTTTCTTGTTTTATCACATTTTAGGATATCTATCTGATTGAATAATAATAATAATAATAATCAGGGTTTGCTTATCACGATGGCCTTGTCCCAACTCCCAACCATATGGGCTCAGCTGCATGAAGCCATGAATTATGATAATCAGGGTTTAATTGCACTGCACTAAATCTTTTGGAAGAAGAAATGCTGTAATACAAGCAAGGTGAGGTGATGCACTGATGCTTGAGAATCACTTCACATGTGACATGACACAGTCCAACATGATAAGATAATAACATGATATCCAACCAGGTGGCTATCAGCTCTTACTCGATATAATAATCATGGGCCAATTTTTCCAACTCAGCCATGTATTTTTAGTGACCACAATACCTATGTTCATTTGCTGTTATATTGGGTTTAACAGTAATCCAGGATATCTCTTGCGAGGTAAATAACTTATCTAATTGTTGAAGAAGATGAGCATTTTCTTACTCTCACATCTCTTTTTACCCGAGTAATTAATAATGAATAAAAAAGCTGAAAGTTTATTTATTTATCAATTCAACAAGGTAAGGTTTAAAGTATTGACACATATCGGCCCGTATTGATCGATACATATCGTTTTGGGAGCTTTCTGATACATTCTGACCATTTCAAGGGGTGGAGGAGTTTTAAACCGACTCCCTTGAATTAGTTTAAAAAAACAATAAAAAAATATCGATATTACCCGATACGCTGATAATCGAGCATATCGATATTTTGAACCTTGCAACAAGGGATTTAGCTAAATACATTGTGGGCTTTGGGCTGTCCAGCCCCGACACCGCTTAGGCTTAGGCAACTCTATTTTGGAATGAGAATCAGACCTTTTTAGTTTTTACTGAATCGGGTCCAACCATACCCAACCAACTCAGGTGTTGAATGGAAGATTTCTTATTTTCTTATGCTGAGAATGGAATTCGTATTTTGACATTTTGTGCAACTCTTGGCATAGCATACCTCTCATCCTACAACTACGAGCATAGGCACGGGTCCCACCTTGTCTAGAGGGAGAAGTATCAGAGAATAGCATAAACTCGTTGTTTACTAAACATTCCCCTGTTATTTTTCAGTTTTTTCTGTTGTGACATTTGGAACTTCATCGTTTTTCCTATCCCTTCTTTTCTTCCCTTTACATTATCTGTGCGCATTAGAGAGAGAAATTCTCCTCAAAAATGAAGCGGTGGGAGTGGACACACACCTCAATCCCCGACGATATTGCTCTCAAGATCGCATCCTTCCTCCAGGTACACCTCTCTCTCTCTCTCTCTCTCTCTCTCTCTGAACTTTCTCGGTTGTGATGTTGATTTTTCCTCATTTTTATTTTTTGTGAAGGGAAGGTCACTGATGTATGCTCTCTGGGTAGTTGTTCCCGGTTTTGGCGTGATTTGTGCGCGTCGGATTGTATATGGCTTTCTTTCTCCAGGGAGAGATGGCCTTCTTTGGATTTCCCATTCCAATCCCCTGTCCAGAACGTCGATAACGGACAGCTTGAAGAAGCTTCGACGGATCGATTCTCTTCCATGAAGGTTATTATTAGTTCTCATAAATTTTGTTACAATTTCCTTCATTTCCATTATAATTTAAAGCCTGATTTCTTCAGAGTTCTATTGTTTCCTCTTTTTTAAGTTTATCTTGAAAGCTGGATTATAATTCGTATAAACATTGGCAAATTTGATTTTTTTTTTGGTAATTGAAATCTATGAGCTTTTCTCTTTTTTTTTTCCATTATTAGGGTAGGGGAATCCAGAACATGGTTGATGGTATGCCCGGGAAATAACAGAGTTGAACAGGATAAAATTTCCATTCATTTATAGAGATTGGCAAAACCCAACCTCGAAAGGAGTATTTCATGATAGCTCGAGCTTTTAAAAAGTTAAGAAGAATACCCAGTTCCCCTGGGTGCTACTTTTGTCTTCCTTAAGGCCCTTCTGACAAAGCCAACTATAAACAAGGATCGGTAATCAGGCTTACCAGAATAAGGGACTGGTAATCAATTGGAAACAGATTGTTTGTGGATAAATAACAATAATTTGCATTTCACCATTTGGAAGCTAACCTGTCATTGAATTTCACTCTCTTTGGCATTTGGATGGTATATTATGTTATAGTGTTAATACTAAATAATGAGCTACCAGTCATTTTTATGGTCTGCGCTGAATTCTTATTGTTCTTTTGATCATACAGGTTTCTTTTGCAGAAAATCCAATAATAAACCTGGTTTGTTACTGCAGGGGTGGAAAGGTTTCTACATCAGGAGGCACTATGAGATGGATAATAAAGCTACCGCCATGGTTAAGTTTGTTGAGCAGTGCTCCCCATGTAAATCACTCGAGGTAGCTGACTACCTCAGAGCCATTGAAGACCTTTGTTTAATGAAGATGGAATTTAAGGATGTCCAGATGTTCTTGTTCACAAAGAAGAATGTGCTTCTTAACCTGATTGGTGTACATTATTCCATATTTTGGCTCCAAATTTCGGTAAGGGTAATGGATATCACCACTTCCATTGTTTACCATTTGACACTGATGATAGATATCTTTTGGAACTCTATAGTTCTTTAATGAAAGTTTACAGTGGAAGCTTGTTAACCTTCTTTCTAGCTGATGGATCAGCATGATCTTGGTTCTCTGGATATCTTCTATGGGAAACCATAGATTAGGATCTGGGATCAGTTCCTCAAGTAGACCACTGGATAGACTTTATACCCTGTGCTCTTCTCGGTTATAAAATGGTGACCATATATTTCACCTTATAAAGACATCCCTTGGCCCTATCTGGCTATCCCTACCTTTTGGCCTTATGAAGCCACCCCTTGGGCTTGCATCTGATAATGAGACCTTTAAATCTTGACATTTTCTCAAAAGAGCCGTGAGCCCTCTCTGGAAGAGAGTGGAGAACACAAGATGAGTTCACCTGTGGAGAGGTTTAACATTAAATAGGTATGAGACACTACATAGAAGG